>NW_021620539.1:953372-966513 GCF_004785775.1 Grammomys surdaster
TCCCCTGCCTGTCCTCTCACCTTTATGTGCCATGGGACCTAGAAAGTGGCTAGATTTCCCCTCTGTTCTGCATGGTTCCTCTTCTATCTCTCCCTGATTGTCTCCTTGTTCACAAATTTCAAGTCCATGCCATCAGCCTGCCTCCTTATTGTAGTTACTTATCAACCACACTGCACACGGTCATTCCCCTGCCTCCCTCCACTAGGGATTTCAGTATCACCAACTGTGCCCTTGCCATTCATGGTACAATCATCCTGACCCAGATAAGGCTTCACAAACCCCAAGGGGACTCAGACAACATCTGTTCTGTCAATTCCTTGTCTTCCTGCATCCCACAGATCTCCTCCCTCACCTCAGCCACCTTTCTCCATGGCAACAGCCAGCATGTTGTCACTAGAGACTGTGCCACCCAGTTTCTGATGACCTTCTAGAATTTCTTCCATTGGCTCTCACATCCTAATGTCATCATTTTGTCCCACAGGGACCTCTAATTAATCATGCATGCTTTCATTTCCCAACACCCTTTCCTGCTTCCTCTTATAACCTTCACTCTCTGTTGGCTCCTTTACTCTGTTGTGAAGCACTTTCATCTTTCCGACACAGTCTCTGTGGAAGTTAATACAGTTTTTGTCCATTCCTCCCTTAAGGACTAAATATTACTGGGAAAGTCCCCCAGTCATGCTAATTTAAACTCATGACTACAAAGCTCACACTCTGTCTCCTGGTGCATTTTCTGAGAAATCTCCTTGTCACTATTGCATAGATTTCCATTTTTCGCCTCTGCAAAATCCCTCCACAACCTCAGCCTCAGCCATGGCTGCACCTCATACCTTAAGAATATAGAAGCAATTGGTTGGGATCCATTTCTTCTCTCTCCCAGCAAATCTGCCCATCCACGTTTATCTGCAGCCAAGACAGACAGATCGCCCTGCACCCAAGTCACTGCCTTCCATTCCAAGTTCCTCTCTATTTCTTTGGTTTACTCTGCTCTGACTCATCAGCCTATAAGAACATCCTCCAGAACTTCTGGTTAACACTCACCCATTATAGAGTTCTAATTCATGACAAGTCTCAGAAGAGAAACCTGTGCCTGCCGCCTGTATTCTCACACTTTCAGTTGCTATTGGCCAAGTACAATTGGCTTCTGATCACAACACTCTGCTTCCAGGACACATGCAACAGGTACCGGTCCCTTCCATCCTATCAACCACAATAGTCACGTTTCTGTCCTTATTAACTCATTGCCCCTAGGATGCACTGCTTAAAACACAGAATGATGGGCTGGAGAGATGGACACAGAGTGAGGGGATGGAGAGACAGACACAGAGTGAGGGGCTAGAGAGATGGACACAGAGTGAGGAGCTAAAGAGACGGACACAGAGTGAGGGGCTGGAGAGACGGACACAGAGTGAGGGGCTGGAGAGATGGCTCACTCAATCAAAATCCTGCTGCACAACCATGAGGACCAAAATTTAATCCCTAGCACCTATATAAAAAGCTGGATATGAGGATGTGTGTCTGTAATCCTGATGCTGAAGACGCTGAGACAGGGCTTCCTGAGACTCACTGGTGAGCTCCAGGTTCAGTGAGAGACCTTGTCTCAGAAAATAATGTGGGGAGATTGAAAATGACACTCAACATGAAGCTCTGGCCTCCACATGCACACACGTGCGTGCACACACACACACACACATGCACACATATACACACACATGCATACATGCAAACACACACGCATGCACACATACACACACACACAGCACAGAATGAATCTTTTTCCTGGTTAGCTATTTCCTATGTCTAAGTGGCAAAACTGTACATCATTTCAAGATGATCTTTGCCCTCAGAATTCCTTGGTTGTATTTATTCTAAAAGTTGGGAGAGGCCTATAATTTTTACTTCCTCCCTGCAACATTTTGGGAGAATTTATGATAAGGGACGAATGCTCTTCAGTTGTGTCCAGCTATGTATCTGTTGACTCCCTTTTCTTACATAGAGGGACAGCTGTGTGCCACCAGGTCTGAAATGTCTTTCCAGTTTTCTTTCCCCCCTTTATAAAAAGAATACATAGTTACTCTAGGAAAATATTATGTATATAGAAAAATATGAATAATTGCTAATAATTTCTTTACTACTAAAACTTTCCCTTTTGTAATTTTAAATAATTATACTTCTCTCTTGCTATAAATATTAATAATAATTAATGCCTATTAAGAGTTTATATGAGTTTATATCAAGTACATTATCTTTGTTAACACACTTGCTCCTCACAAAAACTCTATAAAGTAGGTAGTATATTCATCTCACATTTACAGTCAAAAGAAATAAGGCTTAGAGCAGTGGTTCTCAACCTTCCTAATTCTGTGACTCTTTCTTTAATACAGTTCCTCATGTTGTGGGCCCCCCCCCAGCATAAAATTATTCTTGTTCATAACCATATGAATCACAATGACTACTTCATAACCATATGAATCACAATGTAAATATCTGATATACAGGATATCTAATATGTGACCCTGTGAAATGGTCGTCTGATCCTGAAGTGGTCGTGACATACAGGTTGAGAACTGCTGCCTTACAGGCTCATAGTAATGTGTCCATTCATGGCTGGTAAAGTAACAAAGATAAAAACATTGATGGCAACTTAGAAAAGCATTGAGCTCCAGTCTGGAAATATTTGAGTACTTAGGATATAGTATGCTTTTGAATACGTTCTCCACAAAGCCTTGGTTGTGACATTTGTGACCAGAACAATAACTTTGCGTGTCTCATCCTCTGGCAGGACCACTGCTGTGGAGTAAACGGTCCATCCGACTGGCAGAAATACACCTCCGCCTTCCGGGTGGAGAATAACGATGCTGACTACCCCTGGCCTCGGCAGTGCTGCGTCATGAACAAGCTTACAGAGCCTCTCAACCTGGATGCCTGCAAACTCGGAGTGCCTGGTTACTACCACAGTCAGGTGAACCATCTCCCCCCTGAAGACCTAGTAGAAAGTCCTTCCACTCATAAGTAATGTCTATAAGGAATTCTGCATGTTTCCCCTAAACAGCGTGTCATCTGCTTCCTTCTCTGTTAGTACACTGGGAGTGCTCATTTAGAATTGTTGCAAATTTATTTTTAGTAAAAATTACTACAACATGAAGATTTCTGTAGCACTAACCAATTTTGTATAAACGAAGACAAGTCTGTGTAATGTTTAGAAATGCTTTTTTGGAGAAATATTTGCATTAGATGAAGGCCAGCAAAATGTAAATTGGAAGGAATGATATACACAAGAATACTATTTCATTCCAAAGCAACTGCTGAGGTCAGAGGTGATGAAGGGCCGTGTCAAGCAATATCGGATTGGTGATTTTGGCTGATGATGATTTACATACATTTGGGTTTTTGCAAAAGTGCTTCTGGGCTGATGAAGGCGACCTGATGGTGATCATGAAACATTTATTGAGGCCTTCCTGAGTGCCAGATGTTGTGCCATGTGCCACACACAGACTATCATGCCTGTGATGCTCAAAAGTCAATGCTGGCTGTACTCTGTAGTCTGCATGAGGAATGGAGTAGGAGATGCTAACTGGGGCCTTGCCCAAGCTCACACAATTAGTAAATGACTTTTAGGTTTCAAGCACAAGCCACATAGCTTCAGAGCACAGATGCTGCACCAATCAAGGTTGGAAACAGTCCCCCAAAGTCTTGGAGAGCATGCTCAAACCCTTGTAGGCAGTGTCTGCTGACGAAGCACACTGAAATGTTCTGTCCTGCTTTGGGTGTAGTCATTGTCAGGAAGCCTAGTCATATGTCGGCTTGGCAAATAATTAAGAAGCATCAGGCTTTTCCCTACAGAAGTAAATGCTACAAACCACACATTTAGAGTGAGAGACTCCATTGTTACACCTGGCAGGGTACCTGGACTACATCTGGATGCTTTAATTCACAAAGGGTAAGGCAGTGATGTGGATGGTCTCATATCAGTGTCCGGAACAACCGTCACTGAACTGTATAGACACCTTGTTACTGCACCACTACAGTCAGTTATGTTCATCTGTAATAAAAATTAAATGGGTTGCTTATAACCAGTATAAAATGCAACGATCACTGAACTACTCATAAAATGTTTTCAGCATTTCTATGTCAGGAGTCGCTCGTGCAAACCCATCTTTCCTAAATTAAAGTCATGTGCTAACAGTGCCTTCTCTCTAAAAGGGACAAAAAAAAAAGATGCCCACTTTCCTATTATGGCATAACTTTGAAGTCCCTCTACCATAACAGTAGCCGTGAAAATCAATGAAAACCTCTTACTCAGGTTTAGATAGTAAGTTTGAAAGAGAAACGCCCCCCTCCCCAACTTTTTTACTGTCTTTGGACCTCCACAGCCATCCTGACACCTTCCTTTGGCCTCCTGCCTCCAGTGTCTCCATTGCCAGCCAGCTGAGCGAAAGCATAAACCAACACCGCATAGACCCTCTTCAACCAAGTTCCCACTTCCTGACATTTCTGCTCTGTCCCTTCCTCCCTTTGCCCCCACTTCCTCAGTTGTAACATAAGCCGACCTATCCATCTTTCTGACTCTCCCTATCTCGGTCCCCCAGGGTCCCACACATGCCCACTTTCTGACATATAGGTGCTGCTGCTAATTCCACTCCAACAATCCTTTGCTATAGAACATAAACCCTGCCCCGATACTTACTATACTTGTGGTGTTTTTGTACTTAACCTTGTCCAAACTGTTCCATGAGGTCCCTTAAGGGCTGCATTACTCAGTTCTAGATCTTCAGTACTTGGCATAATGCCTGGCACAAAGTAAACACTCAATAAATGTTGGGTGGGTGAATAAATGAACGAAGGAGTGAATGAAGGAGTGAATGATTCCTCTTTTCATAGCCATATTGACGCTTTTCAACACCTATGACACACAGTATTGCTATAGCTGTAAAAACTAACAAAAGTAGAAAAGTCAGCCTAAGTATAGCAGAGAGGAAAAGCAAGCAGAATTTCATATCCAGGTCAAAAATACACACACACACACACAGAGAGAGAGAGAGAGACAGAGAGACAGAGAGACAGAGAGACAGAGACAGAGACGACAGAGACAGAGACAGAGGAGGGAGAGAGACTTAGGCTTCACTATCAGCCTTGAAAATGCTATATGCAAATCCTGTTGATGTAACCTCAAGAATATTAATCTATACTCAGAGAGTAAAGTCCCAATAAAATGATTAGCATCCTGGAAATTCACTAATGAGATGAAAACCGGGGATTTTGACTGTGAGTCCTACAAAGATGAGAGGCCATTCTATTTTGCCCCAGCTAAGTGCCCAACTCAGTACCCAGCACTTGGCACAAACTGGCTCTTACACATAGTATCAGATTAATGATTTCCTCCCAAGAGTCTCAAGAGGATGGGTGTGTTCTGAGTGTTTCAAGTGGAGGTTGTAATCATTACTTAATACCTTTCATTAAGTCTGCTTGCTTTGTTTGTTCATTCATTCATTCGCTTGTTTAAGACAGAATATCATTCTGTAGCTCAGGATGGCTCTCAACTCTTTGCGCGGCCCCGGAAGACCTTAAATTCGTTACTCTGTAGCTTGGACTGGCTTTGAACTTATAATCCTCTTGCCTGAGCATCCTAAGTGCTGGGACTACAAGCTATTATTCTGTACATTATCATTAGGTACCTACTGTATGTCAGGCACTCATTCTAGGTTCTGTAATTCAACAATTAACAAGATAAGAATCTCTACGCTTGTGGAGGTCACATTCTACTGTAAGTGACAAACAGTAAATGCGCTGCACACAAGTGCACAGTCAAATGCCAGGCAGTGGTGCCAGGAGCAGAGATAGAGCAGAGTTTGTAAGTGGGGTACGATAAATTGTTTTTCTCTGTGACTGTCCAGAGAGCCTTTGTTGAGAGGACCTCTGCACAGTTCTGAATTATGTGCAGAAACGAGGAACTGAGCTGTTAGGGAACACTTCTAAGCAAAGAAAACAGCCCATGCAAAGACCAGAGCATCCCCGGTATTTGGAGGAAATTCAAAGAAACCAGCCTTATGAGCCCAGAATGATTGCAAGGTATCTAGAAGGAATGGAGAGACCTAGATCTAGTGAGTGGAGTCAGATGTGTTAGGCCCTGGCCCCTAATTAACTGAATCCTTACCACAGGAGGAGGTCCATGCATGCTCTTCCTGGAGATGAGCTTAACCGTTAAGTGAAGCCCTGGAGGGGCCAAAGTGGTACAAGGAGACTCGGGAGTGTTTGTATTTGTGATACACTTTTAAATAGACCCTAAAGGATTTGCTTAAGTGCTGAAAATTGAATAAAGAAATTAAGGAAAATTCCAGGAGTTTTCATTTCGCCATCCTGCAATGAAAAAAAAAGGAAAGATTTTGTGGGGGATGGGTGAGTAGCACAGAGCATTTATGCAATTTGCAAAAGGGAGGCTCATGGGATATGAAAAGAGCATCAAGTGCATACCTGTAGCCACTGGGTAGAACCTAAACCTCATGGTCAACCCAGGAGAGTTGTTGAAATTTGCTGGCAAATATAGCATGCTTGCCTCTGGACCTTTCAGTGCATGGAATCAGCATGGCTTCTACATTTCCTGGACATTCCCTATGATCCAAGGTTAGGGCGGAGTAACTCAGATGGCAACGTTGCATGGTTGTCAGCTGGACGCTGGAGGCCCTTGGTTTGTTGGGAATCTGCTTTCCCACTCAGTTCTTATCTCTGCTCTGGATTCTCCACATTAATGGAGCTCATTCTGTCTCCCCAGGGCTGCTATGAGCTGATCTCTGGACCAATGGACCGGCATGCCTGGGGAGTTGCCTGGTTTGGATTCGCCATCCTCTGCTGGACTGTGAGTATCCTCAGCACATTTTATTTCAGAAAGGGACAATAAGAAGAGAACTTGAGAAGGTCCCGTGCTATTTCAACCACCCTAGAAAGTCTGGGAAACCAAGTTTGCAGCTAAGATAGTCAGAAAACTTCTAGCACCAGACCAAGGACAACGGGTTCCTCTGAGCTGTGAAATGCCAACTTCCCTACTGGAGAAAGGATGCACCCAACTAAGTAAAGCCTTCACAGGTCGGGTTCACCTGGGCTTCTTAGTGAACTCCAGCTGTGCTCCACAGCTAAGTAATTCACTGCAACTAGATTTCAAGGCCTGCCCTGTCACCTCTCTAGAGGGCTCCTGAGGTGCATCCTTAGTTTGCCTACTGCCTTGGAAGCTCTCATCTCTCCCTGTTGCCTCTCTGTGAGGCACACAGGGCTAGGTCAGAGTTCTGGTTCCCAGCCCTGGCTGCACACTCAAACCTCCTAGACAAGGCAAAAGTTGTGCCTATCACTCTGTGGCCCTTCAAGTGATCCTATGGCGTCGCCTGAGCACTTGGTTTTATTTTACTTGTGTTTGTGGTTTTGTTTTGGCAACTTTCCAAGATGCTTCTACATTACTGCCACAAGCAAGAACCATGACTTCAGGGAAATAATCCTAAACTTTGATTTCAGTTACTCTTGAACACCTTGAAATATATTAAAGAATCAAAAAAAAAAAGCTATTTTTTTCCTATGTGGCCTTTCTATTGCCATCTACTTCCACTGAGCATAATGAGTAGAAAAAATTAAATAGTTATTAATTTGTTTTAAAATAAGATAATAAACCAATTATAAGTTCATATAAACAACATAATCCTGGTAGGAAAATTATATTTACAAAATAAAACAGACTCATGAAATAATATTGCTTTGCATTTTTTTTCAATCCTGTTGATGTCTGGCTTGGTAAAAAAAAAAAAAAAAAAAAAAGCTGTGTCTTCTACATGTTCTCTCCATTCGGTCTGTGCTAACATGTTGCCAGTGTTATGGGAAAGTAGATCCTTCATAATGGTGTGTAGTTAAGAACAGGAGTATTCTGACAACCTTATGTGAAGGTGAGTATTGTGACTATTCCTTTGAAACCATCCCCACTGATACAAGCTTCTTCAAGACTGGTAGCAATATGGAATCTGAAACTAGATTAATGAAGAACTTGTACTATTTGCAGAAATCTTTGGCCTATACCTAAGCCCATAACATCATGCAGTGGCTGTTTGGGGGGGAAGCTGACTCATCATATTTCGTAGCACTTGCTGGCAATCGTTGATTTCTTTATGTGACACCAAAAGATCACATTCACTAATACTGCCACACTGGAGAATAGGGTACTATCAAACCCATGACAGCATATCAATTTTCCAGAGATCTGATTTTTGCTTCAAAACCCACATTTATTATTGACAGTACATAGTAGCTAAGTATTTTCCTTGAGGTAACAGACTAATTTTGTAGATTTCAAAGAAAACATCTATCCAAATAGCCAAGCTTGAACAGTCATAACCATAGCTTCTTTTCTAGACTTTTTTTTCCCAAATAAAAATAATGTTTCCGCCAGGCAGTGGTGGCACACGCCTTTAATCCCAGCACTTGGGAGGCAGAGGCAGGTGGATTTCTGAGTTTGAGGCCAGCCTGGTCTACAAAGTGAGTTCCAGGACAGCCAGGACTACACAGAGAAACCATGTCTCAAAAAAAAAATGAAGTTTCCAGAAAGAAAAAGAAACCATTAGGTCAAGTGCATAACCAATTACAAAGTGCTTTCTTTCTGGACAATTGTATTTTAATATGTAGTGGGATTTTGTTTAATCATAGAGAACATTAAAAAGATGTGTAACCAATGGTCAAAGTACAATACAACCAGTAGCTTTTGTTGTTGCATGAAAGACAATACCAGGTAAAATTTCCTGCTTCTTCTTTTCCCACGAAGGGCATAGCAGTGCAGAACACAGTGGGCGCTAGTGTAGTTCAGTCTGCCTGTCTCCATTCTCCCTGAGACTCGACCTTTGCTGCTTTTGTGCCACCAGAGACCATGTTAAAGAAAAAAGAAAAAACCTGAAACATTCTTGACCTCATTGGCTCCTGAAGGGTGCTTGTGTACTATGCTTTGAAAAAGTGCTGACTGAGAGGATATAAATGAGGGAAGAGAGAGAAAGCTGTTCCTTCAGGAAGTGTTTTATGATCGCTCTTAGGACTTCATCTCTGTTGTGAAACCATGTCCCTGTGACATATTTGATGCTGTCAGAGGCAGAGGACCAGCTGCTCTTTGTTGCCTAGAACCTAGCATAGTGCACAGTAAAAGCTCAGTAATTTGTTGAATGAGTTCACTAGACAACAGAGAAGTTGACTATTTAAGCCGGAACTACTGGACATTCAGAGGCTTTTGAGTATCATGGAGTTGCCAACCAACACTGTATACAAGTATCGAATTCTAAATTATAGATATTGTAAATATCTCCTGAGGTTCAGCAGAGGGGGGGGGGAGATGAGAGCTAATGATATTGAGGGTCTGCTGTTGATGAGACACCATGTAAGATAGTCTTTGTATGAAACCCCTCAAGAGCAGTAGGTATATCTGCCCTACAAGGTACCATGCTTGAGAAGAACTCCTAGGCATACCAGAGGGCTTACTCTCAGACGGCTTTCCTGTAAGGCTTGATAAGGAACACTCTAAAGTCCACTGGGTCCTATGACTTTGGGTTAGCTACTTGTCTTCCCTGTACTTCCGGCTCTTCGGAGAGCTTTAAAGACAGATGTGCCTGATTCATATAATCCTTAGTGAATATTAGGCTCAATTATTTTTTTCATTATCTTACTCACAGCCCTAGATCTGAGGTAGAGAGAGAAGATATGAAGTTTATTTTATAGATACAGAGACTGGGGCTCAGGAAAGCAATATGGCGTGGTTAAGATTCCTGGAAGTAGATGGCAGACCTGAAACAGCTCAGACATTCCAACTCCATACATGAGTAGGATATCTTAGGGGTCTGTCCTGTTCTTCAGAGGCAGTCATTCAAAAAGGTGGCAAGCACTTTAGGATGCTAAGAAAGTCCCTTGGGAGGAAAGGTTTTAAGAGTAGGAGAAAAGAGGGACCCAATGCCTGGAAATCTAACTCAGTTGGTGGAGCACATGCCCAGTATGCCCAACCCCCCCCCCTTAGACCCCAGCACTAAACAAACCAAGCAGGGTTGCATATGCCTATCGCCCTATAACTTGGAAGTTGAAATCAGAAGGTCATACTTGGCTATATAGAAAGCTCAGGGTCAGCCTAGGCTCTGTGAGACCCCATCTCAAAAATAAACAAATAAATACAAATGAAGAAGATAGATCATCCAAGTACTTTCTGACTCGAAACAGAAGCACATTTGAGAGTTCTTGGCCTTGATAATGGGAGAGAAGAATTTCCCCATAGCTATTTCAGTATAAAAATGAGAAGAACACTTGAGAAGTCAGAGAGGCGAGGTGGGAAGTGGGGTGGCTCGGGGGAATGGAGAGAACAGTCTGAGTGGCAGACTGTAGAAGCGATGCTCCAGCTCAGGATGGGCAGTGTCTGGCCCTCAAGATTGTCGTCACTTAGGCTCAGGCCTGTTAACGAAATAAAAAAGGGGGAGAGGCAGAGAGCCTTAGGGGCTGCTGGGCAAGAATCTGACGTGGGCCAAGGACAAGGAAGTGGGCTTCAGGCAGGAATCTGACATTAGGCTAGAACAAAGAAGTAATTTCAGGCAGGAATCTAAATATTAGGCTAGAACAAGGAAGTAGGCTTCAGACATGAAAATGACTTTGGGCTAGGACAGGGAAGTAGGCTCAGATACTTTGGTCATCCTGATAAGCCCTTAGAAACATTGATCATGGGAGTGTTCACGGAATTGTGTTTAATGCCTTGCTTTTTCTTTGACTATTTGTGTTTACTGTCTTGCTTGTTCCTTGACTATTTGCATCTATTGTATTGCTAGATCCTCAACCTAGAACTGACCTTAATACATACATGTAATCAAAATGGTATAAAAGCAAAAAGGAGGAAGGGGGATGGGATGGGGGTCCTGGGGGGGATGGGGAAAGAGGATGACATCTGAAATGTAAATAAAGTATCCAATAAAAAAATAACACCCCCCACCAAAAAAAAAAAGATTGCCGGCTCTTAAATTACTACTAGAAATCCCATGTCACCTAAGTCTGAATGGAAGGAACATAATTGTTTCATATTAAAGTAGATGTTTTTTTTAATCTTAATTATTTGTTTTACTTTCTTTCTCATTTTAATTCTAGTTTTGGGTTCTCCTGGGTACCATGTTCTACTGGAGCAGAATTGAATATTAAGCACACAGTGTCTCCGCCATACCTCCCTCCCTGGGTGACTTTGAATTTGGTGCTGGAACCTGCTATTTCATCACATGCTCTCTGTGTGCTCCGCCATGACGCACGCTTGTCTCTCTCAAATGCCAGTTCGGGTGGAATGGACTTCCTTTAGGCTCTCAAGATGCTGCAGTTGTTAGCAGAAGATTCTGCAACATATTTATATAGTTATATTCATATCCTTGCCTAAGATTCTGCAACATATTTATGTAAGACAGAGTGTAGTATATGTGTACTCTATGTACTATGTCTAGTGTAGTACTTACATGTACATTATAAGACAGAAAATTTGGAGAGTGGAGGTGACTCTCATCCCTGTTTATGTTTAACGTGGTAGCACAGTGATATTCAAAGGAACCTGCCTCACCATTGTAAGCTCTGCATGTATTGAGTAGCAAATTCAAGAAACAGAGAGCCTGGCTCTCTATTTTCTTTAACCTTGCAGGACTTTTGTTTGTCACCTTGTAGGCTGGAGGAGGGAAGGTGCACAGTGAAAAAGAAGGAAACTGTGGAGCTGTGCCTTTTGCCTCTGGTTCTGCTGACATCTGTCTGCACCAATAGTGATCCTGACACCTTTGGATGCTTTTATTCTCCAGGACAACCCTTGATTTTCATTTAACAAAGTGCTCAGACTTCCTCTCACACCCTGTGGAGTGACGTGCAGTTAGCAACCCCACTCTCTGTTCATTGAGAATATGTAAACTTTGGGGGCATCGACTGTGCCCATTTTACACCAGCTCAGTCTTTGCACTCAAAGGTTTCAACCTGAAACACTTCTCAAACTGCGGGATCCAAGCCAGCTGTTCGAACAGGTGATTTATGGGGACTTTTGTTTGCTATCAAAATAGTTTGCTCACATTAACGATCCCAAAGAAAGTCCTGACAAGTCACCATTTGTTTGCTTATCCATAAATAAAGAAGCCCATAAAACACGCTCCCTCTCTTTGATTTCAACAGGTCCTGCATAAGTCGAATGGGGTTTCCAATAGAAGAGACCCAATTGCAGGGGTTAAAATGGCGAAAGTGGGAGATACACACCAGTGGGTTCCTGATGGATGGTGGACTTCCCACATGGACAGGGAATGGGTACAATTCGGTTTCCTTTTGCTTTTCCTTCCTGCATTAACCTCTGAAGCTATTACTTTTCTGTACTTGGAGGCAATATACCTGATGCCAATAGCCATCATGTTCCTTATGCAGAAAACACATCCATCTCTTAGAAACAGTCAACCCATCTCTGCTCTACTTAAGAGCCACCCAAAAATGCAGCAATCTGAGAAACTTTACTTTTCTCAGCAACTACCACTGAACCGGCTAAATCTAGGGCAAGTTTTATTTACTGCAACATGGAAATAGCAGCCTGCCTCTGGTCAGCCTTGTCCTTTCCCAGACTAACCCGAACCCTAGGTCCTGGCAGCCTGGTTACATGTAGCACTGCAAAGCCCACTGCTCAAATTGTCCACCCTGGAACCAGAATAAAGCGGGATCTGCTTCTGTTTGAACAGCAGAGCAGATACTCTCCAGCTACTCCTACGTAGAATCCAAACTTGAAAAACTAACATCCTCCATCTAACTCCACCCCTACCTGTCTGATCGACAAGCAGTCCTGGAGGTGATGGGAATTAGAAACCAATTACTAACATGGCCTCTTGCTAGAGAGTAAAGGATTGCTCTACATCCCAGTCTCCTTCTTCTGGTTTCTTTCCTGCTTCACCTCACTCAGCTTCTTATCATGTCCTATGAGACAGCCTAGGGAACAGGAGCCACAACTAGTTAAGCAGCTAAGTCTGGTTTCAGGTATATATATCTGAAGACTCAAGTGGTCCTATTCAACAAGGTCTTTGAGTTGGCAGCATGGAAGATGCTCTCACACAGCTCTCTCCAGCCTACAATCCCCATGTCTGGCACAATCCCTCTCCCTCTCCCT
>NW_021620539.1:966913-992652 GCF_004785775.1 Grammomys surdaster
CCTCACACACACTCACACAGTCTTTTTTAAAAGAGAGAAATTGATGCAAAGTATCTAGTTGTAGCCCACCCTTCATTGACTTTTCTAAGCTCCCAAACTGTACACTTAGACACATAATATACTCCAGGCTCAAGGTTTATTTGAATTCTCAACAGTAGTCAATGGACCATTTGTCTATTCAGGTGTGCTGCCTTGAAGCAGGACCTCTGAACCACTCCCAGGAGGGCATTTTAGAGACCTGAGTTTCTCAGCAGACATGAGTGTTCTCTATACTACAACCAATGAAAGTCCAACAGTTTACAGGAACTTGAGACTATGCCTTAATAAATAGTTTCCATCTATAACACATGTCAATGGCTCTTGGCAGGGACTGTGCTTCTATAGGACCTGGAAAAAGTGAAAAGCAAATGTCTTCTATCCCTTTTAGGAGTCTATTCACAGGAAACACGGACACCTCCAAGAAGCATACCCAACTGAGGTATAGTTGTGTGTGTAGTGGTTAAGAGCCGAATAACTGGGGGTGGAACACAGATAACACTTGAAAGTCATTTTTCGGATCCAGAAGATACTAAACCTCTGTAGGAATCAGAACAGGGACAAAGATTTAGAAAAGAATGAAGACTCAATGAAGACAAAATGGAATAATAATCTCCAAGTTACAAAACTTGAGTTTGGACTTGACTTGGTTGCTGCCATACTGTGAGATTTCTAGCAATACTCTATCTGTTCTGGGTCTTCACCCCTCACATAATCCTCAAATCTATAAAAACATTACAACCTGTAAGTATCATAAAATTGAGTGATGGCCCAAGTGATTAAGAAAGGAATTAAAAACTGTGCAACAGCCACTTGTGGTCATAGGGAATTAGTTGCAATGTCCAAACAGCCAGCACTCATACTGTTCTTGGCAACCATGGTACAATAGGCATATCTACCTTCACCATTCAAAATGTGTCATGTTATGGCACTAATGGTGACTGGATACATAGGCAGGAAACCAGCCAGGGAGGGGTAGATGACAGTAATAAGCAAGCAGGTGCTCCAGGGCTCTGGCCCCTCACTGGGCCTTGCACCACCTGCATTAGTCAAAAGGCACAAAGGTGACATGAAGGTCCCACAAGATTATCTTGCACCTCAGGTAATTTTGTAACAAGTCATTGAGATGACTTGTATATTTTCCTGGTTGAGAGAATTAAGTGAAAAAAAGTCAAAGGCCTGCTTCAGTGGTTCCCAGCATATTGTTAATGCAGATGCCTCTGACCAACAACCAGAGGTGGAGTCTCTATATGGCATTAATGATATCCTGCTTCCATTAAGAAACTGATTCTCAACTCCCCTACCACACTGTTCTTTTGTTAACCTCCCCAACATCTTTCTGAGACCCTCTACCTCCAACTTAAGGCTCTTGAGAAAAGAACGGAGTGGGAGGGGGGGCCTTTCTCACTATCATATGCCATTATCTAATCTCCCAAGAACAAAACTCCCTTTATAAGGTTCAGCAAGGAAATAGGAAACCCTTGAGTATGGTTTTCTTAAATAAAGGGAAAAAAATTACAACTGTTACTTCCTATGCTGAGTTATTGATAAACCAGACTAGCCCTGAGTAAATCTGCCAAGCCTATAAAAATGTCCTTTCAAATTCTCCTTCCTCCTTTGCTATTGTTCATTCCAAATCTTCCTGCTCGCACTTCCTCTTTGAGAAAGGATTAGGTATTATTTACACTTACCAGAGTTCAGTGGTGATGGAGTCACATAATGATGGTGGTTTGAGAGGCCTTGGGGCACAGCCATACAACACTTAAAAGCATTACCCAAGCAAACGAAATCATCTCACCGCCCTTCTGACTCAATGGCTTCTACTGCCTTCCTCCCTTTCCCCTACACCTTTGCCCTGCTCCCCAGGAAGCTCAACAGTGCTGGGACCTTCTCAAATCTCTCTAGTTGCCAACAAAGCGCCACAACCCCAACATTATTCCAAATGATAGGCCCTGTCTCCTCAAACCTACAGTCTGTCTCTTTAAGAGCTCTGTCCCCTCAAGGGCTACTGGCATCATGACTGCGCACTAAGTAGCCAGGTGCACTCCCAAAGCCTTATGGTTCCCACTTCTGACTATGAAGGAGACACAGAGGAGTAAGACACAGACTAGGCCAAGACATGACTTGCTGCAGTTGGCTGTACAAGGAACTCATAGACACCAAGAGGAGAGAGTGACAGAACCACGGGAATGGGGCCCTAGGCTTAATTTGTTCTGTTTCTTTAAAATTTATTTTTATTATCATGGGTATGAGGTACACATGTGTGTGCTGGACCCATAAAGGCCAGAGGTATAGGATCCCCTGAAGCTTTTCCCACAAGGGAGTGCTGGGTACCAAATTTAATTCCTCTGCAAGAGCAGTATACTTAAAAAAAAAAAAAAAAGATTTATTTATTTATTATTTTAAGTATGTGAGTACCTGTCGCTCTCTTCAGACACACCAGAAGAGGGCATCAGATCCCTTACAGATGGTCATGAGCTACCATGTAGCTGCTGGGAATTGAACTCAGGACCTCTGGAAGAGCAGTCAGTGCTCTTAACCACTGAGCCATCTCTCCAGTCTACTGTTCTGTTTTTAAGATGTTTAAAATTATAGGTACTGAAATGAATATCCTGTTAGCCTAAATTAGCAGTAAAAAATAAGACCAAGAACGAGAAGCTTTTTCATATTTTACTACAGAGATACTCTATAGACATATTATCAGTCATTATGTGGCTTATAAACTGCTCATTCATAGCCTACATGTACAAAATCATTTTATAAAAAATGCTTTAAAAACTAATAGACAGTGTGTTCTCTGGTGGGCTATTACTGGCAAGTGCCTCTCAAGAGGCTGGGTACATTCAGGGTCGGGTGGCCACAGATTGGAAGGTATTTCTGATGAGGGCGCATCCACCACAGAGGACTGGTGGCAGCAGCCAGCACAGGGACTGCCGCCAGTTCACTCCATACTCTGTCCTTAGCCAGCTCTTCACTGTCACGTTTGTGGCATCTGATTCTTGACTTTGTTCCCCTCTTCTATGGCCTTCTTTGCACCTGGAATCCACCACTTCAAAGATGGCCACATAGGATACACTGAGTAACAGAAACATATCTTAGTACCTTTCTGTCTTAGATGTAGAAAATTCTGGTTCTCTAAGACGCTTGGGAATGTTGTTCCCCACTTTTTGATCTCATAATACATTGCTGAATTGAATCCTTCAAGGACACAGTTCACAGATTCCCTGCACTATGTCCTCTTCATAGTGTGTGCATTATAATGCATTATAACATTTCACAGCCATGATCAAAACAACCAAGAAAGCTGTCTTGTTACTATGGTTCTACATTCTACATAACCAAGAGCTCTGCTGAGGAAACGGAAAATTTCAGCCTAATAATTAACTGGAACAAGTTCTTAACGTGTGCTACTATGAAAGTCTCTAGGCCAAAATTATTACAATCAAATTATCAGTTCTGAGCGTCATCAAAAGATCCGGGTCATGCAGCAGTCCAGAAATCCACTGTGATGTTGGCATATAAAGGGGTGTGTTCCACAGAGAGTAATCTGTAAGAACAACTCGATAAGCCATCTGTTTTCCAGACCCGTGACATCTGTTGTAACAGCTTCATTCTAAAGATAAAAAAAGAGCAAATGAGAACATGGCATGAATCCCACTGCTTTCTGTCCTGACCCAAAGTGTTTTCATAAGTAGTTTTATAATTTACTAAACCTGTTGGGTTTCTTTTTTTTTTTTTTTTTTGGTTTTTTTTTTTGAGACAGGGTTTTCCTGTATAGCCCTGGCTGTCCTGGAACTCACTCTGTAGACCAGGCTGGCCTCGAACTCAGAAATCCGCCTGCCTCTGCCTCCCAAGTGCTGGGATTAAAGGCGTGCACCACCACCGCCCGGCACCTGTTGGGTTTCTTAATGACAAAAATAAAAGGTATGTTCCTTGCAGAACAGGCAATAATGATAGCCGTGTGTTTGTGGATCAGACAATGGAAGATCATTCATTGTCTCCAATGCACTCCCATCTATAGGACAGAGGGATTACAAGAACCACTGATAGAAAAGGGGTGTGGCTCCCCACTCTGAACTGATCCTTGGCTGACCATCAGGGGATCTCTGACCATTCATTCCACTACTATAAGAAGAAAGTTGTCTATGACAGGAGGGTACATAGTTTTCATATGAGTCTCAAAAACTATGTGTGTGTCTGTGTGTGTGTGTGTCTGTGTGTGTGTATGTATGTGTCTCTGTGTGAGTGTGTATGTGTGTGTGCATGCATGTGTGTATGTCTGTGTATGTCTGTGTATGTGTAGGTGTGTATGTGTGTATGTATATGTGTGTGCATGCATGTGTGTATATGTGTGTGTATGTCTGTGTCTGTGTAGGTGTGTATGTATGTGTGTCTATGTGTATGTGTAAGTGTGTGTGCATGTGTGTGTGTATGTGTGTGTGCAGGAGGATAAAGGTCACCTTACTTTGTGAGAGTCTAGGGAGGGACATCAACAGGGTCAGTTTCACTGAAGCTTAAAAGACATGAAGTTCACCAAGTGAACAAGGAAGAAAGGGATGCTCTAAGCAAAGACTGTGTGGTCAAGGAGCACAGACAGACAAAAGAACAGGATGTATTTGAAGAAGGATAAGCCACCTCTGAGGCTGGAGCTGAGCAACACTGGTAGGAGCTCAGCCGTGACCGTGACAATGTGGGTGGATACCAGAAGCACAGTGCTGAGCTGTATAATGTCAAAGGAGAAGAACCACTGTATGACTCCACTCGCACACAGCTAGAAATGTGCAAAACTGATTACTAGTTTGTTTAGAAATATAAACATGGAAAACAAGAAAACCAATAAACGGTCTAAGGAATTCTCATTATGACAAGAAAAGCAGTTCTTGTGAAGTTCAAGAAAGTGTCACCTAGGGTAGGGTAAGTGTTAAGAGGAGGGTATGGATCTAGGGAGCCCGTGTGGACACACCGACAGGGTCTGTCTGGATATCCAGATGCTTTATACTTTTCATATCTTTTATCATTAAATAATTAATGAACAGAAAAATGCACGACTATTGATAAAGACTGGAATGACAAGGAAAAGTCTGTTCTTTTAGACCTGTGGCCTCTAACAAAAGAGCTAAAAGATTTTTAACACTGTCTTAACATGTAAAAATTAATAAAAGACCAAAAAAATTCTTGAATATTGCTTTTCAAAGGAAAAAACTCAGAACAAAAACCATAAATTCTTCTATCAGAGCCACACACACAATGTATTTATCTTCTGGAGTTCCTCAGTGAAGGAGCCAATGCTGGACAGGAGAGGAAAGGACAAGACTAGGATATCAGCTCTCCCCAAAGCACAGAGCAGGAAGCTTCCAGACGGCCATCGTCACATCCTCAGGACTCAGGACCCAGCTTGAAGAGCTCTGGCTGGCCAAAGTCAAGACCATGCTCTTATCAAGAACATGAAAACAAACCCTAAGGTGTTCAGGGATACCAGACTATTATTCTGGAAAATGACCCACCAGTGTTAGGCTCTCAGCCTTCAGGCTGCCTTTCTCGTAGGAACTACTCCCCAACGACATCCTTCTTTGTAAGAGAGTCAACAAATGAAGACAGGATGATAGAATCAGGATGTTACAGCTCTGCAACTCTGATTTAAGCAATGAGAAATTGGTGCTAAAGATCACTAGGTAAAGATACCACGAGAAATCTCAGGTTGAGTGTATCAGCTGAGAGTACCCAAAACCACAGAACAATCCTGACACCAAACATGCTCTCCTAGCTTGCATTTAATAATAATAATAATAACAACAACAACAACAAGAGAAGTCACAGGAACACATCAAGTCTCTAGGGAACAATTAGCAAAAAATTCATAAAGGGGTTGATTCTGAATCTACCAGACGCATGATCTGATGTCCAACAAAAACACTGCAAGGAATAAGGCAAGAAAAAGAAGGGGTGGGGCCTGGTGGTACCCAGCTGCACTCCCAGCACTCAGAAGGTGAGACATTAGTGGTCACTCGAAGCTAAAATAGACTATGTAGACAGTAAAACGCTGTCTCCCCAAAAGAAAAAGAATCGAAGGAGAACCTCTCGGCTAAAGGAGACCATTCCCATAATAACGTGGACATCATTTACTTACCATGGCTGAGCGAGCTAATGCTTTTTTTTTTTTTTTCAAGTCCTTAGTAGACAATCCAACAAGACTGGATGCTTAGTAACATAATGAAGTATTTTGTTAATTTTATTTTAGGCATGATAATGGTATTCTGGTTCTTTGTTATATTTTAAGGATGACAAAGAATCCAGTGGGCAGAAGGAAAAGGGAGACAAAGCAAAGAAGCCCAACATTTACAGTCCCCGAAATGAGGGGTCTAGGTACTACTCCCCCTTTCTTTGGGCTCTGCTTTAAGCGTTCCTTTGTAAAAAGCTTTTAACAAGGTGAACTGGCTTACTCGATCAGTCCACCAAGGGTGTGTTAGCTACACAAGAGACTTGATACCCAGGCTGATGCTGGGGTGGGAATCCAGGACTTACCGGCCCATGTTCACCTCGTTGCCTTTGTCTCTAGTGTGGAAGATCATAGTGTATTTGCCCACATCAGGCTTGGGCCGGGATATTTTCATTTTATGGAGCTCAACCCTAGAAAAATAACGAAGTTCATTTTTGAATTCTATCCCATTGATCTACCACTGAGTACTTTAAAAGAATCACCTGCAATTAAAAAAAAAAAAAACTACATACACACACAAATACACAAGGAGGCTGGTGCAGTGTGGTGCTACTCACGGGCACAATGATTATGTTTGAGACATGGTCACTGCCCTCTGTCACCAAAGTGCCACTCAGACACTTAGCAGTCCCATCCTCTCAGGAAGGAATAAACAAGCAGTGCATATTACAACCCTATGGTTTTTTTCTATTAAAAAAAAAAAAAGCTGGTGGCAAAATTTCAGCATCCTAGTCTAGAAAAAGATCAGAAACTAAAAGAAGCTTCTAGTGGTGACGTGCTCCCACAATTCCACAGGTTGGGTGGGAACGCTAACCAGGGCAGGACAATCAGTGATAAATTGAGGCTAACCTGAGCTACACAGTGAGTTCCAAGTGGACCTGAAGTGCTTAATACAGATTGGATGCAGGTGGTCACAGAAACAGAGGTTTTGCGGGCAAAGAATAAGACACAGCCGTGTGTAAGTGCAGGGAAATTATGCTTCACTGTCTTACATGGTTCAAAAACTTAGAAATAACATTTAACACTCAGTTAGTGGAAAAATGCCAATTTGAAGTTAGTTACTCTTAAAACGAGAGGAAAGAATCTGATACAATATTAATTTTAATGCATTCTTAAGCAGCAAGACAGTCGAGTCTGTCGGGCTCTATAGTTAATAATGCTGTCTCCTCACAAGGAAAGGAATGACCGTGTAAAATCATAACCTCAGCCAGAAACCAAGGTTTGATCTAAGCTCTGCGGCTGACGTCTTTGAATCAGCTTGCCCTATCAGATCTCGGCCCTGTCTAGAAATGAGATTGGTGACACAGAATGCATTTCACAGGCTCGAACAACAGAATTCATATGGAACATGCTTTACAAACTGTAATAAATACTTTGAGAGCAAAGATGGGTGGTGTTCAATATCAGTCAGCAGGTCTCAATCAGTATTATGTTGCCTGGCTTATCGGGCGCATTAGTGGAAATCTGTTCTGAGGACCACAATGTTTTCATGGAGGCAGGAGAAAAAGACAGAAAAGCAAAGAGGTGTAAAGAGACATGAAGAGGAAGCCCCCGACACCTGGGATCTAGCTGCCTTTCCTGCAGACAGAAAGGAAATTTCAGCAGACCTGATAAGGTCAAACTTGCCTGCAGAGATAATGCAGGGTTTTCCTACAGACACCTCAAACTAGGATGATAAAACCAACTGTGTCCACCTAGGGCCAGAATGCTTACACCTTCAAGTTTTTATCTTAACATCCTCTTAATCTAAATCAAAATAATCCACCTCCTGAAACCACGTCCAATTTCATTCACAAAAGAACAATTTCAGAGAGAAATAAATAAGCCAGTTCATAGTTTTTTAAGCCCTGCTTCATCTTTGAACCTTGCTGCAGGACTGAAAAGATGGCCCAGTGGTTAAGTGCACTGATTGCCCTTCCAGAGGACCAGCGTTCAATCCCCAGCAACCACAAGGTGGCTCACAACTGTCTCCAGTCCCAGGTGGAATCAGACTCCCTCTTCTGGCCTCCGCAGACCCTGCATGTACACCGTACACAGGTACGTCTACACAGACAAAACATTCCTATGCAAAAAATAAAGATGAAAAAAATTGTAAAACTTTGTTGTAATTTACACCCTTTAAGCAATCTATCTCAGAAACAGGATCAAGTGTGTGTAAATGTGTGTGCACATGTGAGCCATGTAACAACAAAGTATAATTTCCCCTAGAGAAGCCCATACTAACACGTGGGTGTGTCTTACTCTTTTCTCCAAAGACATCTATATTTGTGAACTCCTGCACCCAATATGTATTAAAAATGCCTTCGGATAAATTCCAATTCTGGTTCTTTCTGACTTGCCCTGCAGTTCCTCTCTGCCATGAGCAGAGGTCTCTGAAGAGAACTCTTGTGGCTGCTGGAGGTGTAACCCTTCCACTGCTGGTACTTATCAAATGAAAACAAAGCTTAAGGTTTCACTCTTCCTTAAAGCTAAGAAAGGGTGGGAAAGGAGACAGTGATGGTATGTAACCATAGCAACTGTCTGCTGTTAACCCAGCTAGGCAGTGCAATGGACTGGGGGAAAAGGGAGTGCTGGCTTCCTCTAGCCCTTCCTAACTCTGACTCTGTATGATCAGCAGCTTGTGTGACCATGATTGTTGACTGCTGAGAGGCTTAGGCAGGAAAAACTCCCTCTTTCAGAAACACTGCAAAAGGCTCTCTCCCGAAAGGGGACAAGACTGAGCAGCATGAGGCCCTAAGTTCCTTCCCACCAGCCTAGTGGGAATTTGATAGTCACTTATCTATTAATTCAAAACACCAGCTTAGAACATACTTTCAAAGCAGCATCAGGAAGAGGAAAAAGGTCCCCTGACTGCCCAGGAGGCCCTTGTGATCACAACTCTGACTTATGGACTTTTGAATAGTTAGGGATTTCTGGGCAATGGGAACATCTTTTCCATCAAAATACACACACACACACACACACACACACACCCCATATCTTGAAGAGCATGTAAAAGAGGAGGTCAGCCATCCTGAGAAGTTCCTTTTGACTCTCCAGAGCAAAAGGAAGGGACCCAGGAGTTACACCAGCAGCCCAGAGTAAGGCCTTCAAGTCAGGAAGCTGCCACAGGGTGTAGCAAAAGGACACCCTTGCCTTCTTTGGGGAATATGGCTCCTTAGAGAAATTAGCACCATGCTCCACATGCTGGGAACAGAGTCAGGGCCCCTGGGGTCTGAGGAAAACCCCAAGACTTAAGTTTGGGATTTCCCATTCACTGGTGGGTCCCCTGGCTCCCCACCAACACTGAACCCCAAACTCAGCAACAGATGATCCTCACTGTTTTCTAGGCTTCCATTGACAAAGAACAATTTAGGTCACTGTGCCCTCCCTTCATACCCTGGCACCCTTTAAGCCCAACTCTGCAGCCTTAGGACCTGCTGCCTGGCATTTCCAGGAACTACACACAAGTGCGGGTTTCCAGGTCACCACTGAGAGCAGAGCCCCAGGAAGGTCCCTTCTCTGCTGTTCACCTGAGTCTGAGGTCATCGTCTTCTCCTCCCCATCCCCAGTAGTTGTTAGAGAATCCATTCACCTTGAAAAACTGTTCTCTGCTGAGGGCAGTAACACCCCCAAAATATTTACTGTAACGCAACCTGGAGCAAAAGAGAAGACAGAGAAGTGACATTTAGCACAAAGCCCCTCTATTCCCCACAGACACTCTAGCTAGCTCTGGTTTGGGGGGCTAGCATTCCAGGAACACTTGGGAGATGGTTCACCTCCGCCCATTTCATAAATCTACTCTTGCCTCATGCCCACCTCCCTGCACTCCTGGCCTGTGATCTGATGTTGGGTGACCTCACTAAGTAAGGTGACCCCACATACCTGTTATCGATAACACTGGTTTGATAACACTGGTATTCAGAGGTCTATAAATATATCTGAGAGTGCAGTATCGCCTTAACTATGTGTGAGAGATTCCATCCCATGTAAAGGCTGCTAAGGACACCAGGTGAGGAAGGATTCAGGGTCACATCTATGTTCAGCATCAATGAGTGTCAGGATAAATATACCCCCTCTTTTTCTTTGGAGAGTGAAGAGGTATAAATCAGGAGACAGTTCCAGACCATGCTTTGGTTGTGCTCACTATGCAAACCACCATCTTGAGAGTTTGCTTTCTAGAGACCTCAACACACCATCCCACTACACTGAATTCCGGGCTTGGACAACCAGATGGAATGCAGTGTCTTTCATGAAAACTGAGTATGAAGAAAATCATTTGGTTTTGAGAGCAAGACAATAAATTATTCTTAGGCTAAACTTGAGATGTTCCTAGGGCTTATGCCAACGGGCAAAGGACACAGGGTCCAAGTTCACAAGACACCTGTAACTTGAAGCCCATGGAGTAGGGGACATCGCTGGACAACTATAGGATGGACAAGAAGAGTTGAACATCCATGGAACCACTGTTAAGACTGACATGGAAAAGAGGAAGCCAAAATCCCAAGAAAGTAGAGTGGGGAGTATGTCAGAGAGGACTCTTACCCTACTGACTTGTTAGCAAGCTGGGCTAAGGCTAACCCTTAATACAACTCTGGTGCCCTTTCGAACTGCAGCTGGAGGGAGCTACTAAACAGAACCATGTGACCACATAGAAGGTTTCTAACTTTTAATCGACTTTGGTTCTAAATATCTGGGGCCAAGTGAATACCAATGTTTTCCAGACAAGAAGAAAAACCAAAAGGAAAGACTCAGTACACTGTCAACATTTCCCATCTAACACGGAGCACCCCCAAAGTTACTCTTGAGGTTGAGTGTTTCCTATACTCCCCATACACACTATGTATGCCTATGTATGCCGTAACAGAAATAGATACGTTCATCAGCTTAGACCGTGAAAATATCTGCATGAAACAATCCTAAAGGAGGAAACTTGTATTTGGGCTCATTGTTTCCTTCAGTCTGTGGCCAGCTTGCTCCACTGCCGATGGGCCTGTGGCCAGTGGGAATTTCACGGTGGATATGATATGGTCAGTGCGGATGGCTACTCACCTCATGACAGTTAAGATACAAAGATGAGGAAGAGGAGCAGGACAATGTATAGTCCCTGGGAACACACTTCCAGTGATCCACTTCCTTCAAGTAAACCCCAAATCTGAAAATACCCACCACTTCCTATTAACGCGACAGGATTATAAATCCATCATTAATCACTGATTTGGTCAGAGCCATCATGATCTAACTGTTTCTGGAGATGCCCTCCCAGGCACTTCTGGGGTATACCCAACTGATCTCATTGGCACCTCTCAGTCTAATAAAGTTGACAACCAAGACTGACCATCACGATCACACCCATGCACTTAAAATTCTGAGAAATGGTATTTATCAACACGCTCTGGAGGAGACTGCTAGTGCTTACAATGCTCCAGGCAGCTGGCCGAGAGCACAGGACTACCAGGGACCTTCCCTCCTAAAGTTCTGAACGGAACAACCCCAGGGTTCTCAGGAACCACAGCTACCGCAAGAGGAGCAGAGCCTGGATGGACCCGGATCTGCAGGTGACGGAGGATCCGGTATGAGACCCTGGTGAGGAAGAGGTTAAGGAGCACTGAGCCCAGCTTTGCTGTAGGGAGGAACAGTAGACACCTCCAGGGAAAGCCACCGAACTGCTTTTACTGTCCCTTTTCTGGAAAAGGACACATTTTAAAGAGCCCTCAAGTGAGTTTATGTATATATTTTAAAGGGCCATAAAGTCCTCAGAGTGAGGAAAATGTAGTCATACAGTTACGATGGAGTCCTTGGAGAGAGGAGGTGGGCACAGAGGAGTTATTGGCAATAAATTTCACCATGAATCTGAAACACTTGGGCAAGTTACTTTAACTTTCTGCCACCGTATATATGGCAAGTGAAACATTTCCATTTTATTTGGTTTTTGTTTTCACAGTCCTGGCTGTTTATTCCTTCTTGTACATTAAGCCACAAATTCACACAGGATTAGCTCCGGCAGCTCAGTCTCCTCCCCAGTATTCCCTAGGACGTGTCCAGCTCTGGGTGGAGTAGGCTGGTGCTTCAGCTGAACCCAGGTACCCTTCTGTTTGGCTTTCTTTGGCTTCTGATCATTTTCCTTCATCCATTTCAGGAAGCTGTCTTTGGTCTTAGAGAACTTGACATGTTTAATCTGCACGTTAGTTCTCTTGGCAAGAATCTTGCCCTAAATTTGCTTGTTTGCAATGATATCCACAGCATGCTGGGTAATGTTGTAGACTCTTCCAGTTTTGCCATGGTAACACATATGGGGCATTTCTTTATGAACAGTGCCCAGTCCCTTGATGTCATCAATACCACCCTTCTTGTAGACTCACATGCATGTGGCAAAAGGAACAAGTCCATAATTCCTACAAGGCCTAGAGAACAGATATCCAGTGTTCCTCCTCTTCCTCTTTGTGATTGTATGGAGAAACCTTTCTTATACCTACATCCTTGGGGCTGTTGGGGCACTGAAGAAGCCTCAGCTCATTAATGCTCCATAACACAGTGATACAGAGCTGCCACCAGAAGTCACTGAGACCCTGAAATTGAAACTGCCTGCCACCAGCAGAAGTTTGCCCAGGATAGCAAAGGTAAGGTGGTAGAAGGCCTATCTCTCTCCAGCCACAAAAGGAGGGGGGGGAGGTTCATGTGCATGGTTCATACAATAACACTGGGCCAAAGTAATATCTAAGTCTGAAGAGACTGGTCAGAAGTACAGGGAACGTATAACTCAGTGGTAGAGAACCTGCATACTGCAAGGGCCTCCTGTTTGACTCCCGTCAGCATATGGGCACGCAAGCACAGACACACACACTGGGCCACTGTTTTCCTCGGAGCTTACATTTAAATCAAAAGGTAAGCATATTCAACTACACAAGGGAGACAAAGCCTCGCTAATGGTGTCTGGGACTAGCAGCAATGTCTGGCCAGATGTAAGGGGAAGTTAAACAGCAAGAGAGGTATGGGCCACCTCTTAAAGGGGAGTGTCTGGTGGAATACAAGATGGTGACAGCAGAAGATAAGGTCAAAATGAGTTCCCAGTGGGCAAGTATCTCTTCACACTGATGGCCAGGTTAGCATGATACAATCTAGACCCTCAGTCTACAGCCTGTCCTTAACTCCCCCATGTAATTAGAAAAGGGAACAGGACAGGAATAGGACGCTTAAAGCTAGGAGGATGAGAGTCAGCCACAATTGGGCATGTAGCTTACAGATATTTCCTCACAGAAGGAGAGAGCAGCAAGGTTAACTGGATCCTCACCTCTGGTTCCTGTTACTCCACCCAGCCCTATGTGTGGAATGCCCTAAATACATGTGGCCTTGAGGTCTGGGGAGGTGCTAAATTATATAGGCTAAGGAAGTGCTGCCATCTATGTGGGCTCAGGGAAGCTGCCCTCCAGGCTGACTGCAGACCTTCCAGAAAGGCTGCTTTAAGGTCACGCATGCTCTATAAGTAAGCCTTGCAATCACATTGCTCCTCAGAGTGAACTCCGGTGGAATCAAACTTCGGTTTGTCCCGGGGACCTCATAAGGAAGGGGCAGATGTGGCTATGCTCCCATCCGAGAGGACTTCTCGTGGGAGTCACAAAAGCATTCTCTTAAGTAATCCAAAGTAAGAGACCTACATCGAAGAGCAACAACACAGGAGGGAAGTCCAAGGAAGGTTATCAAGAGTCAGTCAGTCTCCCTTTCTCACTCCACAGGCTCTGGCAGAGTCTCCCATCCTATTCTCCAGGTTAGTTTTAGTTTCACACAGACTTCCTGTCCCTCCTCCTAACTAACTGCTAGCAGCTGTGCTTGCAGACTCATGCATCTCCATAGGAACTTCCTGTTTCCTTACACCAGCACTTTCTCTGCCTCTTCAGACTGGCCTCTTGGCCCCTGGCCTAGTGCCATAGCTCCACAGGAATGGCAGGCCTCGGAGGAAGGCGACAGGGAAGTGTGCACAATCAGCTTAATTTACATAGAGCTTACCTGCAGCGCTATCTCCTGCCAGTTGTATTTGACTAGGAGCTGGTATTAACTACAATTAAAGATCATGTTCCTCTTTGGGGGATAGAAATGGAGAGAAATGCAGGGATGGCATTTCCCACAGTAGCTCTGAGAGACAGAAACTTGTCCTGGATATCCTGGTTCCTGAGCAGACTACGAAGGTGGACATGTGTGCCACCCCCCCCCCCCCCGCCCTTTCCTAGAACTCTGGCAAGATATCCCCAAAATAGATGGGATGTTCAAACACTGGCCTAGAGGGTGCCATCACACTGTCCAGCAGAGGATATCAGGATGGGTGGGCAGGTTATTAAAATTCTCCTGTGTGGGAAAGCCTGTCAAGTCCCACCACAGGTACTGCAGGGCGAGGCCCAGCACAGGTACTGCAGGGAGAGCCTACCACAGGTACTGTGGGGGGAGCCTACCACAGTGACTGTAGGGGGAGCCTACCACAGGTACTGTAGGGGGGCCTATACCATATATCACCACAGACACTGCAGGTGGGCCCAGCACAATTGTATGGATTGTTTTCTCTCTCCTGCCCTTTCTCTTTGTGTTTCTTGGCAAGATTTTGGGAGACTTTTTTTTTTTCTTACTTCATGTTTTCATTGCTGTTCTGCACAATCAGGGAAAATGGGCCGTGTTTCCCCATTTCTTGCCTCCCTACCTCACTCCAGACACATCATAGCCCAGATCACAGTTAAGTTCGATGCACAGCCGGGGCCTTACCTGTAGCCGGTGCTGTTCCGGCCCACCACCAGGTGCTTGGGCTGATCACCGCAGGTGTAGAGGTTGAAGTCATTCTCCGGCACCAGGTCCACGTCATGGAATATGAAGCAGTCCCAGTTCTCCTCCTTGAGAGCTTCCAGATAGCCCACATTCAGGAGCTTGGCGCGGTTAAACTTTTTACTTCCCGTCTATGGAAAATGTACGTGAAAGTGAAGAGTTGTGGAAAATGGCTCTCTCATGTGCTCCCCTTCGCCTCCATTCAGGAGTGTTATATTACCTCTGTTTGTTGGCAAGACAACATACACTAGGATCTAACAGAGGAAATGCAATGATAACAGACCATTCGGTTTGGGCTTTGTGTTTCATGCATATTTATATTCTATAATTTAAAAGCATCCCGTTGAGTCTGGCAAGTTGTCTGATAGTGGATAATTTGCTTAGATGAAAAGACTGAAAAGTCCAGTAGATTGGTTGCATTAGAGTGAAGTTTCTTTCTTTCTTTTTTTTTTTTGAGACATTTTCCCAAGCTGGCCTGAAACTCACGGCAATTTTCCTGCCTCAGACTCCCAAATGCTGAGATAACAGAATGAGCCATCACACCACGTCAGAAAACAGCTTCCTTTTTAAAGAATAATTTTATTTTTCGGTGTGTGTATACGTGTGTGTGTGAGTGTGTGTGTGTCTGTGTATGTGTGTGTGTGTGCATGGTATATGTTTGTGTATGGTGTCTGTGTGTACACATGCTGTGTTCATTTGTATGTGTGTGTACATGTATGTGTGTACATGGAGTGTGTGTGTTTGTGTGTGTGTGTGTGTGTGTGTGTGTGTGTGTGTGGCTACTACATGGGTGTAAGCGGCCTCTGAGGACAGAAAAGGACATCAGGTCCCAAAGCTGGAGTTCTAGGCAGTTGTGAGCTGCTGGAAGTGAGCATAAGGATCTGAGCCTGGTCCTCTGCCAGAGAGTGATATGGTCTTAACTGCTGAATCATCTCTCTACACACCCCATACATACTTAATACTGCTAAACAGTACACTTAAAACTTAACAAGATGGTTTTTAAAAAATGAGAAAGTGGCTGAGATAATTTTTATGTAGTATTTTTAGCACCAAAAAAAAATGTGATGCAGTTTTAAAATACAAATAAAAATAAAGCCACATAATTGTGCACTTCAGTTTATTAAGAGGCTGGAGGTCATGTGAAATGTTCCCCTAAGCTCGGTTTTTAAAGGGCCTTTATGAATTCTACAGGAAACTACAAAGCCCCTAGAATGTTCTTGTCACAACAGTTAGTGTTACTGCTTTCCTGTCGGCTCCTGGCTGATCTCCAGCTAACTCCATCCCCCCACCCCCCTCCCCTGCATTGACACCGAACTTCAAACTTCCAAGAAACTAAGCTAAGAGCTTGTCAGGAAGGACCAGGAAATTGTGACCCATTAACAGAGAAGGCTGTTGCTAATACTTTTAAACTACTTAAAACTTTCTTGGAAATGGCTTGACAAAATCCTGTCACTACACTAATGACAGAGGCTATTCCTTACAGTGGCCATTCAGAAGGATCTGAAGACAACACGGCCTGCAAGATCCTTAACACTTAACGTGCAATATGATGCAAGGACTATTTAGTCCAACTTTGCTCAAGGCTAACTGAATGCTGTAAAAATAAAGTCTGATTTGACAGCTTATCATAACAAAATTATAAGCGATTCTTAGAAGTGACAGCAGCACTTTCCTGAAAAGAATAACAAAGTAGGTATGTTTCTGTTCGTACAAAAAAAAGGAAAAGAAAAACCAGAGCACATGCCTATGATCTCAGTACTCAGGAGGATTGAGAGTTTCAAGCTAGCCTGGCCAAAAAGGAAGGAGGAATCAGGGAGAGGCAGGAAAATGAAAGGAAACAGAGTGGGTGAAAACAGGGGGTCTGCTACACATGCCTAACAACCTGGGTTCGATACCCAGAACTCACATCAAAAAGCCAGACGATTCTATAACCAGACAAGGCTCTCAGTGCAGGGACTGAACACCAGCTCAGCCACAAAACTTTCAACCTATAATCTGTCCTACCCACAAGGGGCACCCGAGGAAAGGTGGTGCAGAACTTGTGGGAATGGCCAACCAATCACTCAATTCAATTAAAGTTTAAAAAAAAAAAAAGCCAGATGAGGTGAAACTCCTGTAACCCAGCATACCTGTGACCAGAGGGAAGGTAGAACAGGGGGATTGCCTGGAAGCTTTCAGGTAAGCTAACCTGAAGTATGCAGCAGCAGAAACAATAAGAGAGACCCCTGACTACACACACACACACACACACACACACACACAAATAATCTTTTGAAAAGGAAAAACTAAAAATAGTACCACATTTCATTTTGGTAGCTACCACCCTAAGTAAGAGGTCAGACTCAATAAATCACAGTTTTAACCAATGTCGTTAAAAACAAGATTAATTCTAAAACAAAAGAAGTGGGCTGGTGATATATCTCAGTGGGTAGAGTGTTTGCCAGCACCCGCAGGGCCCTGAGTTCAACCTCCAGATGAACCATGTGTGGTGATGCCTGCCCACAACCCCAGTGCGGGGGAAGTAGAGGTAAGAGGACGAGAAATCGAAGCTCAACCTTTGCTGTGTTTCAGACAAGCCTTGGTTACAAAAGGCCCTGCTCAACAACGAACAGAAGCTACAGGAGCAGGAGGGATGGCTCAGTGGTTACGAGCAAGTGCTGCTTTGGTAGAGGACATGGAGTTGGTTACCAAAACCCACGTGTCGGCTCACAACCGGCCATAATTCCAGTGCAGGGAAGTCCTAAAAACCGGACACAGATACGCCATAGAGAAGCACCTGACTATGAAGTCTCTCATAAAGTACACACTACAGAGGAGAACCCACGAGGTGACCGTTCTACCTAAAATTGGTATTATCAGCTACATCCAATATTAAGTCACCAATTAATGATTTCGCCAATACTCTTGTTAGAATTTATACGGATCTGAAGGAGCATTATTTGAATGGACCAGGATGATATTAAAAAGTTTAGACACAGATGTTTATACTGATGCTCTATCTTTCATTTAATAAATTTTAATACCAAATAGAGGCATGTTGAGTCATCCACCACCGACTGACTGACCTCAAAGCTGAGCTCCTCCGAGGCAGCCTATGGGTGGCTACATGCTGTTCCTACTAACCACTTCTGGAAGCCAGATGAGTGAGTCAAGACGGTGAAAATTAAACGTCGCCTATTTGACATAATAAGAAGTGGTGGGGTTAAAGGTCAAGGTGACTGGAAAGCCACTCAAGTGGCTGGCTGTACCACTTGGCACTCCGTGAAATCACTCTTGAGATCTCTCCTGCAAGCCACATTCAATAACAACAGGCCGAAGCCCAACCCCATATTGTGTAACATAGGGCAAACCTATAAGAAACAGGAGAGGCAGGAGAGCTCAGGAGTGTGTATATGTTAGCACTGGCTAACATGGTGCGGTGGGGGGTCGGGGGGGAGAGCCCACTCTCAAAAACAGGCTTCCTCCCAAAGACCATGTTAGGACAGTGATACTTCCCAGAGCTTTGCCCCAAGGCTCCAAATTCAGGATCAGAATTTCTTCTACTCTCTGAGAGTGGGTGAGGGAAGAGAATTCTCCTTCGGATGATGGTCGTTTCACCCAAAACAGACAGGCCCGTTGCTTCCTCCACAGACTACGGGATCCAGGAAAGCCCCACACCCACCTGGTGGATGATGTAGATACCGTAGTCCAGCTGCTGCCTCTGCAGGAAGGGATGCAGGTGCTCCAGCAGGTATATCAGGTGCTTCTCCCTGTTCCGGTGGGGAATGAGGATGGCGACCCGCTGGAGAGCCTTACATTCCTCAGGATGATACCGGCCTCTGGACACTTTGGGGTTTTCGGCCTGTACTTCCTCCAAAGTGAGGTCTGGCTTAAAGACGAGCTTGCTCTGGCCTCCTGCAATCAACACCGGACACAGGTTGGAATCGGAGCCGTGGCATGAAGCTCTGGGGTTTACGCAGCTGACTCAGATGAAGGCTCAGCCCTCCGCCTGGGGCCCCATGAGTACCACAGCTCCTACTGCTCTCTGGATGGAGGTCTCATGGTACACAGAGCGCTAAGATAATGACAGCCTCCTGACAAAGCAAGTAGCTGTAAATAAAAGCATTCCCTGGGCCAGGGCAATCAACTCTGGCTCTATGATCCATTTTTGAGTGAGTCACGGAGACTGCCCAGCCACCTCACCGCCCACTAAAGATCAGGACAAGACAGAGTAACTCCTCTACCAAGAAGGATGAAAGATGAAAGGCAAGAACACTCTGTAGACTCCAGCTCCTCATGAGGCCCTCTTCCCACTTCTGCCCTACACTCTTCATGCTTGGGTCCCTACAGGCAAGGCACCAGAAAGAAGCTGATGCTCACCGGACTCTCTAGCCAGGGTGACAAAGACACACACAACTCTTCTATCATACGAGGAGGGAAGATGTTTCCAGTTAACACAGCATCTGCCGGTGAAACTCGAGGCTGTCCATGGTAATCAATCCTGAGCAGGGCTTCAAATATCAGACTAAAGTAAGTAACCACCTATTTTCTGACCTGAATACAAAGGATAGCTTGACCAGCAGGAGAGGAGGCAGAATTCTCCTTATGAACCGAGATAACCTCCTCTGTGCCTTACACGCCCTCTAAGACCCCACATACACTAGACAGGCCTTAAATCTGCGAGCTGCTAACGGAGTTGTACCATCCCCTTCCTCTCCAAGTGGCCTCTCTCAACAGTCTGAGGCATGCTAAGACAGACATGCTGCAGTTCCCACAAGCAGGTCTACGAAGAGCCCCAGGCCACCCAACAGACCTCTCTCCTAGTATAGACAGAGAGCCATAGTTGCCTGTCTGGGAGAGCAGCTGGACTACACAGCTAGAACAGGACACCCAGATACCCCCATCTCCATACTGCCTGCTTTCTGTGTCCACAGAAAGACAAGCATGAGCTGCCCACGGTGACTTAGGCTGTGACACAGCAGGTGTAGCACACAGGAAACTGAGATTTCCTGAGGCTGGGGCTGGGGCAGTCCCTGAGTCCTTCCTAGAAGATGAAGCTGAGTTTCAGATGACTACACAGGAACCCACTGGATAGACATGGGTTGAGAAAAGGCATCTGGGAAAGTGGGGGGGGGGGGGCAGTCAATACAGGACGAAGCTGAAAGGACTGTCTGGGAAAGTCTGAGCACTCTGGTGTTCTGGAGAACCAATATATGTGAGACATTTTCTCTCAGATGTACTGAGTCCACTAAAACCAATTCACTGTTCACTGAAAGGAAGAGCTCCACAGGAAATCAAAACATAGAAGCTCCTGAAGAAATATACCTAAAAACCCACACTGAACAACCGAGTCCTATCTCTTGGCTCCATACTGTTGGCTAAAGGGACACTAACAGATGAGACACAAATGAAGACTGCCCGTGCTTGCAGCTTCCACCAGCAAGACAGGATAATACACCCAGGCAGCCACTGCCTTAGAGACAATGAGAAACACATGGGGCAGAAGCACAAGTCCAGACCTGACTTAATATAGTCTGGATGATGATACTAAGCTCATTCCTGTCATAGGATTGAACTGGATATTGATGAGAATCAACAAACTGGAAGCTGAACAGAATGCTGAGTTGCAGCAGCCATACACAAGCACATGCTTCCAGTCTGTCAGCTTCAAAGGCCCGTGAGTCCTGGAGTCAGGCTATGGAATGGAAGGAATAAAGGCCTCACAGAATTCTTGGGAGATACCTTTTTTTTTTTAAACCGGCATGCCAACTCCACAGTATAGTCATTTTGCAAAACTTAATTAAGTATATTATTCTGCTTTTCATACTTTTCTCCACATTGGTTAAATAATTTTTTTTTGTTGTTTTTGTTTTTGTTTTTCGAGACAGGGTTTCTCTGTGAAGCCCTGGCTGTCCTGGAACTCACTCTGTAGACCAGGCTAGCCTCAAACTCTCAAACTCAGAAATCCGCCTGCCTCTGCCTCCCAAGTGCTGAGATTAAAGGCGTCCACCACCACCGCCCGGCTTTTTTTTTTTTTTTAAGATTTATTTATTTTATATATGTGAGTACACTGTTTTTGTCACCAGAAGAGGGGATCGGATCCCATTACAGATGGTTGTGAGCCACCATGTGGTTACTGGGAATTGAACTCAGGACTTCTGGTAGAGCAGTTAGTGCTCTTAACCACTGAGCTATCTCTCCAGCTCTCACGGTTAAATAATTTTTTTATGGTACTTACCGAACAAAAACAGCAAATACTTACTGAGGTTTGGAGACACCGAAGGGCAGTTAGCAAGCTCTGCTTTGTTCATGGCTGCATCATGGCCCAGAGTTTCTTCATTCCCCAAAGGTATGACCTTGTGGAAACTAGCCATGAAATCCTTTGCCTTGGGGATCACTTGAATAGCACCCACAAAGTAGTTGCTGGTGGCCCATCCAACCACCGTCAGGCACAGGGTAAAGAGCAACAACAATCGTAATCTGTAGGAGAGGTGGTAAGGTGGGTTGCAGCCCATGTCTCTTAGCTTGTGAGTAATCTGTATTTCTGCTTCAGCTGGAGTGAGGAGGTTTCAAATTGTGCTTTTCCAGTATAACCGAGGATTTGATGGCAACTCATGAGGTAATGTTTGCTACTGCCCAGCAGTTCTATCCCAGAGATCACTGAAAGACAATCACAAAGAATGAATTATGAATAGAAATCCTGTCCTAAAATGACAGACCTCAGTGGTCAGTAGAAACACAATCCCAGCTGAGCTGTGGTCTCAGTGAGATGCTAGCCCACGGAAGAGCCCAACAGAATGAAGAAGGGTGGGACAAGAAACACAAGGGGACCCAAACAGATTGTCAACGTTCATGAGAAAAATGAGTCAAGAGCAGGGACTTGGGTTCAGAGAGAAGCCATAATTCTAACACTTCTGAGCCACGTGGTCTGCACCCACTCAGTGCACTGCCCTTCCTTATCTCCCCTGAGTTCCCTTCTCTGTCAAGTGGTGGTAAAATAATACCTACCTAGATAATATCTACTTTCCTGCAGGGCTGGACTATCATGGAAAGTACTGACCAGCCTCCTGGAATACACTAAGCAGCCACCAGACAGTGACCATCATTCTCACTGCTACATTAAAGAGACTGGTCCAGGAATGGCCAATGGCAGATGTACTGGCAGCCACCTGGACCAGCACTTTATCAAAGGTGTTTCTCACAGGTGAGAAATTGTCCTTGATTTCAGACTTCAATACCACGAGGTGGGATAATACAAATTCATCTCTAAGAGGTGCTATGTTCTTAGTTATTAACACGAAAAAAAAAATCCAGCTTTCAGGGTACTTAGGAACCACCATCTATACCAGTAAGTTCACTAGACGGTAGGATACTTGTGGAGGGCCTGTGGGGCACAGCTTACAACAGCCCCCACATCCTCTCGGTACCACCAAAGTCACATCATGCTTCAAATCCCAAGCAACTTCTCAAGGGAAATGTAGCAAATACTGAAGCCAGGCTCCAGTTAACGTCCATAGCCAAACAGTCTGTGCTATGTTCGGACCAACAAGGAAATACTCCCAATTACAACTCAAGAAACAAGAAAGGAAAAGCCAGTGCGGTAAGTATGTATACCACCCACCTTCAAGGGCTCCCAAAGCTGGCTTGAGCCCTCCCAGGCTGGCAGCTACAGCTCCATGTACAGTAAGAGATCTGTCTGTGGGGTGGCCTAGGGTTCTTTGTAGGCCTGTACTTCTTAAACAGCTTCAGAGACTATAATCTCTCCATCTCAGCCTGCTTGGCTGATGTAATAAAATTCTGTGATTTGGCTTCTCCCACTTCTGAAGGCTTTCTGGAAATCTCAGATTGGGTTCCAGTGTGGCCAGGCTCTTGTTGAGGGCCCTTGTACTGATTATACCCCAATGGCTTTTCTCACACACACACACACACACACACACACACACACACACCACAGAGTCAGAGAGAGATTAAAGTCTAGATTTCATATCTCTTGCTCCTTTTATATGACTATTAATTCCAGCATGAAGGCTTGACCTTCATGACCCAATTTAACATAACCACTTACCCCTTATAAGCTTAAGTGTCCTCTATAAAACTGGTAGCACAGAAGAAAGTTCAAAAGCAAAACTCCCTTGTTTTTGTGAGAAAGTGGGGAGGGGGCGGCTTTTAGAACACCTCTATGCATTAGAGAGAGAGAGATCTCCTACCCTCTGCCTGTCATCTAAGTGACCGGAAGTTTGGAAAAAAAACTCTCTCGGCATGTTTCCCTAGCTTATGTAAAACTTGAGAGGCAGGAACATGCTCACTTCAAAATGATGTTGTAAGAATTTCACGAGAAGGCACACCCAACACCTGCCGAATTTCCAGAACCACAGGGGATTTACGGACTACCACAGTGATTCATGTGTTATCAGAATATTAGCCAAGGTAATCATAATCATACCTCCAATGAAGTCAAGCTACTTGTAATAACAATTCCACTTTTCTTTCAGTGAGCATATAATACTTTTGTAATTAGAAACAAAATGACTTTTCAAACACTATCTTCAGGACAGGTGACTCCAGGAGGGTGACTCCAGGGAAGGTGACATCAGACTTATTTGTACTATTATTTAAGTAAGTGTGAGGCTCTCCCTCTTCCTGCAGCCATTCTCGTATTTAATCAAGACATTGATATGGGAGAGGGGAGAGGGGGAGAGCAAATTCATCAAAGAGTTATTTCAGGGCAACCCTCCACCACCTTCCCAGTCTAGAAATCTGCCCTAGAGTTTGTTTTTTTGTTTGTTTCTTTGTTTAGTTGGTTTGGGTTTTTGGTGGTGGTGGGTTTGTTTTGTTTTTCTTTCTTTCTTTCTCTCTCTCTCTCTCTCTCTCTTTCTTTTTTTTTTTTTTTTTTTTTTTTGGTTTTTCGAGACAGAGTTTCTCTATGTAGCCCTGGCTGTCCTGGAACTCACTCTGTAGACCAAGCTGGCCTCAAACTCAGAAATCCGCCTGCCTCTGCCTCCCAAGTGCTGGATTAAAGGCGTGTGCCACCAACGCCTGGCAAAATGTGTAGCCTAAAGCTGGCCTCGAACTCATTATCCTCCTGCCTCTGCCTCCTTCAGCAAATCCTACCAGTGTGCGCCACCACTACCAGCTGTTTTGTTTTTCAAGACAAGGTTTCTCTGTGTAGCCCTGGCTGTCTTGGAACTCATTCTGTAGCCTAGGCTGGCCTCTAACTCATAAAGATCCACTTGCCTCTGCTTCCCAAGCTCTGAGATTAAAGGTGTGCGCTGCCACCACCGGGCTTTCCCTTCCCTGAAAGCAATCTGTCTGCTCTGAGCACCTGCCACTTTTAAGCACAGGCACAGACACCCACAGACACAGACACTCAGAGGTGTGGACGGACACCCACAGGCCAAAAGGGAAGTGCTGCCCTTCTTTACTTCAGTCTTCTCCCTGCCCTTAATGTCTACAATTTGTTTTTCAAACACGCTGGCCCCTTCTCACTCCAAAGAAGAGGAACACATGAACCGAGACTGGCAATGAGACAGTTAGGAGACAATTACCCAAGGGCTCACTGTCTTGGTACTTCTCTGTGTGTTTTTGGTTTTTTTTTCACTTTCCATAATAGTAAAGATTATCTAATAAAGAAGGTAAGCTGTGACCAACAACAACTCAACATAAACATGCACCATTTCCATGCCTCCATAGCAGATGTGGTAGGCGCCACATTCATGCAGTAAATGCTCCTGCACCAAACAGAAAGGATGTGGCGGCATTCAGCAGTTGGTGAGCACAAAATCTGCATCTAAGACCTCTAAGGCTAGCCACAAATACCACAGGCGGTGTGTGAGGGCACGTCGCCCCGGGCACTTGGTCTTGCTACCTTGAGATTCTCTGAGGCAGCACAGAGGAAAGACTGCTGATGGAAACTGGAAACATTTAATTTAAAAAAAAAAAATGTGCTCTGTATTTTAATCCACAGAACAAAATGAATTTTCATGAGTATATATTGACATAACTGATCAAATAAAGAAAGGGAAGGGAGACAAAAGATAGGAAACTTCTCTCATACAGGAAACTTCCAATTGAGCAGCCAGGAGGAGGAAAAACCCACTAAGCAAACACTACGCCAATCATTGCTTCAGTCTGGCTTCACCAACGGGCATTAGAATGAACAGTTTTGTGCTCTGTGGTTGCAAAGACTCTCCTTCAATGTTAACTGCGATTGGTAACTATACAGAGAAGCCAACCTCGAGAACCTGTTACTAGTATTGAGAAATAAAGTCTATCAACAGTATTGAGAAATGAAGTCTAGATAGCATTGATAAAGTTTTCACTGCTGTGTAAAGGAATAAATACGAAGCTACATGAACTTTCTGTATCATTTTTAAAACTTTTAAGCAATCTAAAATTAAAGTATTAAAACATGTTTTTAAAAAAATCATATAATCAGAGAGCCTGAATATAGCCCCAATCAATACTTGGTAAATAATTAACTGAATTCTCAAAAACGATTTCCAACTCTGTATATTCCTGATATCTCAAATCAACCTAACATATAACTTTCTAAGATATACTATATGAATAAGGACACAACATAATCCAAGCCTACTGAAGAAAGATGCTATATTTAAAAAGGGAGAATGAAGTCGGGCAGTGGTGGTGCACACCTTTGATCCCAGAGCTTGGGAGGCAGAAGCAGGCAGATCTCTGAGTTCAAAGCCAGCCTGGTCTACAGAGT
>NW_021620539.1:992752-1007235 GCF_004785775.1 Grammomys surdaster
GGGAGAGAGATTAGCAGAAAAGAAAAGGCATTAACTAGACCCTAGGAGAAGTTTAACAGTAGCAAAGGCTCATAGGAACACCCTTCAATTGACCTTTCTAGAACAACCCTGAATCAAGCCTATTACCCCTCCCCTCTGCCACTAACTACTGGAAAGGGAGGGGCTGTTACTAAGTTGCACTGTGTGGGCTCCTCTCAGCCTTCTGCCCAACAGTACACAATCTGGAGGTCATCAACTTAGAAACAAGTCGGCTCACAGTTTGAGGTGTTTTCCGCCCATGGTCAATTGTTTATGTGCTATGGTGATCAACATATTATGGTAGGTGGCATGCAGGAAGCAAAATGTCTTACCTCAGAGCCAAAAAAAAAAAGAATGGAGAAAGAGGAAGAGGCAGGGACCCACTACACACTTCAAGGGCATGCTTGTGACTCCGAAACACCCGTTTTAAAACAAAAGTTGCCAGGAAACATGACGTTAACTTAACTACCAAGTGACTTAAGTTGTTTTATGTAATAGGTGTTTACAGAAGTCATGAGATCTTCTGGTGGGAGATTTCAGTAGAAGCTCACTGAGCGTGCCTTCCCATGTCTATTTGCAGCTAGCTATCCATCAGATAATTCTGCAGTGCGTCATAGAAGTCTCGACTTCTGTAGCCATTACCGGTCAGGTCTACCAATGGTCCTAGGGGTTGAGAAGCTCTGAGATACTTTGGAAAAAGCAAAAAACAAAAATACAAATAAAACAAAACCAAAAAAAGCAGGCAACTCATGTCTCAAAGTGTTAGTTTGAATGTGTTAGCTGAAAGTGTTAGTTATATGATGAATGACTCCAGGTCAGTGATCTAGATTTTCTGAGTAGATCTGCCATTTACTTAAAAGTACTTCTGATCTGTGACTCCAAATGTGCTTTGATCAGCTCTCTGGAGGAGTGGACAAAGCTATAGGTTTCTATATTCCACTCTAGAACTGATAGGTCAAAGAACTATACCTGAGTCCGGGGCTGAAATTTAAATAAGAAGTGACTCTCACATGCCGTGAAGTCTCAGAACCAACAAAAGAGAATGGGCCTAAGATGGAACAGGACCCTGGGAGATGGCAATTGTCCTTCTGACGGAGAAAAAAAAGGAGTAAGAAGATATGTGAAAATGGGATTTTTAAAACTCATTTCACTATATATAACTCGTGATTACATCATTTAGTATACAATAAGAGGAGATTGTTGTATTGACGTCAACAATGCCAAAATAACAAAACCTTGAAATGAACTCAAAATAGCAGGGATCTGATTTAATCAATATCACATCCTAGAGCATATGCTTTTATTAAAAGATGTTTAAGGGACTAGAGAGAGTTCAGTTGGCGCTACCACACAACCTGATGTTGATCTACAGAATCCCCCTAAAAGCCAGGCATGGTGACACCGGCTTTAATCCTAATGACACAAATGGTTGCCTTCCAGCCTCTTCATGCCCATGTGCACATGTAGGTACCCCCAAAAATGAGTGTCTAAAAGACCCTAACTATGGAGGAAGAGCTTACCATAGCTAAGTAGAAAAATAACATAAAAGTGTATATACAATCCCAATTGTGCAATATATGTGTGTTCATGATAGCTACCTGTACAAGATAGTAGAAACAGTCACTAAAACAAATTTGAGAAAGCTGTATTTCTAATTCATGGTTGGTATGGCTCATTACCAGAAACAAAGCTGCTATAAGTAATAATAAAAGGTAAAAAAAAAAAATAAATAACCAGTTGTCCTTTAAAATATTCTAAAAATTTTAAATGACATTATTATAGATAGGGACAGTAACGTTTAGTCACATAAAGTCGATGGCAACTTGATCATGTAAATTTTAAGAGGATCCATTCCAAAAATGTCTTACAAACCCCTATCTACACACACACTCTTATCCTGTCAGTGTGTGTGTGTGTGTGTGTGTGTGTGTGTGTGTAGTGAACTTCAGCACTAGCCAAAGAACCATAACCCTGTGTGCTCTTCTTAAAATACCTATTCCTGGATCCACACCCAAAGGTTTTGTTTCAATGGTCTGGGGTGGAGCCAAGAAATTTTAAACAGGAACCTGGGTAATTCTGGCACATACCATTGTTCACTGATGATTTAAAAAAAAAAAAAAAAAAGGCTAGAATAGCCAGAAGTCAGTCACCAACAGTTCACGGTTATAATACCAGCACTAAGAAGACTGAAGCAGAAGGATTACCAAGTTCTAGGCCAGTCTAGACTGCATTCATGAGTTCTAGGCTGACTTGCTTTGGATGTTCCCAACATGGATAAAAGGTCTTCCAAGAGACATTTGGTTGGTTCCCAAGTCATACACTATTACCAGCTCAGCTTAGAGAAGGCACTAAATGCTTATATCAAGTGGCACATAGAATGTAGTAACAGAGTCGCTGTTACGGCCCCTCTTTACCTATTCTTCAGCAAACAGTTCAGCATGGTCAAGCAATTCACTTTGAGATACTTTTCCCCCATGCCCCATCAAAGCTGTGGACCTCTCTCAAAAGCGGTCTGGCACACAAAGGTTTGTGCTATTTCATGGAGTTTTCAGTGTCCACAAAGGTCAAAGCTGTTCTTAAAAAATTAACTTTAAGAACAGAAGAAAAGAAAACCAACCAAGCAAGCATTGTTTGTTACCTTCCCTGGAGACACATTCCAGCACTCTGGCAGGGTGCTGGAACAGCCTTCAACACTCTATCTTGAATTTCACTTTCTCAAGCTGAATCATATCAGACACTCCTTGAGTTTCTTACATCCTCCGAAGATTCATTACACACACACACACACACACACACACACACACACACACATACACACACACACCAGCTAATTATTTTTAAAATGAGACGGAGACGAAGATTCATTACACACACACACACACACACACACCAGTTAATTATTTTTAAAATGAGACGGAGAGGCCTTTTCTCAACTCTCAAATTACCACCTTCTGTCTGCTCTTTCTTTACCAAACCACTGGAGAGATCAGCCCGTTCCTGGGCCACCTCCACATCTTCATGCCTCCTGGCTCACCTCTGAACACTTTGCAACCCACAGGCACCAGACTTGGCTAATACGCTTCTAAAGTTACCTCCCTCCAAAAGGCCTTCTCTAGATACTTATCTCCCACACCCTTCAGCATTCGAACTCCAAACCAAGAGTTATCTTGCCCTTATCTAAGGAAAACCAGAACATCAAGTGATAGGGATCCACAGACCCTGGAGGGATCAGGCGCCCGACCTACATCCAGCAGGTGGGTCTCAGTCCTTCAAACCCCATGTGAGTGGCCGAAGGAGCTCAGGCCCTACAGATCAGCTGAGCTGTTTCCCTAGGTGAAACGCTGTCTGACCCGGAGCCAGAAGGGCCGGCCTTTTCCAGGTAGAGGCGCCGGGAGACGCCAGCACCAGGACGCGGGACGCGGCGGATGCACCCTGCATCTCCCCGCTGCGCATAACATCTTCCCCGCCCTGGGCTCTGGGGCGCCGGCACCGGAGCGGGAGCCTGAGCGGGAGCCGGAGCTCGGCCGAGGTGGGCCTCTGCAGGCCCCCAGCTCGCCCGCCGCTCGCCCGGCAGGACAGCCGCACGGAGGCCTGAGCGCGCAGGCTCCGCGCCCGTCCGGCCCCATCCCATGGACACTCCCGGCTCACAGCCCGGCGATGGCCGCTCGGAGCGCACCGTAGCGGAGCTCTGGCCCGGCGTACTCACCCCGGACGCGGCCACCGTGAGGCCACCCGGGGAAGGGGAGGTGGTGAGGAGCAGCTCCGGGGATCTCCCTCGTGGACCGCCTGCGCCGCCCGGAGGCGGCTCTGCAGCCCCGGCTCCGCCTTGCGCGCAGCGCCACCGAGGGGGCGGGTCTGCCGGGGTTCTCCCAGGACCTGGCGCCCGCCGGCCAATCCTACCAAGCGCTGCAGGAGCTTGAGAAAAGAAAGGGTCACAACTTAGCCTTTAGGAGATCACAAACCATTCTGTAGATGACAAGTCAGGCTCTGGGTGCTTCTCAGATTCCATCCCCGGGGACGTCACCCGGAACCTGGAAAAGAGATCGTATCCCCGTGCTTTACAGAGCAGAAAATGACGCTATGGACTCACAGGAATGTGCAACCTTTTGGCTTCTTCATTTTGCCAACACTAAATGAAGGGTGGTCTCAGACCACATCATAGAATCCAGAGGTCCACAGTTTCATGTTTATTTTGCGTGACATTATCAGGCGACATTGTCATTTATAAAGTTTATGCTTGAGACCCCTGAAATCGAGTATCGAAAAAAGAAAAATAAAACTGAAAAAAAAAACTTCATCCTTCATAATAGTTTAAGTAAGTTGACAATTTTGTGTTAGGTTGATTTCATAGACATCTTGGGGCAAGGGTTAGACACACCCTCAAGAAACTCTAAAGTCCTGACAGACAGGTTATAGCCTGCTCAACCATGCATTGTAACAAATTTAAGACTAAATGGCATTGTGCTAATCAAATATTTCAAATATAATCATAATAATCAAATGATGCTAAAATTGATTGTAAAATAATGGTGGGTTCTGCGTAGGCACGCAGGACAGCAGCCTACATGTTACCAGCTCTCTCAGAGAAGTTACATGAAAATCACCCCATCCATCAGAATGTGAAGCAGTGGTTCTCGGCCTGTGGGTCGCGACCCCCACATGGAGTTGCATGTTTCATATTTACAATTCGTAACAGTAGCATAATTACAGCTATGAAGCAGCAAGGAAATAACTTTATGGTTGGGGGACCCACGATGTGAGGAATTGTGTTAAAGGGTGGCAACCTTAGGAAGGTTGAGGACCACTGCTCTAAAAGGAGCAAACTGAACCAGCCCTTAGGCACAGGACTTTAAACAGGTCTAGGACCATATTGATGCCATGTGGCTGTGTCACCACTGTGACATGGTAATGGAATTTGGAGCCTGTCCTCTGAGCCTCCCGCATCAGGCTCAGGCCCCTGAAGAGCACTGGTAAGAGGTCTTGAGACTACTATGCCCTAGCAGAAGAAACACTGAAACCTCTTGGTAGAAGACTGGTCTCCATTCAGTCCCATGGAGTTCAAACAGATACAAGTAAGCAATTTTACATTTTTTCATGTATTTACGTATTTAGTTACTGTATAGTGCTAAGTACAGGAATCAGGGCCTATCGTACCTGGGACAAAGGACCGCTAGACTAACCGTGGTTATCAGCACTCCCAGCCCTTCCACACAGGCACACCTTGAGTTCACGGTCTTTTTAAAATCATTATATGGGTTAGTTTTTGTCAACCTGACATAGACTAGAGTCATCTGGAAAGAGGGAACTTCAACTGAGGCATCATCTCCATCAGACCAGCCTGTGGGTATGTCTGTGGACTGATTTTCCTGATTAATAATTGATATGGGAGAGCTACCACACATTAGATAGCGAGACTCCCAGAGCAGGTGGCCCTGGGTTATATAAGAAACTAAAGTGAGCAGGACACCAAACAGTGTTCTTTCATCGTCTCTGCTTGAGTTCCTGCCTTGGCTTTCCTCAATGATGAACCAAAACATGGAAGATTAAATACAATCTCTCCTCACCTGATAGCTTTTGGTCGTGAGGATGATCACAACAGAGAACAGACTAGAGCAATCACCAAGCACAGGAAGCTTCTCACAAAAGAAGGCAGAGGTAATACCCCACAGAATTAGCCCCCCAAAGAGATGTTTTTTAAAAGTAGAATGTAACATACACCTGGAGACCTGTGAAGCAGGCTTTCATTGCACTAAAAGAATATAGTGTTCTCGTTAGTTTGTTGCTAACTTGACAAAAGCTAGTGTCATCCAAGAAGAGGGAACCTCAACTGAGACAGCGCTCCTATCAGATTGTCATGGAGGGTATTTTCTTTATGAATAATTTATACAGGAGGATCTCACTGAAGGTGGTGCCAGCCGAAGGCAGGTGGTCCTGTTTTGTATCAGAAAGCAGGCTGAGCAAGCTATTAAGAGCACTCCCTGTGCTTCAGTTCCTGTTGTCGGTGTCTGCCTTGACTTCCTTTATGATGGGCTACAACTGTAAGCTTAAATAACCCTTTCCCTCCACAAGTGATTTTATCTCAGCAATGAGGAAGATGGGGCAGGCCAAGACAGAGAGTGGTACCCAGAGCGGGGTTTTACTGGGACAGACCTAATCATGATGTTTTCAGGAGGAGCAGTAAAGATGGGAGGGGAAAATGAAAAAAACAAAACAAAACAAAAACAAAAAACAAGACACTCTAAGGATTAGAGAAACAATTCTGGTCCTTTGCACTGGGCTGGAAATAATGCTGGTTTCCATTACTAAGATAGAAAAACTTATACAGGACATTGGACAGAATACCTAGGGAAATACCTTATAGAAAATTAGCCTACCCTGAGCATTGCTCCAGACCTGCCTGGCAAGACCCAAAAGGAATAAATTGTAACCAATGAATCAAGAATCAATTTTATAAAATGTAAAATTACTCATCCAAGAGGATAAAATTCATAATGTATGACATCCAGAATGGTCAGGTATGCAAAGAGGCAGGAAAGCAAACACCAATAAGAACAATCAACTCAAGGTTGATCTAGAATGGAAATTGATACTAGAATTAGCAGTGGTGAGTGCTGAGACAGCTATACAGATATTCTATGCATTTAACAAGTTAAGATGGTTGTAGGGGCTCTTATCTGTAGTCTCAACACTGGGAGCAGCAAGACTGATGTGAATTTGAAGTATCTTTGGCTTCATAGACTGTGTCTAGGGAAACAATAAGCTATGTATGGTGTCATATGCCTGTAACATCAGAACTTGGGAGTCAAAGACAGGAGGATCTGGAGTTCAAGATAATACAAAACTGCATAGGGAATTCAAAGTAATTCTGGCAGTATAAGGAAAGAGGGGGGAGAAGGAGGAGGAGAACGAGGAAGAGGAAGAAGAAGAAAGGAGAGGAGAGGAGAGGAGAGGAGAGGAGAGGAGAGGAGAGGAGAGGAGAAGAGGATTTGTTTTAAGACTCTAACTGGACCTGAAGAAATGAAAGACAGGCTGTATGACAATAACAGGTCAGAGGAGAGAAATGCAAATATATTCTTATAAGGTTCTTTTAAAATTGTATTTCATGTGTATGTATGTTTTGCCTGCATGTATGTAGGTACACACATGAATCCCTGGTGCCCGAAGAGATCAGGAGAGGGCATCTGATCTGGAAATGGAATTACAGGTGGTTGTGAGCTGTGGCTTGTGAGTGCAGGAAACCAAAGCTGAGTCTTCTGGAAAAGCCTTAAATGCTCTTATCAGCTGAACCATCTTTTTCAATCCCTATTGTAAGACTCTCATGCTGTATAGTACATAACAAAATTCCTACACTATACATATGCAATACTTTAATATATGGTATATAATAATATAAGCTTTCGAACTGCCACTAAAGTGACAAAATTGCTACCAGTAGTTGAGTCAGGACCCTGGGCTTGCCAAGTTCTTGGCCTTTTATTTCAAAGAATTGAAATCAAAGCCCACACAGGTTTGCAAAAGTAACAAGGAAGCTATATTTAACATGAAGTGATAGAAAAGGTCAGAAGACAGGGCAAGAGACCCGTAGCCACATGAACCCAGGGACTGAAGAGCTCCTATTACTGTTAGGGGCTTCCTTTTATGGAATTCAGTAAATCTTTAGTTATTAAGGGGAATAGTAAGAGTGATTCCTCTAACTAATAGATTAAGTCATGTGATGAATTTTCTGTGGTATGTCTCCCTTCCCATAATGCATCTGATTTTAATCATATGCATGCTTAAGTATGCATAGGTATAAGCATAGGTATAAGATGGTAGTTAGGGGATTCTCCCTAAAAGTTCACTTGAGGACACAATTTTATTTAATGCAAATGAACCCAAAACCAGCTCAGACCAGATCTGTATTTCCATTCTTTGTACCCAGATACATTAGAAGTGTATTTAAATAAAAGCTATCTTTCATGATCAAGTTGCAGAGAATAATAAGATCCTATATCATGAATCTACTCCCAAGGCTCAGTGACCATCAGTGAAGATGGAGAGGGAAGATCGTAAGAGTCAGAAGTCCACTATCTTCTGGACATGACAGGACTTCTGCGCTCATGAACTTACAGCAACTGTGGTTATCCACCCAAAGCCCACACAAGATCAAGCCGTCAACATAGCAAGGAAGCAGAAGGGCTCCTGCACTCCCACCACTCACCAAGAAACTATTAACACCTAGTAGCATCTAGGGGAAGAAAGACAGTTTTACTTAAGAGTCTAGAGCCAAACACAGTTGACCATGTGCCAGTGGACAGCCCCTAGAGCAGAGGTTCTCAACCTTCCTAATGCTGTGACCCTTTACTATAGTTCCTCATGTGTGCAGACACCCAACCATAAAATTATTTCATTAATAAAAAAAAGGGGGATCAAGACCCATAGGTTGAGAACCATTGATCTAGAGACCCACATAGGGGATGAATAGTATCAAAATACGTTGTGTGGAATTATGAAAGAACTGAATTAAAAAAAAATGTTGCTGGCAAAAGAGAAATTTACCCCACAGTTCAGAGAGGGAATGTATGTGCAGCCCCGTGTGGATGGGAATCCAGGGTTGTTGGGTGTGTTGTTCAGAGAGGTACATAGTACTGGTCCATAAAGGAGCCGGGCTATCGATTACATTAGAAGCAGGATGCAGGAAGTGCTTAACCCAACCCAGAGAGAGTCCCAGGTTACTGAGCTATTTTTGTGTTTGCCAGCCTCAGAAATAAGTGATTGGAGCTAATATGGCAGTAGAGGAGATAAAGCAAAACCATGAAGTTTTCCATGGGGCTGGAGAGCTAGTACAGTGGCTAGGAGCACCTGCTGCACAATCACAAAGACCTAGGTTCAGATCTCAGTGCACATGAGTGAGTGCCAAGCATGGGCGCTCACGTGCCTCTAAACTAGTTCTATGGGGAAGTCGAGTCAGGAGGCTCACGGTAGCTTGCTGATGGCCAGCCTATCTGAAAACATGAGCCACAAGTTCAGAGAGAGACCTTGCCTCAAAGGAATAAGGCAGAGAATGACACAAGGGAGTACTCTATGTTATCCTCTAGCCTCTGTGTATACATCTGTGTATGCTGCAGACAGAATTCTACCTCACACCCCTCCCACACAAATTCTATTAGCTCAAAAAAAATAGACAAATAATCTTCCTTCAGAGAGGAGCCCATTAGTTGATTACCCAATACCAAATGGCCAGTGCTGAAACCATGTCATGTTTATATATGTAACTGCAGCTCCAGAGGATCTGGAACCCTCTTCTGTGGGCCCCTATGTGTTCACATGTGCATACCCCATGCAGACACATATGAACATATAATTTTAAATAAAAAAAATTTAAAGCAAGAGTCTACTATAGAGTACCTGAAAGCATACTTTAAACATAACTATAAAGTTGGTATTGCAACAAGTTAAATGCTCTAAACAATGGGAAAAGATAAGCCATTAATATAAGTCAAAAGAAAGGCAGAGGGCCAGTAAGATGGCTCAGAGTATAAAGGTGCTTGCCACCAAGCCTGAAAATCTGAGTCCAATCCCTGGAACCCATGGAAGAAGAAAAGAACTGAGTTCTGAAAGTTGTCCTCTGGCTTCTGCATGGATGCTTTGCCCTTTTCCCCAACACCTGCCATCACCACCATCCTCATACAAATAAATAAAATGCAATTAAAAGTTTTAAAAATGAAATGGGAACTATAGATCAACAGTAAAGTATGTGTTTAGCATATTCAAGTCCCTGGATTCAATCTCTAGAACAAGGGATGGGGAGGTGACGGGAGAGAAAGAAGGAGGGAGGGTGGGAGAGAGAGAGGGAGGGAGAGAGAGGGTCCCATATACACAGATACACACAAAAAAAAAAGGAAGAAAGAAAATGAAAGGCCAGTTTTGTTGTTGATTCCAAAATCAATCAAAAACACACAAACAAAATACCTTAAAGTGAAGATTATTACCAGGATAAAGATCATTTTACACCAATAAAAGGTGGGTCAGCTCTTAAGGGGGAAGAATTCTAATTATTAATAAACCAAATAACAGACCATCAATGCATATGCAGTAAAAAATTTTAAAAACCTGTGAAATATGTGCTATAATGGGCCCAGCCACAGTTACAGCCAGAGATGAAATATTCTAATATCAGTAACCCAAAGCTCTAGATCTTGGATCCACCACTCCCTCTAGAACTATAAACCGAAGTGAACCTCTTTTCTTTCTAAGTAGGTATTCTGTGTAGCAACAGAGCATTGACAAATCCCCCACTGATATTGACCAAACAGGAATTTAAAATTGCTGGACATGATGGCACACGCCTTTCATTCCAGCACTTGAAAGGCAGGTGGATCTCTCTGAGTCGGAGGCCAGCCTGGTCTACATAGCAAATTCCAGGTCAACCAGAGCTACATTGTGAGGCTCTATCTCAAAATATAAAATAAAACAAACAAGGGGAACAGGAAATGGAAAGGCATTATCAGGGCTGCCTTCCCATCATTCACAGTGGGGAGTTAACAGACCCTGAGCCAGGTTGTTCCACCAGGAAACTGATGTCAGCATAGACGTTACAATCACAATGCTAATCACCAAAGGAACTGAAAAGGAACACTGAACAAGAAAAAATTTCCCCTTTACGATTTGATGGTATTTTGTACTTTCTGAATTCTTTAGCCAAACACTTGTATTGCTTTTAAAATAAATGCCCCTTGTTTGGCTTTATCATTTTCCTATTGCTTAATTTTAGATTTAAAGCACATCGGGAAAGTATAATATGTCTATTTTTAAAGTTTTATGGTCTATACATTTATGCTTTCCAGACAAAGCTCTGACACTTCACAGTCTGTCTCTACATGACGATTTCCAAAGAAACGCTAACCCACATCCAAAAATAACAAAAAGGCAATTTAAATCTTCATCTCCATACCACGAAAACATCAAAAGGATATTCCTTTCGTTAAACAGAACAAAATCACTTAAAATCCCCTCTCTGGTCCCCTCTCAATATCTTACACCATATGGGAGATGATCAACCTTTTTCCAACCATTACCACACTCCTTGTTGGGGAAAACCAGTATGTCCTTCCAAGGGAAAGACTAAATTGAAATTCAAAAACACCTACCTCAAACACCTGAGACCTATCCTACTGGGATCTCTGGCAAAACCCTTATTTCCTGCTCTGTCCATCCTAAAATAGGTTTTACTCATCTTTGCGTTCTCAGAACTAAGCCCCCCCTCCCATAGTAACGCTTCACAAATAGCAGTGCCTCACACACCGAAACTGTGAGTTTGGAATATTTGAATATTTGAATTTGGAACATTAGGAATACATCTTTTATGGGAGTGGGCGTGGGTGAAAAGGAAGGAAACGAATGTTTACTGAGTATCTACTGTGGGGCATGCGCAATGCCTGTGTGGTGGTGACTTGTCTCTCGGTGTTCTGTTCTGGCTCAGTAATTCTCAAGTGGAGCATGAAAGGTACGCACGGAGAAGTTCAGAAAGTTCAGATGAGCCCCCGTGGAGCTCTGATGCTCTCCACTGTATGTGCAAACACACACACTATAACACTATAAAACCTTTCTCTACCTTTGACACACATTAAAGGGAGCCACGAGACACTTTGCCAGTGATGCTGCGTCTGCAACCCTGCTTGGACTATAAATTTCAAAGATGAGAAAGAAAGATAAATAACTTCATGGAAACTCCGGGGTGGGTGTGATGATGGGTCTGTGTACACATGTGTCTGTTACACGTGTTATTTATAACAAATACAGATTCAAAGATGCCCACTAGATGGCAAACCCACATCTCAAATGTTAATGTTGACTGGGATTCCCCCTTCTGGAGGTCTAGGGAATTTTAACAACTCAAGCCAAATTCCTGAAAGGCCAAAATATTGTATATAGTTTGAGACTACGCAAATAAACTTTGTGATGGTAATCTTACAGATAATTTCTAGGAATACAGAGTAAGCTTATATCACCTCTTGACTCGACTATTATTCATGGAAATGAAAACTGACAGTATTAAAATAGATGGATTCCCTCAGGGACCATCTACAATTGTAGAACGAAAGCAAGTAACAAGGCAAAGATGAGATGCCAAACAGCCTCTCTCCCGGGCTGACACTGAGCCAGGGCGTGCTTCCTGTCTCACTGAGGCAAGTGGGGAGGAGCTATAGGGAAGCTACTATTTATTGCCCTGTAGCTTCTTGCCTTCCGCCTTACCATCTAGGTTTAGCTGACCCTGCACTACAGGACCCAGTTTGGACTCAACTCTATAACACACTACCGCATCCTATCTAGTTCCTCCCTCTGCACAACCGAGATTTGCCTGCAGCCTCTCCGCATCCTATACTGACTTGAGCGATTCCTAGTCGCATACACCCCTGAGTGCATCTTTAGAATTGCTGCTTTGCAACGAAGGGACGAAGGGACGAGTGTTAGCCACGTGGAGGTTCAGGAGTAGCCCAGTCACTAAGTTAGTTAAGGCATATCTAAATATAAAGGTTGCCTGTGTGTATCTTTTTTTCATTCAAGAATCCAGAGAACTCTGGCAGGTAGCGAGAAGCGGGATCCCACACCCCCGGAGCTCAGTGTGGCTTAATAATGTACCGCTACATACCAGACACTCTGACTTTGGGACTTTGGTCCAGCATGCTACTCATCTCACACTGTGCTGCTGGAATGTGCATCCCATAAGTTTATGGATGATGCTGTCTTCCCAACTTTGCATCGCTACATCAGTCCCAAGGCGGGATATAGAGAAAGCGCTCCATTGTGTTTGTCAGTGTTCCATTGTTATGACAAAATATCTGAGAAAGTTATCTTAAAGAGAGGTTTGTTCCCTCCACCCAAATTATAGAGGCGAAAGCTCATGGTCTGCTGGCTTCGTTGAATTTATGCTGGAATAAGACAGAAACATCAAGGTGGAAGGGTATGAAGCAAAGTAAAACTGATCACTTCATCTCAAGCGGACTGGGGAGGGGGTAATCCTGGGGCAGGGGTGACTTTCAAAGACTTGCCTCTAGTAATCGTCTTCCAAATAGACCTCACCACCAATCACTTGTTTAACAGTGGATTAACCAATCTATTGATGAAGTTAAAAGCCAGCTGATCCAATCACTTCTTAGTACTGTCACCAGCCGATGACCCTTCTTCACTATGTAAGAACCTTCACTATATAAGCCTTTTATATATAAACCATAATGGTCTGTGAATGTGTTGACAGGCCAGTCCAATCAATGAATAAATAAAAAATGCAAATAAATTTCATAGGCTTCCAAAAATGTCAGTGTTCAGGCCCCTAGGATAGAGGAGGAAGATAACTCACCAAATTTCTCACAGATAAAGAGGAGCCTATGAGTCAGGGAGTCAGAAGGAAGCACTGGGCTGTTTCAGTGGCTCTGCAGAGCTTCCCTTTCTCTGGTTCCCAAAGACTTTGGTGTCCTTCAAAATGTGATAGTTCCCTTTGTTGAGGGTACCTGGGTCACTAGTATCTTAAAATACTAGATGAAAGTGCATAATGTTATTGTTACACAAAAGATCCTATTCAGAATGTATTTGATGTTATTATCTTACTGTTCCTAGTTTATAAACTGAATTTGAGCATAGGGTATGCGTATACAGAAAAAAATACATTGTATAAAAGGTTTGACACTCTATAGTTTTAGGTCTCCACTGGGGTCTTGAAGCATCTTTCTGTGGATTAAAGGGGAGGCTCCTGACTTCCCACAGCCCATTGTCTCTTACAACCACAAGGATCTCTGTCTATTTTTACAGAAGACCTCCTTAACCACCCTGGAGCTGCTTGCTAAGATGAGTGTTTGTATACAGTTGTTTAGCTATCATCCCAGCTGCAGCTATAGATACTGCCTGGAGACTCCACCAGGAGAGATTTCCAAGATAACTTAGATTGTTTCCAACTTCACTGGGGTAACAGCTTCAAATGAAGGACTGAGGTTAGTTCTGCACCTTAACTATTAGATTGGTTGGATTTCTATAACAAAGTGCTACAAATTGAGTCTAAACAGAAACACTATATTGTCATAGCATTGCAGATTCTAGAAATCTAAGATTAAGGCATCCTTAATCTTAGAGGTTTCCTTCTGAGGGCCATGAGACGAGTCTGTTTCACACTCTTCCCAAGTTTCTGGTGGCTTTCTGGCCATCTTCAATGCTCCTTGTTGTCTCAGTCACTGTTCTATTACTGTCAAGAGACACCATGACCAAGACAACTCTTATGAAAGAAAGCATTTATTCAGGGGCTTGCTTACAGCCTCAGAAGCTGTCAGTTACCATCATGGCAGGGAGCATGGCAGCAGGGATGGCAAGTGTGGTTGTGGAGCGTTACATCCTTATCTGCAGTGGGTGAAGGGAAGGAGGGAGGGAAAGAAGGAGGGAGGGGTGGGGAGAGGGAGCGCGGCAGGGACTCAGACAAACAGAGATCTGAACGGCAG
>NW_021620539.1:1007335-1028349 GCF_004785775.1 Grammomys surdaster
GGGAGGGAGGGAGGGAGGGAGGGAGGGAGGGAGGGAGGGGGACTGGGCCTGGTGTGGGCTTTTGAAACCTCAAAGTCCATCCCTAATGACACTCTTCTTCTAACAAGAAATAGTGCTACTCCTTGCTGATTAAACACTCAAACATATGAGCCTGTGGGGTCCATTCTTATTCAAACCACCACAGTTACCTTGCTGAAGCATCATTGTAACTGCCTTCATCCCTACATGACATCTTTCCTGTGTTAGGATCTGTATACAACCTACCAGCTTCTATAAGCATGCCTGTCATACTAGGTCAGATCTGTTCCAATTAACTGCATCTTAACTAATTGCACCATGACCATTCTATTCCAAATAAAGTCCCTTTCTGAGTTACTAGGGGTGGGGAGTTCAGCAATTTTGGAAGAATATAATTCAACCTAACACAGGCTGTATTTTCTAAGGGAGAAAGTAGAATACACCCTCTGGTTTAAAAATAGGACAGAACATGGGCATTGAGACTGTGGAGGGCAATCTTATCTCAGAATGGATTTTACAGTATCTATAGGAAGATTCTAAATTATAGACATTCTGCCTAATGTGTAATATTAGAGCCCAAATCTGTAGATATTTTAAACTAGTAGGTCCAGAGGAATTAGGAAGGCCTCCTATAAAATCAAATGAACGTGCAAAACATGGAGACACAGAGGTGAATACAGATACGCGGCATATCAGACTGTATATTTAACTAGCGTCATTTAGGATCAGTATGAAGAGTTCTATACTTCTGTACTAACCATTGAAAACTCAGAACATTTCAAAACAAAATTTCAGGTGTGATTTTGATTGACTGGGACCACTGCCGCCAAACTCGACAACTTTGTGAATATGTGTGTGTGTGTGTGTGTGTGTGTACATTTCCAAGAGTCATAATGAGAAAAACAGGAATATCAACCCAACTGAAAATGTTCACCAATTGAGGCAGTTATACAGGGAAGGTGATGAGTCTGTGACTATTTTATCTCTCATTTTCATACTAACTTTCATATGTTATGTTCCCAGTGTAAGAATAAAAGCAGATCCTGGGATCAATGAGACCTTAAAAGGGAGTGAGCTACGACCAAAGCCACTTCCAAAGCACCTAAGACCTAGGAAAGCCAGTCTCCTTCAGGTCAGGAAACTGCTCCATGAAAGGACTATCTCATCCTTCCTGATAATTCCACTAGATTCTAGCCACTTAAATATAAAGTGAATTATCTAAACTCGCATTGGAACTGAAGAAGGTATAAACAAATGAATAAAAATTAATACGCTTAAAGCTTACAAACTAGCCGGGCGGTGGTGGCGCACGCCTTTAATCCCAGCACTTGGGAGGCAGAGGCAGGCGGATTTCTGAGTTTGAGAGTTCGAGGCTAGCCTGGTCTACAGAGTGAGTTCCAGGACAGCCAGGGTTACACAGAGAAACCCTGTTTCGAAAAAACAACAAACAAACAAACAAACAAACAAACAAAAGCTTACAAACTAGCTTATATGGGACTGGGCGGGGCAGGTGGAGAAGACACACACAAGAATGAGATGAGTTGCAAGAAACAGGAGATTCGCCGTGGAAAGGAAACAAACAAGCAAACAAAAACAAAAAGAACAAAACACAAACAAAATTTAAAAAGCACTCATCTGTGTATGTAACCTGTGTAGGTATAGACTAATCGGGAGGCCTTTCCAAAAATTTTTATAATCCTCATACCCACTCTTCGAGATATTCCCACCACCCTTACTAAGGATGAGAACACTTCGGCTCAGCAAGGTTAAAAAATTTGCCCAATCAAGGTCCTGGGGCAAAAAGTCACAGTATCTGATTTAGGATCCAGGTCCACCTGGGAGCAGCAACCTGGGCTGGAGAGGAGCGGCTTCCACCAATCCCCCAGTTACACCTGCGCATCTCAGCAGGAGGAAATGCAAACGCAGAGGAAGGCTGGAGTGGAAGGGGAGGAGAGTGCCGAGGAAGATTACGGGCTTCAAGGCCTAACAACAACTGTGTATGAGGAAAACAATTTTGTTGAAGAGGGCTATTTATAGGGATGTTTTTCCTCAGCAGTCCCTGCCCCCTCGCCTTTCTTTTGTGTTAAAAGGCGCCTGGCAGATTGGTAAAGGGTTACAAGCAGTGTACAGGAAACTGTAGAATACAATGAACGGGGCGGGGACAGAGCCCCACCCGCCTAAGAAAGTCGTTTGCTCCAGCATGGAGGGACCCTGGAGGGCGACAGATGGGGCTTGGAGCCCGGGCTCTGATCCTTCTATAGTTTTCTTTTTCCAAGTTAGAAAAAAAATAAAGGCAATGTGCCCAAAGGGTGCGGAATCCAATGAGAGAGGAAGTAGAGGCTGAAGGAGGCAACAGAACCAAACCAGGATTACAAGGCTAAGTCAGAGGCAGGTTTCTATCCCGAGAACTCCCCTACTCAGTGAAGAATGAGTTTCCTACTCCAAGACTCTGTCTAGTTTTAGAAGTCGAAGACTTAGCAAAAAAAAAAAAAAATTATCTCAAGCATAGAGGGACCAGAAGATGTTTCTAGACCCTCAAGACAGACCTGCCAAGCTTCTGGGCGACTCTTGTAGAACAGCCCAGCCATTTTTCTCTCTGGGCTACTGATCAAAGGCCTCGAGCCAAATGGATCCAAAGTGAGAGCCCAAGGCTAGGTAGGCCCTGTTCGAGTTCAGATGTGGGCTGTGTAGGTTCTGATGTGGGCATAGTAACAAGTCAGCGGGGACATCTGGCTCTCCTCCTGGCCTCTTGAAATCTCTTCTCAGTACTTGACTAGGAAGGAAGTGTCCGGCTGCTCTTTGGCAGCCTCCGGTGCCCATGTTGGAGTGGGACAAGTAAGTCCTGTGCTCACTCACAGTGTCTAAAATGCTACTCATTTAATGCCAAACTGTGCATGAGAGGATGAGAGATCATTTTTTTGTTTTTTTTTTCACTTCTTTTTCATTCATTCATTCTCTAATATATTATATCCCAACCTCAGTTTCCCCTCCCTCCCTCTGCCCTGCCTCCATCCCTCCCTCCACTGAAGGGAAACAAAACAGAAGGCCTCTCAGGGATAGCAAGGAACAGTGGCATATCACATGAGCGAGATCATTTGTAGCCTAGTCTTTTTCTAACATTTCTCTTTCTTTCCACCCTTTCTATCCCCAACATCCTAGTAACTTACTTTTTCAGCAGAGAAAGCAAAGCAACACACATAGCTCTCACCCTGAGTAACTCAGCTCTCTAAGGCTTGAACTAGGTAGGCAGGCACACAAGACACACGATTCCATACCACTTGTTTTTTTTTTAAAGATGTATTTAAGTATGTGAGCACACTGTCACTGTCACTGTCTTATTCCAGAAGAGGGCATCAGATCCCATTACAGATGGTTGTGAGCCACCATGTGGTTGCTGGAAATTGAACTCAGGACCTCTGGAAGAGCAGTCAGTGCTCTTAACCTCTGAGCCATCTCTCCAGCCCCCTCCATAATGCTTTTGAGATGGGGGAGACTCTTTTAAATCTCTTTACTCTCATTTTCAACACCTCACCTGTTTGTTCTTGGAAGTCCTGTTAGAAGCAACACTGGCTGTCAGAGGAATGGAGATGGCAGGGCACTGGGTGATGGTCAGGAGGGAAAGCTGATTCCACTTCCAGATCCTTTTCTTTTATAAAGTTCTTCGCCTGTGCTTTGTTAGGGATCGGTCGTGTGCCTTCTGCAGTTTGCATGCCCTCTGAGATAGCTCGGTCCACCTCACCTGGACCTTCAAAGGCAACTGTTTGTAACCTAAGCTTATAAGGAATATCATGATGGAGCCTGGACACCAGCTTTCTGAAGTGGATTTCCCCCGGTCATCCTCTCTTCTCTGTTGGCCTCAGAACCTTGGAGTATGGAGGACTAGGTAAGTCACAAGTCATTGTCCTAGAAGAACTCCCCTAGCAGTTGATTTTATACCCAGATACCATATGAGTACCTTCAAAACAGGGACAGCTGGAGGCAGGGAGAGAGGAGGTAGGGAAGAAATGCATCTGGCTAGACAACAAGCCAACATTCTAGGGCCTGAGAACATGAAATCTACATCATGGATGAGGAATATTAGGAGAGAGAGCCTGAACTGGCCGCCTGGAGAGGAAGATGAAGGATGAAGTTGATGATACTCAACCTAGTTTTATGGACAAACTGAGTCAAAGCTGGGACCACAAGTGATGCTCAAACCTATCAATACTGAATGCCCCGCTCCTGTTTATAAATGGCAGAGAAGATTGCTCCGCTCCTTGGCACCAAAGGAAGCTGATGACATAATTGGTAGCCATCAGTCCTCAGTAGGTATAGGTAGGGGGACCATAAGCAGCCACAGAACTATTTAGAGGAGGGTCTTAATAAGCAAAAACACTCTTCCAGAAAATTAACATTTTCTGGCATAACTTATCACCAGATAGTTTTTTTATTCCTTCGGTGAACATTCCTACCCTATCACCATATAACTTTGCATCCTAGGAAAACTTCAGTACAACGGAAAAACCCCGGGACCCAAATCTGATCACACACACACACACACACACATCATGGCCCTACTTAAAGTAAGAGAGAGAGAGAGAGAGAGAGAGAGAGAGAGAGAGACCCTGAGAGCTCTTGCCGAAGTAAACCACTAAGCAAATGTTCACAGAGACCATCACAGTTCCACGAAGAGCTGATTCTCTAGAAATAAAAGGAGAAATAAACCATTATATAAAATAATCCAAGCAGCTTACAGGAAGCTTAGGAATTGCTGCTCTGGCCATCAGAAACAGAGAGCCAATGATAGATTTTGAGCAAGCAAGTCCATAAACAACAGCCGAGCTTCAGGAGAACCCATCGGGCTTCTAGCATGTAGGAAGGAAGAAGTCAGAGGAGCTTAGATTAGCAAATGGGGTGGGGGTGAGGGGTGTCCTAACCATTGAGGAGTAGGTGTTTGCTACCAAGGAGGCCTGACTATGAGAAACCCCAGTTGAGAGGCATTGTGAAGGACTCATCCTTTTGAGGCTGGCCTATCTTGGAAGTAGGAGGAGAGAGATCAGTGAGTCAGTAGTTACTTGATGATGTTTCATCAAGTTGACTGACCCTGTGGTGAAGTCACAGAATGACAGGAAAGTGGAAATAAGGAGAGCTTGGGGACTGGGCAGGGACTCCAGTGGCTCCAGATACCAGATAGGTACAAAGGCTGGAATATAGGCAGATGTGGTTCCAAACTAGAAGGCTCGTCTCTAAAGCCACCTGTCATGTCTTAGCCTCCACACTCCTTGCTATATGAGAACACACTTGTGGTATAACCAGAGCTTCCTTCCCACAGGAGATGACAGAAATCCAGATTTCTTATGGAGAAATATCTTAATTCTTTAGTGTTGGCTAATATTTTTTCTTTAAAGAGTATGTTCCAAACAAAACACATCTGCAGGCCAGATTTGGTAGGCTGGCTATCAGGTTATGTCTGGATATAGAGAGAAGGTCAGAGTTCAAAGTTCATAAACTACCAGGATGAAACATAAGTGACTTTTAAGGGGAATCAGTAACTAAAATACTACACATAATACTTTTGCCAGCCATATCAATATCCCTACCCTTCAAGCCTATATATGGATTTGAATGTATACAGGAAGTTTAATCTAATCTTCGAATTGTCAAGGCACAAGACTTTAAGTGTTCACTGTGTGCTGAGTACACACGAGTCAAGGAATTCCAACTAAGGGAAGGAAAAACATGCCGGCCTGAAGGCACATGCCTCAAGTTTTAAAACAACCTGGGAGACTGGCAAAATGTCAGAGCTCCCTTAAATCTTGGTTTCTTTGCTCAAATCTGTTTCATTTAGCAAGGTCGCCGTCCGTGCATGCGTGTGTGTGTGTGTGTGTGTGTGTAAGTGTGTGTGTGTGTATAAGTGTGTGCCTGAACTTGAATTTGTAACTAGAAGTATAACTTCCTGGGCAGTGGTTACAAAGCTGCGCCTCTCTCTCTTGCCGGAGGGTATCCTAACCTCAGCGTGGGAGAGGAGATGTCTGGGCTTCAGGGACCGCAGACCCAGGCAAAGAGAGATGGGAGTGGCCAACGTAAAGACTCTGCGGGTCAGGTTTCTGGAATCCCAGTCTTTGTTACTGTCACTACACTTAAGTGTTGGAGGAGGAGAAAGGCAGGCTCTGAAATAGAAAGTGTCAGGACTGGGATGACAAGGAGGATAACTCCGTGAGCACCCATCCCGAGCCCTCCCTGCCGAGTCCGGCGCCGCCTCCTGCGCTGTGCAAAGAGCCGGACTGGCGGCAGGAAGCGGGCGGGCGGCCGCCGGCTCCTCGCGAGGCCGATTTCCTCCGGGGCGGCCCTGGACGATACTCTGGACTCGTAGAGCCACCTCGGGAGAGCGCGATCTCTCCCCCAGCCCGTGCAGCTCAACCCACCCACTTACTTCCTTCGACTACACACACACACACACACACACACACACACACACACACACTCAGAGCTGCCAAAAATTTCCAACCTCCGCCCCCCTCCCGAGCTGACTTCCTTCCAGCGCTTCCTGAGCTGGACGATCCTGGGATTTGTAAGACAGGAAAAAAGGGACGGCGCGAGGGCGGGCGAGGGGACGGGATGCTGGCTGATCGCGGTCCTCCAGCGCTCTGAAGGCAGAGCGCGGGCCTAGGGCGGAGCACACTCAGCCCCGGGGCGGTCCCCTAACCGCCGCGCCCCGGCCCCGGCTCCTCGCAAGGCTCAGCCGAGAAGCGCGGGGAGACGCCGCGGGAGCCCGAGTAGGGAGGTGACACCCGCCCGGGGCGGTGCACGGCCGGATCTGCGCGCCCATGCCGACCCGCAGCGCCGCTCTGCCCCGGTGACCCGACCCCGAAACCCTCATCAGCGGTGCGGAGCAGAGAGCGCAGACGGAGGGGCAGCCTCTGTGGGACTAACTCATGAAGAACAAGGGTGCCAAGCAGAAGCTGAAACGAAAGGGAGCCGCCAGTGCGTTTGGATGTGACCTGACGGAGTATCTGGAAAGCTCAGGACAGGATGGTAATGTACCCCCCCCCTTTTTTTTTTGTTTAAGAGCGATGGATTTCTCTTGGGGTGTGCTGGATGCAATTCACAAGTTAATGTGTTCCAGGCTCGTGCGCTCACTGTAGTTTAATAGAAGAAGAAAAAAAAGTACACGATTCTTAACTACATCGCCTCCACCCCGCAGTGCAGGAGCTGGGTCTGTCCTTCCGACGTGTCACACGAGCGGTTGATGAGCAGTGGTGTAGTTGTGGCATTAACTGGCCATTCCTGAAGTTGAACCCCGGGAAGGAGGCTCGAGTCTTAAACTTTGGGTGTTGGAACGGAAAGATGAGGGGGTGACTGACGTATGGGGAATCGTCATCAGTAGGTTTCTCTGGATGTATCACCGTGACCATCTTAAATGTGCCTCCTGTACTGTAGGGTTTCACTGGCTCACATCCTTTTTATTAATGCGGTAGGAGGCACTGTGGTGGGGGTGGGGTGGGGAATCCTGGCTGGGGGAGTGGTTGCACAAACATTTTCTGTATTTCTGAGTTGGTGCCAAATATACAATACCTCCCCGACCCTGCCTTCCCACCCCCTGCCTCCTCCCCCGCCCCCGCCACCAGACCTTCGTGGGTTTTCAGAGGGGCGTTTGGTGTGTCCTGCGAGCAGTGTGTTGTAAAAAGGTCAGAGGAGGGCCTCAACTTTAAAATAGTTTAGGATCCAGAAAAGTGTCTCTGTTTTCGAAGTCAGCTTGGAAAAAGAAAAAGAGGAGCCAGCGGAAACAATTTAAACATTGGTTGGGTGGGGAAAAATGAAAACAACCTATGGTGTGATAACACCATTTGAGGGTAAAGGTTTTTAATATAGGAAAGGTAGGGAAAAGTCATTAAATCATTAAATGACTCATTTTGTAAACTCGACTGACTTTGCACTTAGCCGTGACCCCCCCCCCAAAAAAGAAAGAAAGAAAGAAAGAAAGAAAGAAAGATTCTTTGAAAACTTCAGAGAAAGAGAAGAACCCACTACATATATCTATCATTATACATAGATAAATACAACAAAAGAAAACTTAGGGCCGTGTAGCTGCTCTGAACGATTCTGCCTCAGGAAAACTCTCCCCCAAACAACTGGGTTGGTCCATATCAAGGGTGCATCCCAGAAACAGTGCAGGGCCTTTGTTTCAGTTCCTCTTTTTGAAGACTCAGCACCCCTAGTAATTTGCAGTGGTGTGATATTCCTGTGGTATTCGGGAGTCCAGAGTCTGCTGTGTCATTAGGACAAATGGCTTAGTATTTTAGAGCTTCAGGGAGCCACTGGTTTTCAAAACCGACTCTGAAATTGAGGCATAACTGAAGTCAATTCATTTAAATCTCAACAACACTCCGGAGAGGTCTTTTTGAAATAAAATCACTTGGAGTGAGGTTTGTTTTGTTTTGTTTTGTTGTTTTTAAACTTGACAGAGCCCCAAGTACACATCTTAACCACAGTGGTTAAGAACAAAATATTTGTCTCCCCTTGTTTTTACAGGGGTCTCTTCGTGTTAACCTGTAGGTACGCTTGGCATGCTCCTGGGATGCCACCTCCTGTGACTTTGGAGTTGTTCTGAGGCCCCTACACACACACACACACACACACATGCGTACACACACACACGTACACATATGTGCAGACACAATCACATGGACATACACGGACACACATGCACACACACACACATACACACATATGCAGACACAATCACATGGACACATGCACACATGCAAACATGCACAAGCTGTGAGAGTGTATAATGCTTGCTAGCCACAACCCGTTCTTATAAAGTCCTAGGTTAAGGAAGAACCTGAAAACCCTCGGACTCTGGGAAAGAACTTCAGAGGAGCCCTCAGGCAGTGCCTCCTTCAAACCCATTTTGTGTGTTGGACTTCTGTGTGTTTCACATAGGAAAGGAGCAAGGGAAAGGATGTTCGATAGGAAAAACTAAGTGCTTGGAACTCCATGCTTCCAATCCTGCCAAGGAGAGGGGGAAGCTAAGAGGAGAACTCATCTCCATAGAGACACAGGGCTCATCCATCACAAAGGATGGAGAGGGCCCAGACCTCTTTCTGGCTCCTGTGTGTACATCAGCCTTCTCCTTTAATGACCCCCCCCCCCTCCCCAGAGTGAAAGCAAACATCCCTGCCACAGAGCAGCAACCTTTAAGACTGGACATACCTGAATAGAGTTTGGTTTTTAAATGAAAAGCACGTGGCACTCTTGATCACCACACTGTCATTGTATAATGTGGAAATGAACCATGAATACTAAGCAGTTTACATAAACGAGACTGATAGAACTTCTGCCCCCACACAGGGAAAACTCACTGCTTTCCTGTTGATGATGATGATGATGATGATAGAATTGATAAATGGTTTTCTCTAAAACAGTATAGAGACATATATTAGTTAACAGACAAGACCCAGTCTCTGTCCTGGGCGAGAAGAGGCTGTGGAGGGTACTGCCCTTTTGCCCATGACCTTGGGATAGCGTCTCAGGGTGCTGGAGGAGGTAAATCAGAGTGGTAACCAGGAACCAGGAGTCTGGGAAGGGCCTTTCGAGAATCATGTACCAGTCACTGAACTTTGGGGTCAAAGGGCAGAGGGCACTGGACCTAGGTAGAAATGGAAGGGGACTGGATTTCAGTTTGGCAGCACAAGAGTGAAGGGGAAGTGAGCCAGATGTCCAGAGAGCGAAGCCCAAAGCTGGAGTGGAGCACCAGCTAAGCCAAGCTTGGGCCCTCTGGATATGGTGGGGAAGCTGCACCCTGGGTGAGGGCTCTGGGGGGAGGGTGCGGCTAGGGGGTACCACCGCACAGGATGGCTGTTAGCCACTTCTCCTATTCACCAAGCCGAGCCTTGACCTCCGATTGGACAAGTCAGACAAGGCAGGGTGAGCAAAGGACAGCTTTTTTTTTTTCTTTCAGCCTAAAGTGAATGTTACTCATGGGCAGCTAATCTCTGGGATGCTGATGAAAGCTGAGCTACCTTCTCATAGAAACACATCAAATACACAGTTCCCACAGCAGCCACATAGAGTCAGGGCTGGGCCCTGCTGTGATCCCCAGCAGCACAGAAGCCTGGTGTGACCACTTCCCACTTCTCCCCTCAACCCCCAGTGCTGTGGATCAAACTTCCCAAAGGTAGCCTCTAACCCCGAGCTACACCTCCAGCCTGGGTTCCCCTTCTTTGGCCACTTTCCTCTCTCTCGCCTGATAAGAAAGAACACCACAGGAGACCACAAGGTAGCTGCTGGGGTCCCTTTTTACTTCCCCACCAGCAGAGTGACTGCTGCCCCATCTGAAGTTCTCCCCTGGGGACCAGCTAACTCTCTATTCCTGTCTGGGATCCCTTCCCTACTGCTGATGTAAGAAGGACCCTGCTTTTCTCTTTCTTGTTTTTGATCACGGAATGTGAAGGTCGTTCCTTGCAGCTTAGAAACCACCTTAGATGATTGCCACCTGTGGCACCAGTGAGTGAAGTCCATGGAATGTACACATGACCGTTTCCTATCTCTCCCAGATGAGCCACACATTCTGGGTCTTCTAGAGGGGATGGGGGATGATGGGACCAGGGGCCAGGGGCAAGTAAGAGTTGCTAAGAGAGAAACTGTCTTGTCCTCTGGGCTGATCACTTGAAGAGCTGAGACTTCCTTACCTTTCTGAGTCATAGAGAAATTTCATACAGATCTGACCCTAGTGCCTTAATGGCGATGAAATGATGGTGACAGATTTCAACCAGCTGGAAAGCTTTCTAAAATGTCGCTGCCACTGCACATGGTAGCACCCATCTATAGTCCTCGCACTTGGGAGGTTGAGGCAGGAGGATCTGGAGTTTGAGGCTAGCCTGGACTACATGGACAAATCCTCTCTTCATCTCTTAAAGAAGAAAAAAGTCAATGCAAGGCCCTATCTCAAACCAACTGAATCCAAATTTCTCCCAGATGGTTTTTGGTACATGGACAGGGTGGAGAACCACTGCCTGCATGCAGCACGTGGTTTGTAGGCCATGTTCTTTACAGAAGTAGAATGCTGAATGCTCCATAAAAAGTGTGGGCCTTTTAATTTGGGGGAAATTTTTTCTCATCCTTGCCAGGCTGAAAAAATTTATTTATAGGTATACTGTATATTTAATTTAATTCATAACAAATCACTGAGCAATGCAAATACAGCACTGAGCTTGTTTGGGATCAAGTCCTAGCGTTTCGAAGGATGCGGATGAGCGACGGGAACAGCAGTTGTTGCTCCATTTCATTTTATTTCTGAAGCTTTGATAGTTCCCTCACTTTGTTTGTTCGTTTCCTTTATTTACTAATTCAATAAACAAAACTCTATTCCAGCCGTGTTTTGGATGCAGTGGGAAAGAAAGATGGGCTCTGGGTATAAGAAATGCGGAGTCTCGGGATGTGACCCAACCTTCACACATCAGTTGACTTTGAAGTCAGCCACCAAGGCTAAAGAGGCAGCTGTAGGAGAGAATGTGAGTGCTTTGGTCTCCAAGATAGAGCACAGACACAAACAGAGCAAGGTCATAGCGAGAAGGCAAGTGCGTTTCTGTTTAGGATGTAGCGCCGAGTGGAGGACAGGGGCAGTATTCTCAGCAGCTTGGTCTTTTCTGGCACATCATTCACTCACCTTCCCTAGCTGATTCCTCACCAACTGGGTCTCAGCTATAGAAAGTTCTAGAAGTTTTCCCTAATCCAAGTCAGGAGACTTTGCTGGGGGCTTCCACTAAGACTTCTGGAACTCCCCTACCTAGAATCTCAACTTTTCTTGTTCCCAGATGACTGACCCTGGAGAGATCTTGCTTCCTGCCTCTGGGCCTCAGTCTCTCCTCTTGTGATATAGAGGTAATAGGGCAGATGTAAAAGCACTCTAGTTAATCTGGGTAAAGCACCTATCTGGGGACACCCACATGGTAACCTGTTACTGTCCCAATAGCTTGAACTTACCTTACCACAACCACCAAGACTGACCAAGGCTCTCATGATGAGAGAGCATTCATCAGTCACCCAGAGGGTCTGGAAGCAGGATTGTTTGCCATGTTGGTGGAGAGTCTGGTTGATGTAGGGACTTCCCAGGTTTGCTGAGAAGACAGACCAAATGTGTTGTCCTTGCACAGGCCAAATGTTCTACCTGAAACAAATGTGCTTCGGAAGCTCTATGAGCCAGGCATATTCCCAACACTCAGGAGGCTTAGGCACAAGGATCTAAAGCTGGAGTCCAGCCTGGGCTATATAGCAACTTTTTAAAAGACCAGAGACAGCCAATTACTTCTAGATCTCGGAAATCCGAGAGAGAAACCTGGTCTTTGTTGGGTAGAGTTTGAAGACAGAACAGCAACCTGAGGGTCTTCAGCATATAGGAGCATCCCCAGCTTGGACTGCCAGATTGAAATTGGAAGAGGCAAAAGAAGGGGGGAAGGCATTAAGCCCAGAGCAAACTGCCTGGCCAACCCTCAAGCCAGCCGGGACTACTTTGTTTCTGGGTATAACAAACAGCCCACACAGAGAATGGAAACTGCTACTTCCACCTACCACATGGCCCTCTTCTACAGGCTCTTCAGATCTCTGCCAAGAGCTCCTTGACCGCAGGAACAGCCTTCCCCTCGCTTCTCCCATGTCAACCCCTCTGGCAGCCTCCCAGATGCCTCCCAGCTTCAGCAAGTTCCAGTGCTATTCCCCACCAGGAAGCCCACCCCCTCCTCCCCTGACTACCTGGAACCAGAGAACCACCTGATGTACAAGGGAGGGCTTTTGGGTCACTCATGGATGAGAGCAGAGGGAAACAGACAGAGAAAGAGTGCATCGTACACAAATAGAAACGAGTTCTTCAGCACAAACCAGACTGCAGTGTTGCATGCTCCTTGGTTGTGGGTTTGAGACCACCTGGTATTGTATAGCATTGGTGGGCTAGCCCTGGAAGCTTTCTTGTTAGGGGAGGAAACACTGAGAGTTCCAGAGTTTGGTTGACTAAGACAATTCTCAAGCTCTTGCTGGGACAGTTTGTTCCCAGGGTTTGCCTCCCTAGAAAAAAGTCTTCATTGGACTTGATGCTGTGTGTGGCTCTGAGCAGTGGGTGGAGTGAGTGAGTGGGATTGAAAGTTCCAAGACTCGGGCTAGGCATGGGAACCTTTAACTACCACCCACTTTGCTACTGGATATGCTAGAGCTTAATGTTTCTGGAAGAAAGTAGTGATAAAACCACCTGGTCGGGGCTTCCTATTGCTCATTCCTTCCAGATCAGGCGGCCCACGTTGAGCTGCCTGTCCACTGTAGCCCAGGGGTCTCAAGATCCCACTTCCTTGTTGTGGTTGCTATAGGCCAGTCTTGAAGCCAGGAACGCGGAATTCATTCTTTTCCCACATATTGTGTGCCACACATTGAAATCAAATGCAGCATCTCTCTCCAGCGTTTCCCTCTCTCTAAGTTAAGTTTATGTGCATGTGCTGACCAGTTCTCTTAAGTATTTCTCCCAAGGCTCCAACACAAAGGCCATGCTTGAGTTGAACTGATCTTGGCACCTTGCTCTCAAATGGCCGGCCTTAAGTACTGTGTAAGGCGGGGTCACAGCCTACTGGAACTCTAGGAGCCTGGATGGCCCCTGTGAACTAATGTTCCCTGAATGTAATCTTTGATAAAGGTTAAGATAAAGAACTCTGCTCCAATGAAGAAAAAAAAAAAAAGACTGGCAACAGTTGGGAGAAGAATGAATGATAGCACTCCTTTTTTTTTTTTTTTTTAAGAAGCAAGATTTTATATAGAAAGGCAAGAACACCAGGCTCCTAGGTAATTAAAAGAGTGGGGGTGGGGGATGAGGGAAGGTTTCTTGGAAAGAAGCAAAGGGAATCAGTGTGAAGTCTGAGCTCCAAACCAGACCGTATCGCTATCTTTATCATTAGTAGGAGTGAGCGTCAATATTGGCTTTTTAAATTCTGTGACAGTTAATTTTGTGCATACAAAGGAATATCTTCAACCTCTTTAAGGCATTTTCATACTCACCCATTTTACAGAAAACTGAGTTCTGGGAGGTTAAATTATTCACCAAGATTATCCTGACAGGAAAGGCAAGATTTAAATCAGGATCTATCAGACACCCAAGCACAGTCTTAGATTGCAATCATATCTTCCAGGAGAAAATAATTCCTAATTTTGCAGTTAGCCAGTTTTGTCCCTCACAGAACTTAAAAAAAGATACTTTATCTTTTGCTTTGCTTTCTCCCAACCCAAACCAGAAACAGTCATAACAACTGGTGTCTGAAAAGCACCTTGTCCTCTGCAAGTTGGTGTGTGCATTTGAGAACACACACACACACACACACACACCTATTGAAATCCACAAGCTTTCAAATCCTCCTAGGTTTCTCCTCGGCCAGTGAAACCTCAAACCTCTTCCCTCTGGAAATACCCATGGCCTTAGAGTCAGAGGCCCCCTGTCTCTTCTCCATTCTGCCCACTGTTCTGCGCTGCTCCTGGTTGTGTGTAAGCACCTGGTAAGCTAAGCTGAGGTAGCTCATACAAATGTCATAGGTCATGCCTGTCTCTGTGAGCCTATGGTGGGCACATGATTGTTGCTTGGTATCCATCTAGGATTTATCTTCTTATCTAAGAAGTGGATGTTGGAGCCCTTTTAGGTATCTTGAAGTGTGAACTCTTTCATGGTCCTGTTTGTAGCTCGTCTCTGATAGAAAACAACCCAAGCTTTGCATGGAATGCTGCAGAAACTGTCTCACTCCTTGGTGTGAACCAACTGAGTTTCTAAGATCAAGTCTTAGGCACTTTTTGTTCTAGTTCAAGCTTGGCTGGTATGTTGGGCTCTGGTACCACACCCAAGGCTTGATGCTGTCCCCGAATGCCTTTAGAGGGGAGATGGTTGAATGGTACTCATTATCCCTGAAAAGCAACATATACCAGCTCTTACTGTTACAGATGCTAGAACACAGCTGGAAATAGCTGGCAGACAAATAAGTCAACAACGCTTGAAAAAGGCTATTGCAAAAACTCACATGAAGATCTCTTTCCCTGGAGCTTTATGATTTTTATGGTTTGTTTTGCTCTGGGTACTGCTCTGGGCAGTGGATACTAAGTAGGGAACCCATGACCTTGCACATGCTAAGCAAACACTGTAGACCAACTATAACCCCCCCCAGCCCTATCTTTAGGTTTCTAATCAGAAACTACCTTGGTGGGACTTTGAATTATAGCATCAAAGATTTAATGGAATGGCAGTGCACTAGACCCTACTGTAATGGTTCTCAACCTTTGGGGATTTGAATGACTCTTTCAAAGAGGTGGCCTAAGACCATCGGAAAACACAGACATTTACATTATGATTCCTAGCAGTAGCAAAATTACAGTTATGAAATAGCAACAAAAATAATTTTATGATTGGGGGTCAGCACAGCATAAGAAACTGTATTAAGGGATCATAGCATTAGGAAGGTTGAGAGCCCACTGCTCTACTGGCTTTACAAAGGTTTCTCAGGTTCATCTTGGCCTACATGTGGTCAACCGGCAAGAAAACAGCTTTCTAAGATGTACTGAGAAGAGTGAGGTGAGGGGTATAGAGTGTGTACAAGCAGGGCATGCTAACCGACGCGTGAGGCAGCTGACTGACAGCCATTGGACAGAGGTTTTTTTTTTTTTGTAGCTGGGACGATTAAAGGAAAAAAAAAGATCATCTGACTATGAGGAACAGCAGAGGAATACGGAAAGGGGTCGATACTTGGGATTGGTAACAAGCTATAAAGCCTGGAGGAAACTTAAACTCTGGAAAGGCAGCTGAGGGATGGGGAAGACAGGAGCCTGCCTTCAGGGCAGGAGCGAGAACCCTGCCTTAGGTGAGCACACAGCAGCTGGAAGGGTAAGAACCACCACTGGTTTGGCTAGCTGTGCCTGAACCTGTTTCTTGTCCAGATACAGAAAAAAAAAAAAAGACATTTTATGGAAAGATAAGGTTTTTAAAAAATGTGTGTGTGTGTGTTCATATATACATATGCTAACTGCACAGGTGCTTGTGGTTCCGCCTATAGTCATCAGGACGCTGAGGGAGAGAAGATTTAGTTTTAAGGCCAGCCTGGACTATACCGTGAGTTAAAGGCAGCTAGGAAGCCAGTCATGCTACACAACCAGACCCTGTCAAAAGAAAAAGGAGGAGGAGAGAAAAAAAAAACAAACAAGCAAAAAAATAACTAAGATTTAAGGGAAAAAAAGAGATGAAGGAAAGAAAGAAGGAAATGAATAGCAAAAATAAATTTAAAATAGTCCTGAGGTGCTAGATCTGTCAGTGAAGGGCTTGCTGTGCAAGCTGGAGGACCTGGTTTGATCCTCAGAACACACGTTTTGAGCATTTGTTTTGTTTAAAAAAAAAAGCCAGGTGTGGCTACTTGTGGATCCATATGGCTTGTTGGCCGGTCGGCCTACTTGGTGAGCTCCAGGCTAGTCACAGAGCCTGTCTCAAAAACAAGACAGACAACTGAAGAGTAACTCCTGAGTTTATAACTTCTGCCTTCCATGAAATACGCGTGCGCAAGCGCAAGCGCGCGCGCGCGCGCACACACACACACGGACAAATGCACGCACGCACACGAGTGTGCAAACCTGCACAAATGTAAACATGCACACACATGCTCAGAAAAAGATACTGTCCACCCTGATTTTGTTTGTTTCTTTCTTTCTTTTTTCTTTTATAAAATTATCACTGTGTGTGTGCACACAGAGGTCAGAGGATATCTTTTGGGAATGGGTACTCTCCTTCCACCATGGAATCTGCTCATCAAATTCAGGTTGTCAGGCAACTCTTCCCTATTTTAAAAAAATAATTTAAAAAGAGAATTTCTTTTTTGAGACATGGTTTTACTAGCGCTAGCTGGCCTGAATATATATCTTGCTGGCCTCTGCCTCCCAAATGCTGGGATTAAAGGTAGGTGCCACCACATATAGCTAAAGTCTATAGCTATACGGAATAAAAATATTCAACTTCAACCTCGTCCTATTGTAGAAGGTTCTACTCTGTGTCTATTTGACAAGTGAAGGAGGACCAACTCAGAGAGCCACTTGCTAGTGTCACCTAGCCAGAGATGGGAGAAGCAGACTCCAGCCATACCTGATGGACATTTCTCTCGGTGGCTTTGTTTGCTCTGGTCCCAAATAGTTGTGGCTTTGCTGGCAGTGGGCTTTGCAGAGTTCCATTTTGCTATGTGCTGCCAAAATAGCTTCAAGTGGGATGTGAAGTAACTTATAAAACTCTGACAACAGAGTTCCCACTCCAGGGTTTTCAAAGTAAACCATGTAGGTTCCTAATGGCCACATTGGAAGCACAGCAGCCCCCCCCCCCCCAATATCCCTAAGTAGCCCCTTCAACCACTCCTTAGCCATCTGTTTCCTGCATGCTGAGTGTTGCAGGGAAACAGTGATGTCAGCTCTTCCATAGAAATCGACACCTCCCTGTTGACCCCTCCCCTTCAACGCATATTTTTGTTCCCCTTTCTGGCTTTTGTCTTGCTGCTCGCTTCGGGACTCAGGCGCTTGGCATCAATTATTGGCTTTCTTAATACGTTTTCTTAATTTAAGTTTCATTGTGGCCTTCAAAGTGCACGTGTCTCTTTTGGTCCATATTTGGAAAATCCTTTGTTGTTTGGCTGATGGGTAGAACGAGGGGCTTAGCTTCAAGTTAATGGAGAGGGGCCATTTTGCTTTCCGGAGAAAGCAATGTTAAATCCAAGACTATGAAGTATGCTCAGAGCCAACAATGGAACCCTGCCTGGGGCTCCAGTGAGGCCGCTTGAAAATCTGTAGTGACTTGGGCACAGGGCCTACAGCTTAAGATCAGGAAAATACACCTATGGCGTCATCTGTGAATATCCTGTATCCCCCATCTGAAGCTGGACTTTTAAATGAGGCAGATTCCACCTCCCTTTCCTTCATACCCTTAGAGACAATCTGGCTCCGAATGAAAAGGGATAGTCTCTAGGGAAGGTATAAGTTTTGAAAAATGAGCTCGAAAAATGTTTTAAGCCACAATTTAAAAAAAAAATGTTGTTCTTTTAAGATTTAATTTAAAGGCTGAGCATGGTGGGTGGTGCACACCTTTGATAACGTTTGAGAGGCAAAGGCAGGAGGAGCTCTGTGTGTTCAAGGTCCAGACTGGTTTACGTACTTAGAGAGTCCCTGACTCAAAAAAAAAAAAAAAAACACATCAAAATTAATGTTAGCTAAAAATTAGTCAAATTACACTTTTAGGAATACTTTTTAAATTCCATGTTTGGGTCCCTTAAAACCAAAACGAACGTGGAATAAAGATTTAAATGGTTGTTTGCCCAGGTCCTGCAGGCGGTGGCTTCATGGGGAACACGTGATCCTGCCCAAGGGTCCCTCCCACAAGTTGCCGGTATGAACCAATAGGAGCCATGCTGGCACCTCCTGCCAGTGTCTTCCTCAGAGACCGACTTTCCAGGGTTTGTTTTGATGAGCACCAGGTGAGGGGGCTGCTGGAGAAAGCAGTTAAGTGAAACCACCATGTGACTTCATTATCCTCAGAATTCTTTTACTGCTGCCCGCGCCCCCAGTGGCAACAGAGGGTATGAATTTTTACTTTTTAAGCCAGAAGAGGGGGAAAAATAAACTTTAAAAACTTTTATTAGGAACAGAGTGTCTTGAAGTTGTTGAATTTTGTTTCCAACTTTATTTTGGAGGAAGCCTGCCAGTTTGCTTCCCTATGACGTCAGACTCTCCTTTGAGTCATTTTCAAGGGTGAAGGAACCAAGGCTGCCTTAGCAGAGTCACAGAGGTTTGAGTGTCTGTCTTCAGTGTGGATATCAGGTTGAGTCATACCCAGGCTCAACCGCGTCACTCAGAACCTGGTTCCAGAGCCATGGAAATTGAGAGTGGGCGCTGAGAGCAAACACCTCACGGTCCCATTTGTCCCTCGTGGCTGCTTCTTTTATTCTCTTAGATACACACAATCATTTACTTTCTATGACTGGCTGCATTAAAAAAAAAAAAAAACAGCTATAAGAATCTTATCTGTTGGTAAATATATCTGGGGTGGGACCATGACAAACTTTCCAAGTTTTGTATTTCTTTAGTAATCTCCCAAAGAAACAAGTCTTAAAACAAAACTCCAAATAAGGGTGGGGATATGTGCTGTGGTAAAAGTTTGTAATTACAGCGGCAGCCATGCTGTTTCCATCTGGGCTTTAGGAGATGGGAAAATCTGAACAAAAAGCTTGTGTCCATCTTTGATGGAACCAGAGGAAAGCCTGGGCAGGAGGCCAGTCTACCTGTCCCCCAACATCAAGGTGAGCTTAACTCTGGGTCTAAGTGTCAAGTAACTGCATTCTGCTGGGCTGCAGGAACAGACCCACTCAGCACAGACTGAGGGGTATGTCGTGTGTGTGTGTGTGTGTGTTCTCTGTGCTTTAAAAGGGGGACAGTCATTCAAGGTGATCTAGACAGTCATAGGTTGTAAGTGCTCCAGGTGGCAAGTGAAGTTGTTCAGGGTACTTATTGTTGTAAGAAAGTTAAAGCAGCTTGAAGCATTGCGATGGCCTTCCTTGCCTGTAGCTCCTTCTGTTCTTTTCCTGTTGCTGCCAAAACCGCTCACCACAGACTTAGCAACATAGCAGGAATCGACAGCACTGGAAGTCCAACACAAACCTCGTCACACTACTATGAGAAGTGTGTTCCTTTCTAAAAAAAAAAAAAAAAAAAAAAAAAGCTGAGAAAGAATCCATTTCCTTACCTTTGCTCCTTCTAGAAGCTACTCATACTCCTTGGCTTCTGAACCCTTCTTCTTTAAAGCCAGTGACACAACTTACTGACCATTCTTCAAGTGACAGCTCCTCTCCTACAGCTGGAAAGGGGTCTCCAATTCTAAAGACCGTTGGGCCTGTCTCTAGGACACTATCTCCACCTCCGGGTCTTCAACTTAGCCACAGCTACCAAGACTCCAGAAGCTAGAGTGTAGGTGTCTCCGAAAGGTACTGGGTTCCTAAGCAGCTTCCAAAAAGGCATGGCATTGAGTGAACTCTTACCCAACAGTTCTGAGATCTTCCCCAACCCCACCATTGGTGGCTGTGTGATGTTTATCCAAGTTTTAAGCTGTTAAAAAACACCCTTCTCTTGTGAGTTTATAGAAACAACAACAACCCTTGTTATTGTCTGGGTCTGTGAAGAACTGAATGCCTACTAGATCTGTGTTCCACTGTGTGCTGTACCTCCTGCTGCCTGATAGGACTTTGCTCAGCCAGAGGTGCTGGGGTTCCGGCTTCTGTTTATCGAGACTCTGCCTCTCACCGGGCCTTGCACAGTGTTGACTCATGTGTCTCTGAAAACAACTCTGGGAGACAGGTATTATGTTTTCATTAACACATAATGATTGCACATATTTATGGAGTACAGTATGATATTTCAGTACAACGTGTAGTGATCAGATCAGGGTAAGTGGCAAGTCTATCACCTGAAAGGTTGATCTGTTCTTTGTTTTAGAAACATTTGCAATTGTTCTACTAACTCTTCGGGGATAATTACCCAACTGTGATATCAAACACTTAAGTTAGTCCTAACTAGCTGCACTACTCCACCCATTGACTGTCTTCTCTCAGACTCACATCTTTCTCAGCCTCCAGTAAGCACAGATACTTTCTATGTCTGTGAGACCAACTGCTTTAGCTCACCACAATAAACAGTGTTTGTCTTTCTCTGCCTGATATATTTTATGTCATTCCCAGGTTTATCCTTATTTCCAAAATGGCAGGATTTTCTTCTTTTATTGTCAAATAGTATTCGTGTGTGTGTGTGTGTGTGTGTATGTGTGTGTATGTGTGTGTGTGTGTATGTGTGTGTGTGTGTGTACTTATCAACAGATTAAGTGTCATACATAATACATACACACACATATATATATATACATATATGTAATGTAATTATATGTATATATGTATATTACATATATGTAATGTAATACATATATGTGTGTGTGT
>NW_021620539.1:1028359-1041480 GCF_004785775.1 Grammomys surdaster
ATATGTATATTACATATATGTAATGTAATACATATATGTGTGTGTGTGAGAGAGAGAGAGAGAGAGAGAGAGAGAGAGAGAGATCCACCTGTTGACACCTAGCTTGATACTATATCTTGGTTATTATGACTAACGCTTCAATAAATGTAGAACTGTAGAAACTTCTTCTACATACTGATTCTCCCCCCACACCATCTTTTATATAAACCCAGAAGTGGAATTGCTGGGTCACATGGTGACTCTATTCCTATTTCTCTGAGAACTTCCATGCCATTTTCCATACTGACTATACTAAGTTTTGTTCCCACCAGCATTCTGAGGCTTCCCCTTTCTCTGTATTCCCACTGACCCGGGTTATTTTTGCTCGTTTGATGGCAGTCATTGTAAGTAGGATGTAATGGTAGCTTATGTGGCTCTGGTTCACATTTTCCTGATTTGTGATGTTGAAAGTTGTTGTATACACTTTCAGCTCTTTGCATCCCTTTTGAGATCTATATCTATATATGTGTGTGTGTGTGTATGTATATATGTATATGTATATATATTCAGATTATTTGCACTTGTTTTTATTGCCTGAGACAGGATCTCATGTAGGCTCAAACTCACTATGAAACCAAGGCTGTGACATTGGACTTGTGGTCCTCTTGCCTACCTCCTGAGTGCCAGCATTACAGGCGTGCATCTGTGTCCAGTTGATTCACTGTGAGGAATTGAACCCAAGGCCTCTCACACTAGACAAGAACTCTACCCACTGAGTCACACCCCCAGCCCTGGCTCATGTTTCAATTAATAGGATTGTTTTACTGCTTTGGTTTTTGAGTGCCTTGTGTGTTCTGGATATTAATCCCTTTTCTAATGAGAGGTTTGCAGATATTTTCTCCTTTTCTGCATGGTGTCTCTCCCTATGTTGAACACTTTCTTTGCTGATGTCTCCTCAGTTTTTGTCTTTGGATTCTTTGCTTTTGGGGTCCTGTCCTGAGACCTCTCCTCTGTGGTTTTCTTCTAGTTATTTCATAACTGGGGGGAGGGAGTGTCCCACATTTGTCTTCAACTCATCTGGGGTTGATTTATTATGAGGTGAGAGTTACGGTTGTTGTTTCATTGTTAAACATTTATGTATCGCGTTTTTCCAGCACAACTGATGGAAGAGACTGGCTGTCAAGTCTTGGTGCCTTTATAAGTACTTAGCTGTCTGTAAATCTGTTGGATTACTTCTGAGATCGGCGTTCTGTCTTGTTATTTTAAGTATGTGGTTTGGGGGGTTTGGTTATTTTTGTTTTGTTTTGTTTTTAATGTCAAATATGATGTTTTGGTCACTATAGCTTGGAAGTGCGGTTGGACATAATAATGAAAAGTAGGTATTATTATTAGTTTCACTTCTTAGGCTTTAATTATTTGTATATTTTGTAGTGATAGAGTCCAAGGCACTGAGAAAGCCAGGAATGTTCTCAATCACCGAACTAGACCCAGTAGTTGTTTTTAGTTACGGCAAAATATGCATAACCTAAAATATAGCATCTTTACCATTTTGAAGTATACAGTTCAGCAGTACATTCTTGTGCAATGGTCACCATGTCCATCTTCTGAGTCACTTCACCTTCCCTAACTGAGCCCTGTCCCCATTAAATGCTAACTCTCTGGTCCTCCCTCCCACAAACCCACAATCCCCACTCTAGTTCCCATCTTCAGAGGTGTGACTCTGGAGATGGTCCAGGCATAAGAAGGAAAGTATTTCTCTGTTCATGGCTGTATTATTTCACTTATAAGGCCACTGTTTTTCAATGAGAAAAGAAAAGACCACATAAGTGGTACTTGGCAAATCCAGTTCAAAGTTGGGCCTACCTCACTGTTTTTCTGTGCAATCCCTTCTCAACTTACCCAGTAGTCAGGCAGCGCTAACAGCCAAGAACGATGAAGAACTCAGTGTCCTGCCATTCAGATCAAAGAACCTAGAGAACAACCTGCCACTGTGAGTGACACATAAGTAACCCCAGCATTTAAGAGGCTGAGGCAGGACGATCTCAAGTTCTAGACTCTCCTATATAGACTATAGCAGATTCCAGGCAGGCCAGCCTCTCTGGGCAATTCGACCCTGTCTGGAGGGAACTGGTTAGACTTGACTTGGTAGGACCTCAGGGAGAATAGTTGGAGATGGTGAAAGAACATTCCAGGATCAGCAGGTAGTATACGTGAACAGAGATTCTCAAATACTCAACCAGATGATTCACTCAGTTCAGGAGGCCTTGCCTTGATAAAGGAATTTATAGACCCTCACTTCGAGAGCCTCTGAGTCCTCATGCCTTACACAGGCTCAAAGGCTCTGAGAGGTTAAAGAGGCTATCAGTTATGTTTACCTCAATGGGAAGTATTCTAATCAACTTCAGTCTTCCCAAAACGAATTAAAATTTACTAAAAAGGTGAGCTTTATGAAGCAAGGACAGACACTTGGATGAAATGGGGCATAGGTGAGGTGTCTGGCATGTCTTAAAATCCTACCAGGCAGAAAGTGATAGATGAAAGGGCCTGGCATGGAGAATCCAGACTCCTCACCTCTGCTTCTAGATCCCAGCATGCAATCCATCCTGATGCCAGCACAGGCCAGCTGGTCACTCATTGCCACTCCCAAGGCTTCCGGCCCTGTATAGACCTCTACTACCCCTCACCTCCACCAGCTGTCAGAACTCCATAAATGATTTCTTTCCTTGGAATAGAAGCAAATGAACCCCTTGCAAACTGTGTCCATTGACTCCTCCGCAGTAGGCCTGCAGGGTTAGTCTCTTCCTTACGGCTCTGAGACAGAGACATCTATATTGATATCCAGCTTCTAGAAGCCATCCCTATGCCTTGACTTATGGCCCCATCATATCACTTGTGTTCACCCCCTGCCTTCTTCCCTCAAATCTTCATCTTCCTCCTCGACTATATAGAAAGGCCCCATGGTCACAATAAGACCACTTAGGTTACCCAAGAGAACTTCCTCATCTCAAGAGTGTTAGGTTGGTCACATGTACAAAGTCTCTTTTGCCATATAAGGCAGCAGTCAAGGATTCCAGGAATAAGGATGTAGACCTCTTCCAGGGGATGGGGAGAATTACTCAACCAACCACAAACTTTTTTTTTCTTAAAACACATATGGTCAGTTCCATGATAACAGTAACTTGGTGTTATAGGTGCAGGATGAGAAGGACATCAAGTGTGACCAACATTTATGCACTCTTGCCATGCATCAACCACTGAGTCAGAAGGAACAGAGGAATGAACAAGCATTTTCTATCCCTAAGGGATGGAGAATCATAATCTCATCCCAAGCTGTTCTTCACACACATCCCAGTAGGAAGTGGATAACATCAAGTCTGACTCAGAGGAGTGGAATGCTGTAAGATGAGTAGTCTCTCCCTGAAGGGAAGATACTCTAGATTAGAGGCCCTGGGTACACAAAGGCATAGAGGTATAACACAGTCACGCCAGACCCACATTCTCAAGAGTCCACTAGGGAGAAGGAACTTCCTTGCATGGGCTATGTTAGTAGGAACAGGTACCACCTGACCAAGAGTCTTCCAGGAAGAAGAGAACAGTTGGGACAAACCTGTCACCTTAAGCACTCAAATGATAAAGGAGGAGTCTCAAAAGACCCACACTTTAAAACTACCGTGTCCCTTTTGTGGTTTCTGTCATTGATGCTGAGAAAACATTGTCCCCAGGAATAAACTTTCCATTGGAGGGACATCTGTCTCAAGGTGATTATAAAGCAGAGTTTCAAAGTTTGTCCCATGTATTTGTAATCTTAGGAAATAGGGTTTCACTCTGTCTTGTGGATGATAACCAGAAGGATGTTTAACAATTTAAATCCGCGTCTCCTTGGAGGGGAAAAGCTATGTGACACTTCCCTCCATCTGCTTCCTGGTCAGCTCCTGTCCCACTCCCCTTTTGCCTTCCAGTGTTTTTAGGAATGGTTGTCATCCCTAAACAAGCAGATTTCTACCATTATTTCTGATTTTTTTTTTACCTCATTTAAGCTTGGCCTTCGTGCTCCCGGTCCACTCAGGTGACTGTCCCTACCTCAAAGCAGTGTCCTTCCTTCCTTCCTTCCTTCCTTCCTTCCTTCCTTCCTTCTTTCCTTCCCTCTCTTTATCTCTTGGGAGACTTCAAGGTTCCTTGATGTTAGACCCCTCAATCCAGTGCCCACCTCCTCCTCTAAAACTATAAAAATCCAAAGTAATGAAGCCTTACTTCACCAGAGAGCAGGTACTCAAAGTGTTTGTATCTTGTATCACTAAAAAACAGAGCCAGAAGGGAGAGAGATGGGGTGTGATGGTCACGAGAGGGGGCTCCAAAACTGCATTCACTCTAGAATCTCATCACATCTTTACCAGAATGGCTCTCGCTTTGTGTTTCTCTTCCATTCAAGACTTCACATGTCTTGGTCTCCAGGGTATACAAGGTTAAGTAGTAGGATCTTTAAGATGTGAGCCCAGTGGCAGATCCTGAGGTTAACTGACAGTCTTTTCCCTTGAGGCATTATGGGATATCAGGCTCTTTAGCTTTCTGCCTCTCAGTGGGATTTGATTGCTTCCTCTCACACAAGATCCCACTATCACATTATAAGGTCCTTACCAAGGCTGAGTCATTGCTAGCACCATGCCCATGAACCTCCAAAATGGTCAGCCAACTTCTTTATAAAGTTAGCCTGACTCGAGTGTGTTTTGTTGTCGTAAACCACAAACTAACACAGCTCCTCCGGCAACTCTTTCTGTGACTCCATTGGCTTCTGGGTAAAATGTTAGAATCTTGGTATCTGAGATAAACACCATGACCAAAAGCAACTTGTGAGGCATTGCTTCCACTTATGTGCTTCAATCATTGTTCATCACTGTGAGGGGAACTCAGGCAGAACCTGGAGGCAGGAACTGGAACCGAGACCGTGGAAAAGCATTGCTTACTAGCTTGCTCTTCATGACTTGAGCAGCCTACTTTCTTACAGCACCCAGGATCACCTGCTCAGGGGTATAACCAACTATAAGGAGCTGAGCCCACCTAAATCAATCACAATTTTTTTTTAAAAATCCATGACAGACTTGCTACAGGCCAATCTCATTCCCTCTTAACTGGGCTGGAGAGATGGATCAGTGGTTAATAGCACTGGATGCTCTTTTAGAGATCATGAGTTCAATTCCCAGCAACCACCTGGGGGTTCACAACCATCAGTAATTGGATCCAATGCCCTCTTCTGGTGTGTCAGCAACAGCGTGCGTATATACATAAAATAAATAAATAAGGCTTTAAAAAAATTCCCTCTTCTCAGATATGTCTCGAGCTTGTGTCAGGTTGACATAAAGTCAACCAGCACACATAAGGAAAACTGCAGGACATGGTTTTAATGATGCATGAACACTTGCTACAGATGCCAGCCACCCTGTTTTCCTCTTCTAAGATTATAAAAGTGCTATTTTAAAATCCTATCAAACAATATGAGAAGATTTAGAAAATATAGAGTCCCATCTCACACAGTTGCCATTCCGTTGGTCAGTTACCCATCTGGCCTGAACAGAACCTTTTGCAATGTGGAAAGTTCCGTAGTGCCATCGAATGTAGCCGTTAGTAGCCATATCTGACTATTGAGCCGTGAATGGTGCCAGGGTTACTGAGGGAATGAAGTTTTTGTTTTCATCCACTTAAATGCATAAACTTCATATGGGTCCTTGCCCTTGTGTTGTGGCACGGATACTGTCCTTTGTGCATATACTAAAAATAAACATGTAAGATGACTCTCATCACCTCTTCACACACACAAAAAAAATTATAGGATGCTGTTGTAGTCAGAATATCTAATGCTGCCATGAAACACCATGGCCACAAAACAAGTTGGGGAGGAAAGAGTTTATTTGGTTTATACTTCCATATCAGTCTCTGTTCTTTGTCAAGGAAGTCAGGAAAGGAACTCAAACAGGGCAGGAAGCTGGAGTCAGGAGCTGATGCAGAGGCCATGAAAGGATGTTGCTTACTGGCTTGCTTTCCCTGACTTGCTCAGCCTGCTTTCTTATAGAACCCAGGACCACCAGACCAGGGATGGCACCACCCACGATGGGCTGACCCCATCCCCCAATGATCACTAATTAGGAAAATGCCCTCCAGCTAGATATTATGGAGGCATTTTTTCAATTTTTTCCAATTGAGGTTCCCTCCTCTCAGATGACTTTAACTGTGTCAAGTTGACATAAAACTAGCCAGCACAGATGCATATGTTTTGAAAGATGCTGATTTCAGATAATCATAAATCTTGGAGAACTATCCATGCTTACAATCGTAAGGTCATATTATTCTTTTTATCTTTTACTACACGGAATTCTGCTGCACAAGTTTTTGTTTTTTTTAATAAATCAAGTACCATTTTCCTGTTATTGAAAGTATAAAAGATTCTGAAATGTATGGCAAAAAAAAAAAAAAATCTCCCTCCTATCCCAAAACTTACATCCTTTCTATTCCTCGCCCCAAAAGCAATGATGGTTAATTTTTTAAAGTGATATTTCCATGGCTACTCTGCATACATGTGCAGAATTTTTTAATAAAAGCATCACAATGTATTTAGCTGGTTCTTTATTATGGATCATCATTGTATAAGCATTCTTTAGACACACTTCTCCTTGATTAAATATAAATTGATAATAATGTTCAGTAGACTGATCATTTATTGAGCATGTTGCCTGAGCCATATATCATTTATGTCAGTAATTTCTATTAGCTTTAGTTTATTGGATATTAATTTCTCTTTCACTTTGCTTAGGATGAGGGTAAAATTTGCTAGCCACAGGCTTCAAATTATAGTGCACACTTATTTTTCAGGATTTATGAGTGATGTTATCTAGTCAGTCAGTGTCTTATGAGCCGGAGTCTAAGGGAAGAGATCAAGGCAGGGGCTGAGAATCAGTCAGATGCTGTTTGGCCCCGTACCCACATACCCATGGCATCTTGATCACCAAGTTATCTGAACTAACCTGGCTCCAAGCACAGAGACCCAGGCAGTGTAACAGAAAGCAGGTGAAAAGACATGGCAGCTCAAACTGGGAGAGTACACTGAAGTTGAACATCTCTATCTGGGAGGCAGTCACAACCCTAGTGGGCTTTAATAGAGCATCACAGGATGTCCGTACAAGTAGATTCTTAACATGGGCAAAATGAGGGTGTCTAAACAGATTGTGCTACTAAGCCCTTCGATGGCTTCCTGACATGCTCAGGATGACCCTGACTTCATCTGCAGCAGAACCTATCAGCCTCTCAGGTACCTGCCTCCTCAGTGGCCTCAGGGGACAATGCTTCCCAGCTGAGTTAGCATTAGCCACATTGGAGCTCCTATAAATGTGCCAAGTGCCACGTTCCCCTCACCTCCAGCCACCATATATGCCTTTCCCCCTATGTGAGCAGACTCCATACCATTCTATGTAACTCTGACTTGGGCCTCACCGACCCTTATAGACTTCAGCTTAGGTGTCTCTTCCTCCAAGATGCTTTCTCTCACAGCTCTGAGGAAGAAGAAATATCTGTCCCATGCTTCCCTAATTTTACCCCCCACTCTTCCCCAACATGGCTCTCCTCACTTCCTAACACTGACTAAATGCTCTCCTGCAACCTGCCCCTACCTCATCCTACACCCTAGAGAGGATCTTGGGTCAACTCCATGAGGCCAGAATCCATGTGTCCTGCATCATCGCCTGATCAACAATACTTGGAAAAATGCTTAGACGTTGAACGAGTGGCTGGACCTAGGATACAGCCATGCTGTGTTGGATCTGTGTGACTGTGAGGTGAGGGTGGTGGAGGTGTCTCTGTGAACATCCAGCACATGTGCGTGCAACTGTATGCGTCTGTGCAGATCCCTGTGGCAACTGGAGGCTGGAAGGAGAAACTCACTGATGGAACTCAGGCTGAGTCTTTTCCTGCATATAATCGCCATCCAATCTTAGGCTAGTGCTAGCCTCTGTTTATCAGTTTCTTCTGATATATCTGCTGTAGGTAGAGTCAGGGTCTGTCCAGAGCATATCAGGAAGCCATCGAAGGGCTTAGTAGCACAATTTGTTTATCAGTTTCTTCTGGTGGCCCACACCTGAAAATAGTTCTTTGGAAGTATGGAGACTGTTCCCAGAGGGGGAAGAGCAGGAGCATGGCACTTGGCACACCCATAGGAACTCCAGTGTGACTAGGCTAACACGCAGCTGGGTGGCATTGCCTATTGAGGCTGCTGAGGAGGCAGGAATCTGAGAGGGAAGGGCTGATAGATCGGGAAGATTGAGATTTCAAGGTCATTTTGAGATACATAGTGAGACTGTCTACAAAAACAAGATAACTAAAAAGAGAGTTGGAAACCAGATGATATAAGCAAGACTTGGACCTTCAAAACAGAAAGCAAGCATCACAGCTACCCTATCGTTTAGACTTTTGCTCAGGAAGCACTAACTGGCCCCAGAGGCTATACTTTCTTCTGTGCTGTGAATTCGATGCCTCCTGCAAACACTACCATCACCACTGTGGAAGGAAATCAAGAGAGCTGCTTTCCCTAATATAACCCTGCATGAGCCTATAACCTCCCCCAGCCTTGCCAGCTCCAACTGTCTGCTGCCAACAGGGCCTCTGAGCGTAACATCAGGTGTGCAGTCAGGGCTGCTGTGGGACCCCCTTCTTATACTGGACTGGGGTTACCTTGAGCCAAGACAAACACAGACACAAGTGAGCACGAAGCTAATGTGGCGTTTTAAGAGCTGAACCAATCTTAGCACATTGCTAGCCAAGCCTCTTGTTTAACGCAAGGCAAACCTGAGGCCCTGGAGGGTGAAGTCATTTGCTTGAGAAGATGCAGCTGCCTTTTTGGCTGCCTGTTGGTGTTGGCCAGAAATAACAGGTCAGTGAGTTCCTCACAAGGACCCGGGATCTAGGGAGATGGGGCGTCTGAGGATGGTTGGTTCCTTTAGATAGAAAGGGGGTAGTTCTCAGCCTACCTCACAGCTTGAGAAAAATGTTCCTTTTTTAATATAGCCAGCTAAAAGGATGACATAATATCTAATGGAACCGAAATATATCCAAAACATACTAGGGTTTAAAAAAAAAGCTTACAAGCTTACATAGCATAATTCCATTTTTACCAAATATATAAGGAAATCTGCATATATACTGCCAATGCCTTCCTTTGGATGGATGCTTTTCTCTCCTGCATACATGGATGTGTTTGTGTGTTCCCTGCATTTACTGTTGCCAATTTACCAAGGAGCATGTCTAATGCTTAGTTTGAAAATTCAACAAACGTCGTTTTCATTGTATCAAAGCACACCTAGTCCCCTAAGTTAGTTCAACGTAAAACTAAATGTGTGTTGTGTATGTGCTCAGGCGTATGTGCCCATGTTTGTGGAGGTCAGAGAAAGACATTGGGTCTCCTCTTCTATCCTTCTTCCTCTGAGATGGGACATCTCAGTGAAGCTGGAGCTGGCCATTTTTCAGCTAGATGGGCAGCCAGCGAGCCCACCAGTCTTTCCCGTCACTACCATCTCCCCACAGTTACCACAGTAGCTCCTTAGGTGGATGCTAGGGTTCTCAACTCAGCCTCTAATTATTTGTATAGCGAGCACTCTTACTCAGTGAGCCATCGCCCAACCCAGAATCAGTCCAGCTTCCTTTGTTCCAAAACGAATTTTGCCATTTGTAGCAACACTCCTCAGGGAAGCCCTTGTCTATAAAAAGCCGAAGCCCAATTTTGAACTCCTATTTTTAAAAACTATTAAATTTCCATTTGACTCTACAAAGTCAGGTCCCTCTGACTTAGCCTCAGAGAACAGATGCTCTCAGGTGCATGTGCCAAGTTCAAGTTCCAAAGACAAGGTCCTGGCCTGTGGTGACCCCACAGAGACCCGGCATCCCTCCTGCCTGTCCTGTCCTGAGGCCCTTCCTAAGTCATCAGCCTGACTCATGGTCCCTAGAGCCACTGCTCAGGACTCACTCAGGGTAGAGCAGCTTCAGAACTTTTGTGCCAGCACCCTCAAATCCCTAACAAGGAGAGAAGAACTTTGGTTTGAGATTGTAGCTGTGCAAAAGCCTGGTTAGCTGTCTGCTCTGGCCAGCTCCTAACATTAGTAAGAGACTTGTACAGTACCTACAGAGCATACAACAGAGTTGACTTGATTTGTCAAAAGGATGTCCAAGTTAAAAGATGGCTGGGGAACAGGCCAACATGTTGGGGTAGGAGAAACAGAAGAGACCTTTTGCATATGCTAAAGTACTTGCTCTGAATCTCATTTGTTCTTCAAACTTCAACAAATTAGGTGAGACAGGTAATTATTAGACTTGGTATACAAAGAGGACATCTGTTCCCCAAGGACACAGAGCTGTCAATACTAAATCCATGCCCTAGATTTCCTCTCACAGAAGGATGTAAGGTTGATCTATGTAGTGTGTGCATTTAAAACCCTTGTAGGAACCAGAACACCCGTATACTAGCCCCATGACTTTGAAGGGTCCCCTCCTCGTATCTCAGCCTCAGCTTCCTCCTCTGTAAAAGGAGATAATGATAGCCTGCCTCTTAAGGCCACAGGATCTGGCAAGACAAAGGCACAAAAAATAAATACCACATCTCGAAATCTCGAATTGCTAAAGGAATATGAAACTCGGACAGTTTCTTCAGTTGCAGTGTGGAGGGGGATGTTTGGGGAAGTCATTCTCCCCATGCAGAAATGTTATTTTAAGACTGGATAAACTTAATACAGCTCACAGCAATCCAATACCCCCCAGCCATTTCACTAGGAAGCCAAACTCTTCTATTTTCACACCCCTTGTTCTGGTTAGAGTAGACTCAGCTCTGAAGAGAAGTAATCACGTTTCCAAGAAAGCGTGGAATTCTTGGCCAGCCGCCCTTTGGCTTGGCAACCCCTGACTTGCAGTGGGCTTGAGTTAGGGGCTTGGAGGGAATAGTTGGTGTGGGGCCTTACTCTAATCTTAAGAGATTGGTTTTGCCTGTTTATGTTAAGGGATATTAAGGACAAGTAACTTTATTTCTGAGGTAAGCTGGGCCACTAGAGAGGCCTGAAAGGAGGGTTTGGAGGCTCTTCAGCCCACTTCGGCCAGGCAGCCCTGCTTGTCAGTGTTCTTTGTTTTAGGCTTTGGAAAACATTTATCTAAACAAAGTATTCCACACTTTTTTGTTAGAAGGTTTGGAGATCGCCTCATGAAAATCAGAAGGAAAATGTCTTTTTGTGTGAAGGTCACCTACCCAGCCAGCCACTCAGCTCCCAGCCCTTCCTGGTTTTCCTCTGCTCATCTCTTCAGTAATTCCTTCTAGGGGCGGTCTGTCACCCTCAGGCTCACACCCTGGAACTTCTCTTCTAGAGACACAGAATCAATGATTTGTGAAAAACAAAAACAAACAAACAACACAGGGCACCATTCTGTAGTATGCTAGCTTGCGCTTGGTATGATAATAGAAATTTTATTTTCAGTGGAAACAGTAAAGAAATAAGGCAGAGTCAGAGAGCTGGCATTACTCATTTTACTTTTATTGTTTTAAGTGTGTGTGAGTGTGTATGTCTGTGTTTGTGTGTATGTCTCTGTGTGTGTGTGTGTCTGTCTGCGTGTGTCTGTGTGTGTATGTATGTGTGTGTCAGGGTATGTGCTCATAAATGCAAATACCTCTGGAGGTCAGAGGTGACATATCCTCTGGAGCAGAGGTTACAGGAAATTGTGAGCCAGTTAACATGGATTCTGGGAATAGAAGTTGTGCCTTCTGTGAGGGCAGTATCACTTAGCCACTGAGTCCCACACTTCCACAAGTATTTATTATTCCTTTATGTCCCCCGCACACTTCCCCCATCTCCTGTTTCCCCGGGTACTGGGAAAGGAACCTAGGGCTGCTCACATGCTCAGCCGCTGCACTGCATCCCCAGCCCACTCTTGGTGTTTATTTTTAATTCGAGACATATTCTCAGTTGCCTAGGCTTGCTCTGAACTCACTCTGTCGCCTACCATGGCTTTGAATACGATGTGATCCTTCTGCATCAGCTTCTGGAGTATCTGGGATTAGAAAGCTGTACCATCAGGCCCTAGAAAGGGAAGTATGTGAACATTAAGAACACAAAATAACTTTTGCCACCCAAGATATGTCACAATGAATATGAGAGGAAAGGGAGGAGCTAAGGAAGGACAGAAGGAAAGGAAAGGGGGCAGGAAAAAACAGAAATTGAGAACAGATACAGGGAAATAAAAGTAACTTTAGAATGCTGGAAGAAGTCAGCAGCATGGGGGTCCTGCCCTTGTTAAAGGCAGACAATGTGATGTGTAGCAAGATTCTTCTCTAAACACCACTTACATTTTTTTCTTTTTCTTTCATTTTACTCATGGGTGTGCATGCGTGCTTGCTTGCGTGCGTTCATACGCGTGTGTTAGTTATTTGAGGGGAGTTATTCCTGATGTTGTCTTTGTTGGATCTTATTTTTATTTTTTGGTCTATGTATTCTAGGATGGCTTTGAACTTCTGCCTTGACCTCCAGAGTACTGAGACTGTAGGTGTCCACCCCAATGTCTGGCTAAACTTGAGTTTCTTTATGTGTGATATGAGGATTACCATGTTTGCTTGGGGGACTGGGGAGTTAATTCAGTAAAGTCCTTGCTATGCAAGCAATGAAGATCTAAATTCCATCCCCAACATTACAAAAAACAAAAACAAACCCAAAAATCAAAAACAAAACAAACAGAAAACAGCAACAAAAAAAAACCACAAACAAACAAAACAGATGTGGTGGTACTTGCTTGTAATTCCAGCACTGGGGAGGCAGAGACAACTGGACCCCTCGGACTCCCTCACTAGCCAGCTGAGCCTACTTAGTGAATCCTAGATCTAAGCGATAAACCCTGTCTTAAAAAACAAAGTACACAGCTCCATAGAAACACCACCTGAGCTGGGTTGTGGTAGTGCAGAGCTTTAATCCCAGCACTCAGGAAGCAGAGGTAGACAGATCTCTGAGTTCAAGGCCAGCCTGGGAGTTCTAGGACAGCCAGATCTACACATGGAAATCCAGTCTCAAACACACACACACACACACACACAGAGAGAGAGAGAGAGAGAGAGAGAGAGAGAGAGAGAGAGAGAGAGA
>NW_021620539.1:1041490-1089193 GCF_004785775.1 Grammomys surdaster
AGAGAGAGAGAGAGAGAGAGAGAGAGAGAGAGAGAGAGAGAGAGAGAGAGAGAGAGAGAAAGGAAGACCACCTGAGGTTGTCTTTTGGCCTCCACCTACACACATGAAATGCATGCATGCCCACACACATGCTAGACCTCACAGGAATGTTTTGAGGGCAGCTTAAATCATGTATTGGATGAAGCTGTAGTTGACTGAGGAAGCACCACTTCCCCAGGTCAAGGCTGCCCACCATTTTATCCACTGTTCTTTGAATAGTCTACAGGTTTAGGATCTCTTCCTCTCTCTCCCACCTTCCCACCCCCCTACTCTTCCTCCCTTCCTCCCTTCCCCTCTTTCTTTCTTGCTTGCTTGCTTGCTTGCTTGCTTGCTCACTCTGTTCTGCTCTGCAACTAAACCCAGCCATTTCTATAGTTTTAAATGCTAGGTCTCAATGTTTTTTCAATGGATTAAAAATTCAAGATCACAATACATTCTCTCCATTATAACCCTTGGGCATATAAAAGAATATTTTTAAAGATAGCATTATTGAGCAAAGGGTTGAACTCTACTATTTCTTGAAAGTGTCATCCAATAATCTGAATTTTTAGTTAAATGCAACTGTACTCTGAAATCAAAGATCACCTTGGTTTGCCTTGAACATTGTCACAGGTGTCTAAGGAGATCTGTTGTTTTCTTACCAAATAATTCCACTCAGCTTCTTGGAGCTGAAGAGGTGGCAGCTCTTTCTTTCTCTCTCTTCTTGGCTAAGAGAAATTTACAAATTTTTAGAGATTTCAGTGTTAAACCTAAAACTGTGAGATTGATTTTTTTTTTTTCAGGATGGAGAAGGAGTTGTTTAACTCTTGTATACTACTGAAGAGATATTGAAAAACAAATCTCAAAATTCTGAGTTAAACACTCAATTTTCCAAACATTCAAAAAGTGGGCCTACTAATATATCATAAGAACAAGATTTCAATAAGGAATTTCTAGAGGAAAAATGGGAGAAATGATGGAAGCAAGCTAAACTACATTCCAGCGACAGACAGACAGACACCCATCCCTTGCTCCAGAGACAGATGGACACCCATGTCTTGCTCTAGTGACTTGGTCCTTTTTTTTCTTTCACATTCAGGTCAGATGGCACCCTTCCTCTAACCCCCCCAAAAATGTCTTTTCAAAATAAGCAGTGCCGCTGGTTTAATCTATCTTGGGACTCATTGTTAAAAATTCTTCCCCTCGCTGCCGCCTTTGGGCCAATATCAAACAAACTTTAACAACTGGGGAGCAGATGTTTGACTAGAGAGAATTCCACAGCTGAACTCAAACATATTCCCAAACAGAACAAGATACCAACCACAGAGATTGTTCTTCTGCTATGGTATTGCAAGATAAAAGCACCCTCCCTCCCCATGTCCCCACACCCTCAACCCCCACCCAACTCCTGCCACCCCGACTTCATCCCATATTTTCAAAAGCTGATCTTCAGAGAATCGGTTGTAGATTTGTTTGTTTTAGGACCAAATCAGAGAATTCTTTAGTTTTCCTGACTCCAAGTGCCATGCAGACGGTTAATTTGGTATATAGATGTTAAGCAAAAAAACTGATTGTTCCGATGATTCCTGTGCCACCCTTCCACAGTTTTCTTGGAAACTGTTAAGAAATCACTGTACACTGCAGCATCAGAAGGCGTCTTAAAGAAGCAGCCTTTCCCTGAATTCCATGAGTGGCTGGACAGCAGACAAGACAGTCTCTGTCTTACATTGCAACACTGATACAAAGTCATATCCAACACAAAACAAGTATTAGTATAAAGTGTAGACTTTTCCTAGAGGGCAACCTCCTGACTCCTGTACCTGTATTCTTGGAAAACAGCATGCTTCCTTCATGCACCAGCATGGGGAGAAAGGAGCAGACAGCTGAGAAGATTTTAGCTGCAAACCAGTGAGTCCTTCCTCTTTATCCCTGACAGCAGAATAGCTTTCAGTAGATGGAGGATGCAAAATGACAAAGGGGGAGGGACCTTTTGTTCCTGCGTATATGCATGTTCACCTGCACACATACATGGGTAGGGAGAGAGGAAGGGGGAAACGGAAAGGCAGGCCTGCCCAATGCTTGGTGAAATCACTGTGAGAGGGGAAGTCAAAAAGGGGCTCTCTCTCTTTCCTGTGCCCTTTTAAATCATATAGAACTGCTTCATTAATGGGGAATTTGCTCAAGTATAGCTTCTCTCACCCAGGAAAACTAAGGGAGGCGGATTGAACCCACAGAGAGTTCCTGAAAAGGAGCTCTATCTATGGCCTTGTAAATTCTACATGTACTGCCTAGAGCGGCCAAGACCATGGTCCCATTTCTGCTGAAACACAGCTTCAAGTATGCAGTATGTGCTGCACACGTTTTCAGAGTCGTTCTAAGGAACGTTAGGTTACTTGAAGGACATGCTCCCTTCTCCATACCCCGTCAGAGCTTCACAAAAGCTGAGACAATTCTTAAACAAGGGAAAATGTAGTAAGCAGTATATACTCCTGCTGCTCCTGGGTGTGGAGACATTGAGGCCTTCCTGGTTTCTCCTTTCTCTCCCTTTAGAATAGGAGTAGGCCCTAAATATGGCGACCACTTGATTGGTAGGCACTTTTCAACCTCCAATGGACATAACCATCACCTTGCTTAGGCCGAGATAAAAATACGTGAATCTTGGGTTGGGCAGACAGTTAAGTTGGCAAAGTGCTTGTCATGGAAGGACGAGTACCTGGGCTCAGATTCCCAGCAGTCCCATTCAATGCCAGTCACTACATCTTCGATCCCAACACTGGAGAGGCAGAGGTAGATGGATCCCTGCAGACTTCTTAAAAATAGTCTGATTTAAAAAAAAAAAAAGTCTTTTCCCCATACTATCTTGCTCAGCATGGCCTTTCTTCCTTCCTTAACTCACTTTTGTGATGTATTCTTTGTCATTAAAAGTTCCATTCCAATCTCCTCTGTGCGTGAGTCAGCATGTCCTTGCCAATGACGAATCCGCTCAAATCTCATTATTTCCTGTTTATGTGTTTAAATCCTAAATGCTCTCCCATGCTTGGCATACTGCCTTTCATTTGTGCCTCCCATACCCTTCTTGATGTCCATGTACTCTTTTAGGCTATATAGAAATGTTTGATTAATATAAAAATTGCTCAAGGACAAGTTCATTTTCCCCCCAAAAGTTAATAAGGTTCCTTTTCAGCAGTGATTCCAAATATGTGTTTAAAATTTTTTTTAAGTCTTGCATTCCTATTTTTTAATACATGCTTATCCTGAATGCAAAAAAGCTTAAAAAGTCATAGAAAGGAAAATTTTGGTTTTTTTTTTTTTTTTTTCGAGACAGGATTTCTCTGTGTAACCCTGGCTGTCCTGGAACTCACTCTGTAGACCAGGCTGGCCTCGAACTCAGAAATCTGCCTGCCTCTGTCTCCCAAGTGCTGGGATTAAAGGCGTGTGCCACCACCACCCGGCAGAAAGGAAAATTTTGAGTATAATTATATCACTTATAAGTGTAATGTGGGAAGGTTCTTTCTATTCCTGGTTATATGTGTGCATTCTATATATTTTGTCTGTGGTATATAACACAATATAACTTATTATTTTGAATCTGCATTTTTTTTCTATTATGGCCTAAGTCTCTTTTTTTTTTTTGAGCCCTACATATGACATTAAGGCCTTGTAATATTATATATAATATAATTACATTTCTCCCTGTTATTAGACATTTCACTCATAATTGTTTTAATATCATAAATAAGGCCACAGTGAATATTGTATATGTGGCTGTTTTGTTATAATAGCTCTTTAGAATAGATTATCCCAAGCAAAATTACTGGATTTAAAGTTATATTACTAATCTGAATTTTCTTGGTTATGGGTGAAAGGATTCTAACATGAAAAAGGTGCACGGGGGTGGGGGGTGGGGAGGGTTGTAGTGGTCACTGACAGAGATAATCCTTTGTCTTAAATTAAGAGGTCTGGGATTAGGAAGATGGGACCAAAGACCAGAATTTGTATTTTTCCTGTCTCTGCAATGAGGTAACAGCATTTATCCTAGAGATAACTGAGGGTATACAACGTGTAAATGGCCCTCGCCTTGTTTTATAGTCAAGGCTTCGTTAATGGACTCACTTTGTCTGACGGGTGAGCTTTGGATGCAGTGCTCTCCAAGGCCTAGCCCCATACTGCCCTGCTCGCACCCAAAGGTTAATTGTGGAAGTCTCCTTGTGCCACACCTTATCTTTGTCCCCACCACTGCTCGGCCCAGCCATCCCCCACAGCGGCCATGGAAAGGCCCACAGTAAAGACAGAAAACCGGTCCCTGGTGGAGAAGTGGCTGAGGCAGGAGGGCTGATCCTGGGCCGAGCATCCCTGTCCCTGCTTCTGGGAAGGAAAGCAAGGGGAGGCCCTGCCGCCTGCAGAACCTGGGGCTGTGCACCTCAGCCTGCCACGGCCCGGCCTGGCCCGCACCTCCTTAGCAAGTGTTGCACTTCAAACAGGTAGGGCTTTGACTTGGTTGGTTTGTTTGATCCGCCACCCCCACCCCATATTCAAGGAGAAGAGAAACCGGACTGATGACAGAGAGAAAGGATGCATCATAATTTAAAGAAATTGTTTAGCTGCCTCATGGGACATAGGGTGAACCAAAGGAAAACCGAAGGAAACGGCTGAGGAGGCCTGGGGAGCTGAGGCTGGGGTCCAGGCAGTGAGCTAGCTCACCAGGTGCTTGGCAAGGGGAGGACCCCACAGGCCACATGTCTGTGCCAGGCAATGTTTTCTGGCACTTGAGGTGAGGATTCTTTTCATTGTGAAAATGTTCAACCTCAGATTCTGCCTCCTCCACCCTTCCTTGAATGGAAACTGCATTTCTAGTTTATGTAAAGGCTGTACGCAGTTTCCTCTTCCCCTTCCCTCTTGGGTTCTGGAAGAAAGTGAGACATGCGCTCACGAACTAAAGAAAAACGAGCAGGGGGTCTCTGCTGCTGTGATTTCTCTGTTTCAAGTTTCAGTGGGTGGGGCTCAATAACCGCCGTTGCGGCAGTTCCCTTTTGCCCAAACCCTAGCATTCTGTCGTCTGTACCTGTGAGTAATCCTAGGCAAAATTACTGCTGTGGTGTGCAACACTCTGCCCTTTCAGTTTCCCATTTTTAGAATACATCTTCAACTTTAGCCCTGGTGCTATCTATAGGACACCAGACGTTCTCATCTCCGTTCAGTCCTTCCCCGATTTTTGAATAGTGGCTCTCAAATGCAGACCTATAGGCAGTGTGCTTACCTGACTGTAACCTCACAGTGTTAGGGTTGCTCTTTTATACAAAAAGCAGCGCTTAAACTACCCGTTCTGATAAGAAATGGTGGTCATTGTCATTATTATTAGTTGATTTCTTTCTTAAAAAAAAAAAAAGCTTTTGCAATCTTATGTGGATTCCCCCAAACCTTTTAAAATTGATTTATGAAATAATAATTAAAAAAAAGGTTTGAATTGCCTCATTCACCATCTGGTTTCCTCTGGGCAGGGGAAACTTTCTATGCTTTCTCAATTCTTTGGTCTAGGTCATAGATTCTTAGAACAGAGTCACATAACTGATGGAGGATGGGTACAGAAACTCTGACAACATCGAAAAGTCTCTGAACACACAGCAAGCAGAACTTATCTCAAAATCAAATGTGTAACAGGTCCAAGGTGTTTCTGGTAGCACATCATGGGTGTCATGTCATGGGAAGTCATTACAGCCTTGGTTCTGAACATACAGCCTGCAATCCTTACCCAGTGGCTACCACATCAGTCAGAACCAACCAAGATAGTCTCAAACCCTTCACCTCAGCTTCCAGAATACTGTATGTGGTGAACTGAAGTGTTTTTAGCCATACACAACACAATCTTCTGTTAATACAGAAATATAATGATTTAATTACCAGAATCAAAGATTTTTACTATTTTTAATATTTTCCTACCATCATTCCTCAGTATGGACGTATCAGTGTAATGTTGGATACATTGTCAAAATGCTTGATTTTATTTTTTAAAAAATGCTGAATTGCATTGTATACAAAAATTATGAAGGAATGTATTGCTTGGATTAGGACAGAATTTCCAATAACTTCTGAAATGAACCTATAAGATACCTCTGCTATTCTTAACAAAGTATTTACAGAGCAGCATTCTTGGGACTGATGATTATGAAATCGAATATCAGTCAACTTGAAAAACCACTGGAGAGGCTTTGTATCCAGCAGCATTAAATATTCGGCCAAGATTTAAGTTTTCATATAAAAGTAAGCATGCCATCTGATTAGTAGGCAAGTTTGTTCTTATCTTTAGTAAGTGGTGAGATTATTTGTATACTCAACAAAGATTTTTAAATTATTAAATTAGCAGTTGATGCTTAGTTTGTATGCCTGTTGTATATACTTAGGTATACCTCGAATCAAGTAAAAAAAAAATTATCAAAAAAAAATAATTCTCAAAAAAAAAAAACCCTCTCAAGAAGGCCCAATCCAGATTAGAATAGTACAGTTATAGCAATCGTAACTTCTGGTGTACAGCACTGAGTGGTGATTTTATCTTCCTGTACCAAGGACTGATTCCAGGGCCTCAAGCTAGCTAGCCAAGGGCTCTATCACTAAATTCTATCCTCAGCTTTGAGAGGTAATGTTTAATAGACTACTCTTTTAAATAAAATTGAAATCCTTCTTTGAGTAAGCCAGGGTCTTTTGGTCAAGTATCTTAGGACCACTGACCAAGAGTCTAACTCCAGCTTCTATGTCTATTAACTCTCTAGTCATAAAAATAAATAACTCATTCATATGTGGTTGCTACTGCTCTCCCCAAGACCCTGTGTTCAGCATGTGGACTGGAAAGACCCTGCTGGTCCCCCTTACAGAGAAGATATTTAAATGACTTGGCCAGAGGCCTTACCACAGGCCATGATTCTACCTCCTCCCTCTGGCCACTGCTGCTGGTCTTCATTCTGTGAAAGCTTCTATGAGACCAATCTCAGAGCCTGGAGCCAGAAGAGGAAGGGTGGAGGGGAAGCCAGCTTCTGGTGCCATATACCTAAGACTCTAACTCAGGGGAAGATGAAATGACGTGGCTTTAAAACAGGCTGTTTGGCAGCCTAGGCAAACATCGGTGCGGAGAATTTAAGGGAAATGAAAAGGGAGCTGACGGTCATTCTCAGACTTTGCTTGTATGTTGGAATCACCTGGAAAGTTTGGGGGAAGGGGTGGGGAACACCTCGTTGCCCAGTTTCACCCAGACTGACTAAACTGGAATCTTAGAAAGTGGAAGAAGATGTTGGAATTTTGGAGGTTTCCCTGGGCTGTGACATTTGATGATGTGTGCAGAGCTTCTTGGACTTCACGGCACATCTGATCACTTGTGGATGTGTTTGTTACAACTTCAGTTCTGCTTCTGTAGACAGAGTGAGAGCCACTGCCTCCTAGAGTCAGGGAGGGGGGAAAACAGTGGGTGCTGTGTGGTCAGCAAAGAAGGGAGAATTTTGGTGGGCTTCACAGAGTGCCGGAGATCTGATGCAGAAGAACATTCTAGACTAGGTGGTATGGTCAGAGTTCAGAGGGGTGGGGGCTTGCAAGGAGGGGTTCACAGGACAATGGTTACTCAGGCATAAATAAAGTGATCTGGTCTACCTGATTTAGCACTTGGCAGTGAAGTGCCTATTGTTTGGGGTACAGATGTGTTCTTTCCTCCTCAAGGTCCTGGTGTTCAGGGGTGGGTGTTTCAGTTCTGTTTGTGATACATGGTGCTAAGCACTGGGCAGAGCTTCAGAACATGGCTGTGCTTTGTTTCTGCTGACCCCCTGCCTGGTGTATGCTGGGGTGTGCTAAGCCTATCACCTCCTGGAGGGGCTCCGACTATTTAAATAAGATCTCAAGGGGCTTACCCACCACAATTAAGTAACAGCATGCTCTTTTCTTTCTCTTCCTCTCCTCCTCCCACACACTTCTCCCTGCTGCACTCTTCCCTCCCGAGCTCGTCATCATCAGCTCTATGTTGTATCTTGGGTATATTCACCACAGCCTCTTACTCAATGCCCGCCTCCTCCATTAAATGCAGCTCCATTTCATGGGTGAAGAAGAATTTTGCTGGTGGTGTTCAATATATATATAGTTCAATATATATATAGTTGATGTCAACACCAACAGAAGAATCCAAGACAATCCATTTTGCAACTGTTCCACTGAAGAAGAGGAAATTAAGACAGGATTTGGTCATTAGGGAGGAACACTTGAAATAGCAAGTGCATAAAAATAAATTTCCCTCTCTGTGGGGTGGAGATTTGCTTTTAAATGTTCTGTGTTAGAAGCCCAGTGCATAATCAAAGACCGAGCGTTGCTACTTAAAATTACTCCAGGAAAGTCTCATACACCTCATCAGTGATTAGTACTAAAATGATTTAAAATATAATGATGTCTCAAATGAGGAGAAAAAGGTAAGGGCCACCAAATACAGCAGGTCATACTCAAAGGACCTTAGGAGAAAGACAATGGAAAAGGAAGGGGACGTTTCTCATGGGAAGTCAACTGATGGCCTGTGGGTGCTGAGGTTGGAAGTCCCTTGACTCTCTAGTTACTCACACATCTTCCATTCCTGCCTCTGTTTGGGCATCTCCAGCTCACTCCCTCACAAAGCTGACTGCTCCTCATGAACAGCTCCAAATGCTGGCAAGACTTTCCCTCTGTAGAACAGGTAGCAGTACCCTTAGATGGGTCCAGGGCTGTTCAACCTACCCCACTGGGGAATCTCATTCTCAGGACAGCATTTCAAACTCTGAAGATCCTCCTTTCCTCTCTGCCAGCCCTCATTAGCCATACATGAAGCTGGGACATCCAGGCTCTTCTTGAAGCCAACTAACCCTAGTTCCTAGGGTTTTTCAGCATAGGAAAGGTCTCCACTTTGTTTGGGTGTTTGCTTTTTATTCTGCACTGGTTTTCGGTCAAAGCAAGATGACCCTTTAACATTTCTGACTCCTCTGCAATGCCAGGTCATCTATACCACTCTTTAATTGTGTCACCCAGAAAAGCAGCCTGAACAGTATAGGATGGTCCAGGGTACTCCACTCCCTCGGTTTAGACCCTGTATTTCTGGTATGCAGCCTGCTATGGATCAATATCCTTGTCAGCCACATCTCGTTCTGTATATTGTGTTCTCCTTAACTGCTATCACCTTTCAGAGTTGTTTATACCCTCAGAGATGACAAGGTGATGACAAAAATTGAATGCCCAGTTTGTGACAGTTAAAGGTACACAAGGACAGTTTCAACTTGAATGCATAATGAATTACAAGCTTTGGAAACAGACAGACCAGAGCATCATCATATACTTAGGAAGGGGTCTAAAGTATCCTTCAGACAAGCAAGTGTGAGCCTAGAGTGCACAGTCCTAGAAGAATCCCTGAAACATTGGGGCCCTGTCACTCTGTTGTCACTTAGATCATGGTGTCAGTTTCCAAGCTTGTCTTTCTGTCTCCCTCTACTCCACTGAGCTACATGTCAACCCAGCCTCTGCATCACGTCACCACAGGTTGCCTACGTATGGCTGCATGACCAGAACCACACACAGTTGTCATACAACGGCAACAGTGTTAGAGGCGAGATGGAAAGCTTGGGATGCTGTCTGCAGTGGATCCACACCTGGCCCAGTCTCTTACCATCCCTTTCCTGTCTTTGGTGGGCCCAGAAGCCAGCTGTCCGTGGCCTCCCTCCACAGAGACTCCAGAGACAAAGACCTCTCACAGGCCTTCCACCCCCATGCAGCCGTGTCCATGGCTACCATCGGGGAACTTGGGAACAGGCCTTGGCTCTCAGACAGAGGATGCCCTGCGTGCCCGCGCACAGAACTGGAGCTCATTCCTCGGTGCCATGAAAGGACAGACTGTTCTGGGACTGAACATGAGCGGATGGAGAGGCGTCCATGCACAGCGCCCTCACTGGAACACCGTCCAAGCGTCATTGTACGAGGCCTCCCTAGTGCTGAAGAACGGGGTAAATGAAGACCCTGTCTGGGTAAACAGGCAGACACTGACCAGTTACAGAGGAGAGGAGAATGGGGCTGTGTCTGCCGGACGGCTTTTCCGACATCGTCTGTGACTCAATGAACCAGTTGCTTCATATAATCAGCTGGGGCAGTCGATACTTCAATTATCCGATTATTCCAACTGATCTCATGGCTCCAGCCAGTGATGTGATGAGGGAAATGAGCAAGCAATGCTCAAAGGGAACGGGTTCACTCAGGGAAAATGAGAAGATAGGTTCCTTTGTTTCCCCTTGTGCGACTTCTTATCGTTCGAGGGTCCAGAGATCCCAGAGAGGTGAAAGATTATATAACCATTTCCACCATTTTGTGAGCCGCTAAGCCAGCTAGCTTCGTGAGAAGGACCAAGGCTATTGCCTGATCCACTGTGAGCACATTTTTCAGCACTGTGTTGCAGTGGCTGAAAAATGGGGTGCATTGAGGTACCACGTGTCTTCTTCTGAGAGATGGACCAGTATTTCCAGCCATCAGTCTTCTTGGCTGTCTTTAGGGTTGTTTCATCATTGTTTAGTACAGATATTTATTTTCTATGATCACATAGTAAACTCTAGTCAGAATCAGGGATTCTAAAAGCGTAATTGTCTGATAATGCTAAGTCACCGCCCTCTCTTGGATCCCTGGCTTCTCTATCTGTAAAAAGATAAAGATGGAGACAATCTCGGAGTACCATGCTTGTACAAAATATCTATGCTCTGGAAGAAGGGTTTTGGCTTCTGAATGTCTTTATCTTTCACACACTTAGAAGTTGTACCTCAGTGTGTGTGCTGTGTGCACGTCATGTGTAACAGATCTGTGGCCTGTGTCTCAATGTGTCTGTTGAGTGTGTGTCTTTGAAAGCATTAAAAGTAATCTCAGCTGTCAAACTCTCTCCCAGCTGGGGCCCTGAAAGCTGCCATCCTTATCAATGGCTCCTTCACATCCACCCCGCTGAGCATTCCTCGGGAGGTGGCATGGGGGTGGGAGGAGTGGAGTTGTTTATAATTTTTCAGATTAAAATGTCATTGGGTGCAACTCTGAAACTGCTGACATGTTTCAAACGGCCACTTCTAATAGTCTGCTCCTAACCAAACAAGCTAGACCACGGGGTCCTGGAGCCGCCCCAGGGTCCCTGTGCTGAATAATGGGACACTGTGTCTGTCCTCGGTCACATTTCTGCAGGACTCCATGCTTGACATGAGATAGCCGACGTAATCTTCACTGTTGTGTTTGTAGGAAAAAGGCAGTCAAAATGAGCCCTCTACTGTTTCCTTCTGTAGTAAATCCCTCCGTCCATGAACGGTGTGCTCTGAACTTCAGAAAGACGAGAGAGAAGACGAAAAGTGGAAAGAGTTAAGCAAGTGATACCAACTGCTTAAAGGTTTTACATTTTAAAAAAACACTTTACTTTTTAAAATATTCTAATTTTTAGACAAAAGAGTAAATGAGTAGAACTCTGACTCCATGCTGAGCTGAGGTAGAAGTTTGGGAGGGTGGGCAACTCCCAGGAACTCAAATATTAATTCTATACTAATGACAATTATCTGAGGTTTCTGAATCCACCTACAATGTTCAAGGATATTCACCTCGAACAAGCATTTGGAAAAACTTGATATTTATAGACCATGATATAACAGGAGACAATTTTCACAGGATTGTAGAAACCAGAGTCCTAGTAAGGGCTAATTGTCTAATGACACCTCATAGGGTAGCTGACTCTGGGAAATTTTTTGGAGTCAGGGGGCCAACAGCTTTGTTCAGTCACATGTAGAGACAGGATCCTGTCTCCTCAGTGTAGCCTATGCCCTTGTAGGAGTGCCACATGACTGAGCCAAACAGCAGCTTCCCTAACTCTGCCTTTAAGTTCTGGTTTGATCTAGGGAGTCACAGAGACTATAGGTTCACCTAGTTCTATTTGAAATTCTCAAATAGTCTAAAACAGCACTTTGAATTCAGAATTCTCTTTTCCAGGTAAAATTTCCCAGTGCCCTTAACCCTTCTCTACACAAGACAGTCTTTGCATTGGTGATTCTCAACCTGTGGGTTGTGACCTCTTTGGAGTTGAACAGCCCTTTCACAGGGGTACCTATCAGATGTCCTGCATATCATATAATTATAATATCATAACAATATACATAATATATATAATCACAACAATAGTGAAATTAGAGTTATGAATAGGAATGAAAATAGTTTTATGGTTGGGGTCACCACAATGTAAGGTACTATATTAAAGGGTCAGAGCATTAGGAAGGTTGAGAACCACATCTCTAAACAATCTGATCTCCCATTGATTTTCCATTAATATAAAAGCTTCTTAAAGCAGTGGAAGGGACTGTGCAGGCATTTCACACACGCACACGCACACGCACATGTTTCAGACCCTGTGTTTCTATTAATGTGGAATGACTGTGTTAGCTGTTTTAGCTGTTTCAGCTCAGGTGCTCACACTGAGTAGCAGATAATTGTCCTAGCCTTGGTCTCTGAGTTCCTGGCAATGCTAGAAAAGAAGTCAAATCCCTTTTATTACGTTTATGAGAACCTTTATTTAATCCTGTCTCTTCTGTATCGTAGAAAGCAGGCAGACGTTGCTTCCTTTAACCTAATAGGTGGACACAGATGTTTCCATTCTCCACTTGAGGACACGGGATGAGTGGCACTTGCCTAAGGTTTTACAGAATCAGCCAGGGCCAACTTGGACAAGAGCCAGGCTCAGTAGATTGCAGGGCTCAGGGTGATTCTGTGTAAAACTACCATGCCCTGATCAAAGGCACTGTTTGATCAACATATTGGAAATTCATGACCCAAAACAACATACCCTGGTGTTCTGGTTCAAATGATATTTTCCTTTCTTCTCAAAAGGAGGCTCTGAATTTCCACAAATATTAATGTCCTGTTGATCGGGGAGAGGGTGCACTAGGTAAAATGTTTGCTGTTCTTGCATGAGGACCTGAGTTCAGATCTCCAGCAACCCACATACAAGCTGGGTACAGTGCCTTGAATCTGTAATGCAGTTCTGGGGAAATAGAGAAGGTGGAGCCCCTGTGGTCTTTATGGACAGCCAGTCTAGCCAAATTGCCTAGCTCGGGTTTAGTGAGAAACTCTATTTCAAAAAATAAGTTAGAGGGACTGGAGAGACGTTTCAGCAGTTCAGAGCACTTGTTGCTCTTACAGAGGGCCAGGTTCAATTCCCAGCATCCACATGATGGCCCATAACTATCTGTTCCAGTTCCAGGGGATCCAATACTTTCTTCTGGCCTCCATAGGCACCATGCAGGCATGTGATGCACATACTCATACAGATGAAATACAGAACACTCATACACATAAAGCAGAAATAAAAAATACTTTTTTAAAAGGTAAAGCAATCCAGGAAGACACCCAGTGTTGACCTCTGACCTCCACGTGCTTATGCATAGTCGATGCACCTACACATGTGTGTACAAACTGCATGCAACTACTCACCCCACACAAAATATTAATATTATATTCTAGAGCAATAGCTCCAAGTGTTTATCCCACACTTTGGGATTTGTCTCTTCTGTTTTGTAATTCCAGACGAAGACAGAATTAGCAACTCCCATGAACACGCTACCCACAATTTAAAGAGATAATTTCACGGTATTTTGAGTCATCCTCATTCAGAAATACTAGAACCTGTGTGTCATATTTAGCTGGACTACATTCTTTTTTAGAAACATAATATCACTTTTTTCTGGACTTTTGTCTTACAAAGAGTGATAACTTTACAAAGTACCTATCCTGTGGGGCGCACTGGGTGGCAGCCCCAGTCTTTGGGATGCTTGCATCTGTTTCTGAGCTCTCTCCCTGTGTTCAGGACAGTGAACATCTGGCTCAGCAGATGAGGAAATGGCTATAAAGGAGTGACATGGGTTGAGTAAGGATTCAGTCAGGAAGATGCACAAGCTGACGGGACCTTGCTCTGCCTGCCATCCCCTATTCTTGCCCTCCCACACCATGCCTCTTTAGTGTTGACCATGGAGCTTCACTTGTGAGAAGTGAGTCATTATTTAGTGAGAATTTTGATACTTGGATAAAACTGAAACCGTCCTCCCATGCTGTTTATGGAACTCAGCACCAACAGGGATGGAAGGAAGCCATGCTGTGGAAGGGTTAAAGGACCGCTTGGTGCTTGCCCCCATTAGCCCTGACAGAGTCACTGCTCAACGCTGGCACATGGGCACAGCAGCAGAGAGGGTGTACCCGGATATGTGCTAGACAATGCCTCGGTCCTTTTAAACATGAGGAAGGATGGAGCCAGGCCCCAGAGGAGTGACTGAAGCCCCAGTCTAACAAAACCCATTGCCCTTCCGGCACCTTGCTGGTCCCCCTTACTAGTGTCCCTGACACCTTGTCTCCTGGCTTCCCTTCACCTCCTGTTTGGCTTGCTGTCTTGGCCCCCTCTCCAGCCCCCACCCTGCCCTTGTGGCCTGGCCCCTTGACAAAGTTCTGCCTAACCAGAAAATGTGTGACTGCTGGTTCCTTTGGCTGGGCTCCCTAGATCCTGGCAAGCTCTATCCTGGCTTCAGACTCTCAACAGGAACCTAGGCATTGCTTCTGGAAACATCCAAACAGTAGCTCTCAGCCCACTGACGATACTCCTAACAAAGGCTAGATTTTCCTATGATTAAGAGCGCTGTCCTCGGGACTGCGCTGTCCCTTTGAAGTCACATCTCTTGGGACCCGCCAGCCACCCATCTCTAGATAGGGTGACCATATAACTTGCCACCATATTGGGGAACACTCAGAATGGAAAGGAGGGCACTGCAGACAAACAAGGACTGGCCACTAGGGGAGTGGTCCAGGTTCTACTTACAAGTTTTCAAGTCAGCCAGGTTGATTGCCTGTTCTAAACAACAGCAGTATTCCACATTCACTCCAAGCCAATCCTAGACCATGTCCAATGCTTCTTACTACAGGCAGGCATCATTTATGTAACTCTTACAGGAATCTCTTATTATAATAATGTTCCCTGTACTCTACAGAGGAAACAGGGGCTCTGAGAAATTAAGTAACTTTCTTGATAATGATTTTGAATGTTCCTAACATTAAAAATGCGTATATTTAGATATGCCTGTTACTCAGATCACTACTGATTACATACACATGTGGAAACGTCACAGTGGGCCTCAAAAATATGCACAAAAACTATGTTCAGTAAAACAAAAATAATCGTGTTACATCTTGATTTCTCTGTATGCTTGTGCGTGCATGCGTTCCTGTGTGTGTGTGTGTGTGTGTGTGTGTGTGTGTGTGTGTGTACAGGCTATAGTGACACAGCCAGAGCACATATTGAAGGAATCAGTTTTCTCCTTCCATCATGCTGGTTCCTGCTTGGTCCTTCTCTTCCACCACGTGGGTCCCAGAGATCAAACTTGGGTCATCAGGCTTAGTAGCCAGCGCCTTTACCTGCTGAGACAGCCATCCTTAAAATGTATTTTTAAATGAATTCAATAGATATTTATCAAGGACCTATTACTTCCCCAAAACTGAGATAACTTGAACAAGAGAAATCATGTGCTATAAATAAAAAATTCACTTAAATAAAAAAGTCACTTTTGTTTGTTTGAGACACGGTTTCTCTGTGGAGCCCTGGCTGTCCGGGAACTCCCTCAGTCAAACAGGCTGGCCTCGAACTCACAGGGATCTGCCTGCCTCTGCCTCCTAGGTGCTGCTGGGATTAAGGGCATGTGCCACCACTGCCAAGCTTTAAGAAAACGTAATTTGAAGAAACATCTAATGAGCAATGGGTCTTTATTTTCCAGTCCTCCTTTTTTGGCCCTAACCGATGTGTTAATGGAATCAATAAAAATCAACTCTTCGGTAAGAGACAACAAACACCACCCCAAATGAAAGACTTATGCTTTAGAAGAATGTTGGTATGTTGATTGCTTGAGATTTGAAATGCATTTTCCCATGGTTTAAAACCAAAAACAAAAAGAAATCTAAAGTAGTGGTTAGGCTCCAAGCCTGGCTCACAATAGTTCATGTAGACTATAATTTCACTGAGGTTTGCCCCTCTGTGCAATATTAAACTGGAACAGGAAGCAGGAACTATGAATGTCTGTCACAGTTCTTCCAGTGAGTGACTGTGTGACTTGAGACCAGCTAGTTAACCTCTGAGACTTTTCTAAACCCGAGATCATGTCTAGCTTCCAAAATTTGCAAGAATCATAGATGACAATGTATGTAAAAGTTCTTTTAAGCCGGGCGGTGGTGGCGCACGCCTTTAATCCCAGCACTTGGGAGGCAGAGGAAGGCGGATTTCTGAGTTTGAGGCCAGCCTGTTCTACAGAGTGAGTTCCAGGACAGCCAGGGCTACACAGAGAAACTCTGCCTCGAAAAACCAAAAAAAAAAAAAAAGTTCTTTTAGAAGTTTTGGGGTAAGAGGATCAGAAGTGTAATGTCACCCTCAGCTATAAAGCCAGCCTGGGATAGCACAGGAACTGGCCACCACTTGCGACATTGCCCAAAAGAAAGTGTCTTAGTTAAGGTTTTACTGCTGCAAACAGACACCATGACCAAGGCATTTTGCCTTGTATGGACAACATTTAATTGGGTCAGGCAGTCAGAGCGGAGAGTTCTCCATCTTCATCTGAAGGCTACTAGACTGACTTCCAGGCAGCTGGGGTAAGAGTCTTAAGCCCACACCCACAGTGACACACCTACTCCAACAAGGCTACACCTCCTAATAGTGCCACTCCCTGGGCCAAGCGAATACAAACCATCACAGAAAGTAAGGTTTTCTAAGAACCCTAATCTGAATCTCTAAGGTAGAGAAATACACTCCCCTGGGCCAATGGGGTTGGAGGAGTGGATGGATGGCCAGAATAAGGCAGGGTTGAGAAACTCCAAGGAAACATGGTCTTCCTGGGTAAGAGAGGTGAGTTTGGGGAGAGAGGGACTCAGGGGAAAGAGGCTTATGGAGGAACACTCACGGACTCCGCAGCACTCCACAGCATTGGCACTGCAGTGGGGCTCCAGATTCTGAAGGAAGGGCATTGGTCTGTGGCCCAAGGGTGAGACAATTCTGGTGCATGATCTCTATGGTTACAGAAATGGGACTCCTGAGTGCGTTGGAACTGGGAAGAACAGCAAGCATTCCTACCAGTGTCCTATTCCCAGGTCCAGAGCACAGGGCTCACGGGCTGGCTGAGAGAGCTAGATCCTAGGTTAAGTGCACTTACAAACAGTGGCTTCAAGATAAAACAGCAACAGAAGACTCAAGGGTTGTCAATCCTCCCCCTTCCAGACAGGTGCTCACTTTTTTTTTCCATTCTAACTATGCGAATAATTTCTTCTGTTGCCCCATCATTAGATAGGCTGTGAAAATTATGTAGTTCAAGTGTGACAGATGGGGAGAGGTCCCCACACACCTGACCTAAACACACACGCGTCTGTGAGGCACTTGAGTATGGCAGTGCAAACAGTCAGCAGGAAAGGCTCCACTTTCCTTAGCCGCCATGCACCCTAATCCAACAATGACTGTGGTAAACTATTCCCTGTCTCCAAAATGCTTCATTAGTCTCAACTTCAAACAGTTGCCTGTTAACTGTTGTTGCTTTTAAAAGAAGTTTTGTTGGGTTTTACAATATAACATTTACATACGCTATAACTCACCCTTTTAAGTGGACATGGTACTAGTCTTCAGCTGTACAAGCCCTGACTGTAGGCCATTTCAGAATGTTTTCCTGACCCTCACAGTGACTCCATTTGACTTCCTGTATACTCTTTCCAGCCCTAGGTGGCTACCAATGTGCTCTCTATCTCTGTACAATTCCCTACTCTGGACATGTCACATGGATGACACTATAAGTATGCGATATTTTAGATGTGACTTCTTGCATATAACATAATATTTTCAAAATCCATTCATGCCTAAGCATTGCGTCTCAAGTCCCTTTTATAGCAAGTTGTATTCTACTGTGTGGACATACATACCAGAGGTAATTTGTCAGCATCTGATGAACATTGGAGTTTTTCTATTTTTACTATTAACATTTATGATGCTTTTGTGTGAGCAGCTGGTTTTCTTTTGTTTGAGTTTTTATGGGGTCCTAGGGAGCTAGGGATCAGATCCACGGCTTTATCCTTGCTAGGCATGCACTCTATCCCTGGCCCTGAATGTATGTTTTTATCTCTCTTGCATGGACATACTTAGGAATGGAATTGCTGCTCCTATGTTAAAACTAGGTTAGCATTTTTAAGTCCCATGAATTTTAATAACATATGCCTAGATAACATTAACATGATGGTGTATTTTTTTTTTACTAGTTCTTGCACGATAAGTAGACTCTTAGGGTTTATTCTGTAATAAGTTTTGCATTCTTTTTGGCTATGATTCGAAGACCTAAGTTACAGCCCGCCCTGATACATGTGGAGTCATTTTAACTATGTGCTCATTCTTCCTGGCATTGACAGTCGGACTTTGCTGCAGGTATGCTTTGTGAATCCCTGTTTCTACATAGTAGTCACTCAAGTAATGATGATGGAATTAGCCAAACTAGCGTAATGATTATAAACGGAGGGGAGAAGCAGAACATGGAATGGAGTGGTGTGGTACTGCTTACAGTTTCTTTACTTAAGCCAAAAATTTAAAATAATGAAATAATACATACAAACTTAAAGATCTTTATTTTACACGTGCAAATTTTACTTCACATATGAATTATTTTGCTGTGTTTACATAACTTTAAACTAGAATGTTAGTGAAGGGCTGGTGAGATGGCTCAGCAGGTAAAGGTACTTGTCACAAAAGCCCACCGACCTGAAGTCGATCTGGGGGACCTTCATAAAGGGAGATGGAGTGATCCAACTCCACAGTGTTGCCCTCTGACCTCCACATGTGCATTGTGAAAACAACACCCACACATGAGTGTCAGACACATACATACAATAATAACATATTAATTAGAGTAAAATTACATTATTTGTTAACCAGTAACTGTATTGATATGCTTACAACTGAGCATAATTCCATCCCACAGAGTGAGTAGCACTATAAATGTCCTGCTCTAGCTAGGCATGGTTCCACACACTTTAATCCCAGCAATTGGGAAGTGGAAGCAGGGAATCGGGAGTTCAAAGCCGTCCTTAATCATGTAACAAGTTCAAGGGCTATGTGAGACCTATTTCAAACAAACAGAAAGTAAACCAATGGCCTCTTCAGTGTGACAGATGTCCTAGGCCACCACGGTATACAAACATGTACAAACCAAACACGTTATTTTGGAACTGGTTTTTTTTGCACGGAGTAAGCCTGAACTGGAAGGCAAGAACCAGACTGGAATTTCTGGCAAGGAAAGTCGAGAAGAACCTGGGTTATCAAGGCTGAGGAAGCATTGGAAGCTCTAAGGGCTTGAATAGGAGGGTGACCCAGGCTGGAGTCTGGAGAAGAGAGAAGTTTGGGATTCCTGAATGACAAGGCACCCCGATGGAGGAGAGCCCAAAGTTCATACACACTTAGCATGAATGGAGACAACAGAAGACCACGATCCAAAAATGTGGTTGTAAAACTGGCCAAGAAGGACAGGCGTCGGCTTCTCATGCTCTCCCTCAGGGTGGCAATTAGAAAGATGGAGAAGGAAAGATCTTATAAATCGAGCAGAGTAAAGATGTCGTTTTTTTTCCTTAAACTCACTTACTTGTTTAATACAAGCAGGGTTTTTTTTTCTTTTTGTAAATAAACACAATCTTATTCTATGATTCATGTGAGGGGAAAACCCCACCAGCAATGAAGTAACTAGAACAATCTTAGACACGAAGAATAAAGTATGAAGGGCCGCTCTTCTCACTATTAAGACCTAGTATGTAGCCACGTCTAAACACAGCGCCGTATCAGCTAAAGGTGTGCATGTGGATCAGTGGAGCACAGTGAAAATCCTAGAAATGGCTCTCACGCCAGTTCCATCAAGCAATTTTTACAGGCGTATGTAAATAGTGCAATGGAAGAAGGAGACGCTTTCCAAGAAATGGTCCTTAAGAAATTTGGATTCGTGGATTAAAATGAAGCTTAAACTAGGCATGGCGAGACAAACCTATAATTTAGAAATTGGGTGGGGGGCTGGGGTGGATTCGAGGATCAGGAGTTCAAGGCCAATCTTAGATGCGGAGAAAGTTTGAGCCTAGACCTCTAGCTACCTGAGACTCTGTCTGAAAACAAAGCAAAAAAAAAGAAAAAGAAAAAGAAAGAATCTTCATGTACAGCTTATGCTTTATAAAAAGTTAGACTAAAAGTGATTACAGATCTTTAAAAGATTTTGTTGTTATTTTTAGTAAATAATGAAAGTGAGTCTCTGTGTGGGAATTCGTACCTGCATGCGAGCACTGGAAGAGGTCAGAAGAGTGTGTTGGAGTCCCTGGAGCTGTACTTACAGGAGGCTGTGAGGGCCATTGTAGGTGCTGGGAACCAACTCGGGTTCTCCACAAGAACAGTGGGAGTGCATGGCCTTGACTACTGAGCTGTCCCTCCAGCCCTGAAAAGTGACCGCAGACTTAAAGCGCAAAACCTTAAGTCTTTTTTTTTAATTAAAGAAACTCTTTGGAATCCATGGTTAGCCAAAGAAACTCTTAAGCATTGGGCACCCAAAGCATCATCTACAATCTGATATACCCAGATTCGCTGAAGATAAAAAAAAAATAATTGTCCAACAAAAAGACTCTGCTAAGAGATGAAAAGGCCATCTGCAGGAAAGGAGAAGATGTATGCAAACCACAAACCTGACATAGAACATGGAAAGAAATTTTCAACCTCAGAAGAAAAAGAGAAAGGGCAATCCCACTGGAGAATACACAAACGACGTGAGCAGACATTTCAGTGACGAGGTTTCCAGATGAGAAGCCCGGGGAAAGGCGTTTGTACCATCCACCACGACAAAATAAAAATTAAATCCACAACGAGACACATGTCTTACAGTATTTTTAGTTTGGTTGAGCCATACATTTGCAGCACATGCGTGGTGTGTCTGGTATGTAGGGATTAGTAATTTTCCAGTAAAAGAGCTGAACTGACTTTTAAAAACAAGAGAGGGAGGGCCTCAGCTGTTAGGAGCTACTCTGACTCTGGTTTGGCCATGGCTCAAGGTAGCTGATTTTCTTCTCATTTTTTTTCATATAAATTATGAGCTCTAGTAGCATCCTGCAGCTAGAGAGCCATGGGGATCTCCCAGTGTATCTCTCCCCAAAACCCCTCATTTCAGAAGGGTTTCGTGTCTGGTAAGAGTGCATTTAGTGTAGGATGGACAGAGCCCAGGCCATTTCTCAGCTATATGGTGGGACAAGGAAGCTATTTTGTTGACAGTTTTTATGAGAATAATAATTCTTGGAGTATAGGGTGCTGTGAGGATTTCACCAAACACCATGGATATGCCATAACCATCCAGATGTTCATTGCTCGTCCTGGACACCACTCCCTACAAAAGCCAAAGGTGCAGTCTTCAGGGACAGGTTAAATGGGTCTAATTTTGTTGACCATTTGGCCAATAATATCTAGGATATTCTCAAACCTATTATTTTCTCTTGCAGTTTTCACAAGACCGCCAGTATGTGCCTGGGTACATATTTTGATTATTTTTCAGAATTACAAGATCACTCTTCTTCCCCACCTCTTCCCTGTTCATTTAGCTGGTGAAAGGAGCTTCCCTAATGTCTACAGGGGCCTTCCTTCTATGTGTGAATTGCATGAGAACATCCGATTTTTTTCTTTTCTTGCAAGTCCCTAACAGGGTTTATAAATGCTTGCTGAAAGACAAAAGTTTTGATTTTTGTAAAAGATTACAAAACTGAGTATCAGACAACATAGATGTTATTTTAGCTGTTTGGGATCAGAGGCAGACAAAGAGTAAGAAGACTCCAAACTGCATTTGGAGAGACTGGACTGAAATAATTACCCAACAAGCAACTGCTATATGCTAGGTACCACGAGCAGAGCAGCGGTGCTGTTGGTAATTATTAGAGGAAACGGACATAATTAGCAAATGCAAGCGAGCTTATGTTTGAATGGGACAAGAGCGAAGGCGAGAGAAGCATCGTGTAATTGTGGAACATGGGAAAGCTGCACCGAGGACAAGGCATTCACAGTCTCTTAAGCGGCTGCCCGTTGATGGTGGTGGTGGCGGAGGCAATGGTGATGATGGTGATAATAACAGTGATGATGGTAGTGTTGGTGACAATGGTGATGATGGTGACAATGATGATGGTAGTGTTGGGGACAATGGTGATGATGGTGACAATGATGATGATGGTGGTGGTGTAGTGACAATGATGATGATGATATTGACTATGATGATGTGACAATGATGGTGATGATGGTGACAATGATGATGGTGGTGACGATGACAGTGATGATGATGATGAAGATAATGAAGATGATGAAGATGGGGTGACAATCATGATGGCATCAAACCTGTACCCCAGTGCTGTGACTTGTCAGGCACTGGTCAGAGTATTTTGTCTGTTACCTCATTTACTCTGCTCAGCAATGGTATGAGATAGTTACGTTTCTCTTCATTTGGCAGATGAGGCCACCAAGGCACTAAGAGGCCAAGAGCTTTACTCGAGGTCGCACAGATATCAAGAAAAAAATATTCCCAGATTAACACTGTGAACCTTGAAGCACACTTCTAACGATGAACAAGGAGTTCCATCCACTGAGAAAGCATGACTCTAAATCTTTCAAGTACATTCCTGTGTAAACTTGAAGCATGAGCAATGCCTTTTAATTTTTTTAAATTTTATAAAATTTATTATTTAAAAAAAAATCTTGCAAATAAACAAAAACATCACAAGCTAAAATTAGCCAGTCCTGAAAGTCTACACAACTCAGTTAACTTCTATATGGATCAGGCATACGGAACAGAAACCATGAAGCTTCCCTTTAAATATTACACTTTCAGAACTGAGTATACTTTATGCATTTATCCACTACCAAAATCATAAAAAAATCTATAACAAAATTAGAATTAGAAGAACAATTAGCTTTATGCCTAATTGTTTCCTAATGTGTGAGCATCACCTGTGTTCAGCCCTTGCTTGTCCACTTATATTTAGTCTTTCTTTTCTTTCTTTTTTTTTTGTTTTTTTTTTTTTTGTTTTTTTGTTTGTTTTTTGAGACAGGGTTTCTCTGTGTAGCCCTGGCTGTCCTGGAACTCACTCTGTAGACCAGGCTGACCTCAAACTCAGAAATCCACCTCCGGCCTCTGCCTCCCAAGTGCTGGGATTAAAGGCGTGCGCCACCACCGCCCGGCGTATTTAGTCTTTCTTGACATGCCTTTTAAGGGACCACTCTTCCGTGGCTGTGCACGTGACCTGGTGGAACATGTCAGGCACAGGTGAAAAGTCCATTGCTGGTATCACGAGATGACAACAAGTCTGTGTGCAACTCAGCCCTGCAACTCTCCAGGACCTCCTAGGGGTCCTCTCACTTTCTGTCAAGAGGCTGGGAAGTTGTAAACACTCTCTGAATGTTGATCAAAGCCGTCCCAGACCTGATGTCACAGCTTGGAACCAACCCGGTTCTATTGCTCCTTTCTTAAGATGGTGGGCTTTTGCTTTTCATATTCATTGTCACACTTCTTCAAAGTAGATCTTCTGTTTTCCACCCCACTGTCTTGGAAGTGTGTGTGTGTGTGTGTGTGTGTGTGTGTGTAACAGAATGTGTACAAACTGTCCCAGCTTTGAAAGAGCAGCTGTAACTGAGGCCACAGGGATTTAGGAAGCTCTGCATCTTCAACCAGCCCTAGCTAAAAACCAGACTGAGGTCATTCGTGTGTAAATGGAAACATACCAAGAAAAAATGAATACCAAATGTACAGCAAGATCAAAAGAAGAAATAAGTTTCTCAATGGGATACTCAGAACTGTGCAGAGACCATGGTTTTTGCTGTTTTCGTATAAAATTGACAGTCAGAACGTGTCTCCATAAAATCCTTCAAACTGGAGGGACCAGAGGCTCTGAGTTAAGAACCCCAAAAGGATGATTTCAACCCTTAAAATACCTGGTGAATCCTGCCTTACACAGGAAAGTGTTAAACACTGTAACGAGTGGAGTAGATAGGAATATCAGCTAAGATACAGAAGCTGTGAGGAAAACATGCAGAACACCAAACACTGTCATAAAAGCGGCAGACCTGAAGCATGATACTCTGACAGCTGTGCATAGTGGTAACACCCCACCCTTGAGAAGCTGAGGCAGGAGGATTACCTCAAGTTCAAGGACATTCTAGACTGTCTCCGAAAACATTACTTTGACGAGTTTTCAAAATCCAAAATTTGACTAGCAAAATGACTCAGAAGGTAAAGGCACCTGTTGCCAAGCCTGATGTGAATTTGATCCCCAAGACCCACATTGTAGAAGGAAACAGCTTTGGGGGGAAACAGCCCCCAAAAGTTATCCTGTCACCTTAGGCTCCAAGTGCATACGTGTGTGCATACCCATGTGTTTGTAGATGCATGTGCACACACACACACAAATTAATTAATAATGAAAAATTTTTAAGTGAAAATGTATAGATACTATCTAGCCGATCATTCTTTTGATAATTACTGTCAGATGAGCCTACAGAGGTAAACATGCCTCCCTGGGTCTGTTTACAGTCATTTGTACATTCAATCATGCATTCATTCAAGGACTACTTACTAATTAATTAATCACTGCCAGAGTGGACACTGGGAAAGGGCAGGATGGCAGGCTGGTCTTGAGTGAAATTAAGAGTCAGAAAGACAGCCTTAAAGCCTTGTTGTACCACTTAGATACACATGCTGTCCAGCAAGGGAGTAATACTCTCTTAGCCTCTGGCTTCTCATCTGTAAAATGATGATAGTTATGGTACCATGCAGTTTACACTGTAGGCTCATCTGGCAATAATTATCAAAAAGAATCATTGATTAGATTATGGATGTGTGTGCATATGTGTGTGCATGTGCAAGTGAAGCCTGTTTCTCACATACTTAGGCCAGGCTTAGCATATAATTAATTATTTTAAGGGGGAAAAGGAGAAAGGAAAGTACTTGAAAATGTAAATTCCTTCAACTTAGAGATAGTTCATTAAATCCCTTGACCCTTTTCCTGTACACACACACACACACACACACATACACACCCCAGTCCTTGTCTTGTGTCTGCCACTCTCTATTCAGTTCTTTGGGGAAGGAGCTAAGTCATTGAGAGAAAGTACACCGGTTTGGGGCTGACCTGCAACTAAGAGCCAGTTGCAGATGTGTGGATGAGGCTTCCTGAGAACACTCCTCCTAGGCTATGGGCAGCCTAGTAGGAGAGGGACTCAGATATAGGGACATAGTTAGGAACCAGGAATGCTGGATACTGCATTTGAAATTCAGGTAGACAACAAATCTTGTTTTAACCGAGGGTTCATGCAACATTGGGGTGAGGCTAAACTAACAGTTACTTATTGTTTATGTTAAACCCATATATGGCAGCCTTACTCAGAAAGGGACTGAGGGACTGATCTCCTAGATCCTATGTTTCTGCCTGACAGCATATGAGTCATAACATCCCTGGCCAGCCCACTGGCCTGCTGGCCTACGTGCTTACACCATTATGGAGGAATCTTTCACGAAGCCCTTTGTGGAGACATGAAGACACTCCTCATATAGGGCAGAGTGTGAGGGACGCATAGAGAGAAGCAAGCAGTTAATAGGAGGTTGTTTGTATCATTGGGATTCTAAGGCACTGTTTTTGTTCTTATTAATATTAATTAATTAAAATTGACTCTTTTCTCACACAATATATTCTGTTTACAGTTTCCCTTCCCTTCCCTCCTCCCAGTTCTTCCCCCCCACCTCCATTTTATGTCTCTTATTAGAAAAGAGCCTGCTGGATTTCTGAGTTCGAGGCCAGCCTGGTCTACAGAGTGAGTTCCAGGACAGCCAGGGCTACACAGAGAAACCCTGTCTCGAAAAACAAACAAACAAAAAAAAACAAAAAAAACAAAAAAAGAAAGAAAAGAGCCTTCTAAGTGATAACAACCACACATGACAAAATAAAATATGTTAAGACAAAACAAAAACCATAACGTCTAGGCTGGACCAGGCAAACCCACAGAGCCCCAAAAGCAGGCATGAGAATCAGAGATCCACTTGTTCACACACTCAGGCGTCTCATAAAAATATTAAGCTGAAAACTATAATACGTATGCAGAGGACCTGGTGCAGATCCCTGTAGGCCTTGAGTTTGCTGCTTCAGTTTCTGTGAGTTCATATGTGCCTCGCTTAGTTGATTCAGAGGTTCGAGTTCTCCTGGTGTCCTCCATCCCCTGTGGTTCTGACAATCTTTCTACCCCCTCTTCCACCAGGTCCCCTGATCTCTGGGGAGAGGGACTTGGTAGAAACATCCCTTTTAGAGCTGTGTGTTCCAAAATGATCTCTCTCTCTCTCTCTCTCTCTCTCTCTCTCTCTCTCTCTCTCTCCCTCTCCCTCTCCCTCTCCCTCTCCCTCTCCCTCTCCCTCTCCCTCCCTCCTTCCCTCCCTCCTTCCCTCCCTCCCTCCCTCTTTCCCTCCCTCTGTCTCCCACCTCTACCCCACCCCCACCTTTCATGATGAGTGGACTAACACTCTTTTAAGCATTTTCCCCAAACCCCAAAACTATCCTTAGATTTTATTATTACCTCCAATTTACAAATGAGCAAATCAAATCTTCTTAGTAAAGTGACCACATAATTTCTTTATTCCAAATGAGAAATGTCTTAAAGTGAAAGAAAGCTTTATCATAAACTGGACCTTCCCTGCACACTAGGAGGATGGTATTCTCCCTACAGAATAAATGCCCTGATTTCCCTTGTGGGAAGCAACGGTGAAAGGGTTAAAACACAGGCAGATTGGCTCTAGTACTCATCTACTTAACTAGAAGCCAGAGAAAGATGTATGTACTTCTTCTCAGAAGACACAAAGTCCCCTGAAGGTGAGACTCCAGCTCTGCTCCTGGCTATGTCCTTGGTACCTGGTACTCAGTCCCTATCCACAGAGTACGCACCAAGAAGTACTGGATGGGCAGATGAACCTGGGAAGCCTGTAGGAGAGGATGGACTATGGCCATTGGTTTGTCTCATGCAGAGACTTGAACAGGAACCTCTTTTCTTCTGCTCTGTCTCCTTCTCAGAAGCTTAGAAACCGGTACAGAAGTTCACCAAGTGGAATCAGCACACAGTTGCAAATCACAAGACAAAACACGTCAGTGGCTTCTTTTCTTGAGTCAGATCATAAAAGCTGTCAGGCCCTGTCCATCTCTCCTATGTTGTCACTTAAGAACTCATTGCCTACTCTCCCTAGTCCAGATCCTGTAGATAGAGAATGGATCACATCTCCTGGCACCTGACCAGTCAGTCCCCTTGAGCCTCCACTGGGCCTCCGACCTGGGAATATGCTCCTTCTTCCATGTAGCTGATGGCCAAGGATGTCTCCCAGATCTCCTCTGCAGTCCCCAGTGTTCTTTCACAGCTCCTAGCCTGAGGACAACTCTCTCCCAGCTGTGACCACACCCTTAAAGCTTACTACTTCCATCTCTGTGCAGGAAATTTAAGCCTTGGACAATCCATCGCAAGCCTACACCCTCTTCAAACAGGAATCACCAGATTCTTACAAAAATAAACGAACCTCTCCTCTTTGCATGGGATCAGAAGACTGCATATTTACAGAGGAGAGGCAGTCTCTGGCAGCCCACTCCCTTTCCTCTGCAGAAAGATGTCATTAAATCCAATGACTCTGGCCCACAGCTACAGAATGAACAAGGGCTCTGCCTGACATTTTTGTTCTACCCGACATTTAGCTGCTGTGTAATTGAACTAACCTGGTTACAAGCTGATGTCATGTGCAGTGTCTCATAAGGTACAACTTTGAATCATAGGAGTCTGGCACAGCGCTTTACATGTGGGGATCAGATAAACATGATTAATTTGACCTAACCACTAAGGGAGGGTCTAAGTTTGAACACTGTGAATTACATCTGTCATCAAAGTGTGTGTTAGTTTGGTCACAAAGAAGCCTACTGGATAGTTAAGCCTTAATTCTGAAAATTAGAGAGAAAGGAAATCTGAAGCACTTGGCGAACTACTCTTGCTGGTTCAGTCTCTCTCCAGCTCTGGACTTTGCCTCTGTTGAGCTGGGTGGCCTTGGATGGAACCCTGAACTTCCTGGGGCCTCAGGTTACCTGGCACAGAGTCAAGCATGTTTAACAAAGTCCCTTCCAAGTCATAATTGTCCAGCCTTAATCCTAAACATATCTGGCAAAAATCATGTCTGAAGATAGCCCTGACATCAGAGGAATAAGAACAGTCAAGGGAAGAACAGACCAGGGTACTCTCAGTGTGGGCCTCTGGGTGGGTGTTAGTCTTCAGAAGATATGACTGATGTCTGAGCTGCTAATCTTCAGGACAGAAGCCTGACTGTCACCATCCCTTGTGGTTTTAACAAACCACAGATTGCTATGAGTGTTTGCCTGGTTTTCCGTGAGAGATAAAGCACTGTCTGCTGAGCTGAGGTGCAGGGGAGGCCCCTCTGCAAGAGCACAGTGTGAGAACCAGAGTGATCCAGAACAGGGGAGGGATGCCGTCTGCAGAACCCACCCTTAGCATTCAGCTCCGTTCCCTGGGGCCACAAAACCAAGACTCAAATGACTCAGGCTCTTGTGATCTGCGCCAGAAGCGAATCCTCAGACTCTTCAGGAGTGTCCAGGGATTGGAGTTGTTTTGAAAATTACTTTCTCTGAAGTGGATGGACTAGCCTTTGGGTTGGCATCTCTCACATAGGTTTTAAAGAACACCTAAAGTCCCCGTATCTACTGGAGACATCTGCTTTCAGTATGAGAAAGGGATGAGAGGTGGTCTTGAGGGTCCCACACATGTAAGTAGAGACAGTGATGTTGAGGAAAGGATCGAGGAGATCTCTGCTATGTCAAGCACAGGCAGATCCGTCTTCAAAAGCTTAGAGCAGCAACTGACCCAGTTCTCCTTTCATACCATACATACATGCATATATACATAAATATATACATGCTTATATATATATACATATATGCATATATACTTACATCTACACATGCCTGCATATACACATGCATGCATATATACATACATTTATACGTGCCTGCATACACACGCGCGCACACACACACACACACACACACACACTCACCTTTATTTAAAGAAGATCTTTCTCCAAGGGTGTTCCTAACACCTTTCAGGGGACTCTGTCTGAGTTTGTGTTTTCTTTCAGCTCCCAGGAGACCGTTTTGTATATTAATATGGAGACCCTCCCCTAGGCTGGTCTTCTAAGACACTGGTTTTTGATAGATCTCCCTGCCTCATATAAGCTGTTGGGAACAGCTCCTGCTGCAAGCCCCACCTGAGTCCTGTGGTAAACTGTGCGGTAAACACATCTCTTAAGTCACAAACACTGAAATGGCTTCATTGCTGACTCATACATCGGATGAGATTGGGTGACTCTTTTTCTTATATCCATCTGTAGGTTTTTTTGCCTACTAATTACTTGCAGTCCTTGTACAATAATAAGTTTTAATTTTTTATTACATTTTATTTATTTAACTTGGGGCTTGGAGGGTTTGAAGGTCAGAGAACACCTTGTTGGTTCTGTGCCTTCGATCATTTCAGGCCTGGGGGATGGAGCTTTGGTCATCAGGGTTGATGGCAGGAACCTTTATCCACTAAGCCAACAGGCCAGCTTCTAAGAATAATTTTTTAAAAAAATATTAAACAAAATAAGTGTATAGAGCAGCCAGTGTTTTCAATCACTGGGCAAGCTTGTGTAAGACATAAAATTGCCTGAAAAGGGTTACTTACGGCAGGATGTGCCCTTGTTTCTAGCAGGAAAAAGAAGCCTTGTAACAACAGGAAGCACTGGGAGGCCTCAGTACCAAGGCTTCCAAGCAAAGCTGTTCTGGAAACAATGGCTGCCTGTGGCTCAGGAATATCAGGCAGGAAATGAAAAGATGCTGGGGTGGGTGGGGGTGGGAGCACGGAGGAGCTGACAAGCTGCTACCTGGAGGTTCTTCACATGGGCTTAGCCTACTCACCAGAATGAAGTCACATTCTCTGAATTCTCCCCATCCCCCATTGGCAAACCTGATGTTAGAAAAACTACTGCCGTGGCTGGAGCCCACAGTGCCACGGATCTGGAAACCATTAGGAAGCTGCACCGCCCAGGAAACCAGAGGGTCCAATGAGCAGGAGAGCCGTATGATGACGTCAGTAGAGGGCAGGGCTGTAGATGAACTAAGAACCGTATACAGCTAAGTCCCTGGAGGACTCTGACTTTGGCAGAGTAAGTATAGGGTTGGGGTTAATGGGAGTCCAGCCATACCAACGCAGATATATTTAAACCTTCTGATATTGACGCTTACATTTTATTTAACGAAAATTTCCATTCCTATGGGTGGGGTGAGTTGGAAAGTCATGAAGAATGCAAATGAGAAACAAAAACAAAACAAGCAAACAAGAATAACTGTCATGCCTTGTCCAGGAAGACCTTGATGTAAACCACCACGAGCAAGAAGCCAAACATTTGCAGGTGGACTCGGCTCTTATGTTCTGACCCAGCTTCTTTTAGCTTCATTCAGGAAGCTGATGGATCTTAGGACAGTAGTTCAGAAAGGAACATTGGCCCTCATTCCATCCAGAAATGGCTTCCAGCATGGATAAAAGTCTGAAGCTGGGAGTCACTTATGGCCTGGGAACTCTGTTGGCTCATGGTGCTGTCCTGAAAGTTTCTTATCACAATTCCGAGGAGTGACTTGCTCTCCTCAAAGGTCTAAATCTGATTGCTCTGGAGCAAAGTCGGCTTCATAATCTCTCACCTAAGCCCTTGCCCTCTTGACTCCGTGCTTCGTGTTGTTCTTTTTTGGTTCTGCTCATTCTTAGCCTGTGTCTGGATCTACCTCAAGTGGGAGTTATGCTTACTAAACTCTATTGAAAAGTCCAAGGACTCTAGATACCCCAATGCTACTCTAGCTCTTTGGTCTACCATGCTCTTCCCACTTAGAAAATAAGAATGATAGCCTGGGAGATGGCTTGCTGGCTGAGTGCTTCCTGGCAAGCACAGATCTACAGAATTCATATGAAAATCAGACTCGGTGCCAAATGTCTGTAACCCAGCACTGAGGGGCAAAACCGTTGCATACCCGGAGATTGCCAGCAAGCCAGTATGGCTGAAACAGCAAGCTCCAGGTTCAGTGCTAACCCCTGTCCCAGAAAAAGCAACCTTTGTCCTCTACACGAGACCACACGTGCAAATGAAGCCTTGATCTCCACTGCCAGGTAAGTCTTCTGAAAGCACCATCTGGATAACAATGTTCTTCTTTGTCAACAGGCTCCATGGCTTCCCCAGAGTAAGGTCGAATCCAGGCAGCTCTGGGTTTAAACCTGCAAGAACAGGACACACACACACACACACACACACACACACACACTTTTTCAAAAGCCTGCCAACACATATTTTAAAGAAAATAAAAATAGCCATGCCTCCTTTTCAGTGATACAAGAATTAAATAAAATAACAGCAAAGCTTTTGGCTTCCTGAGCATTTGGTCATCTATGCCTCAGACCATCAGGGGACCTGCAAATAACGGTGGCCTCAGATCATTGGGTGACCTGCAAATAACGGTGGCCTGGGCACATAATCAAAGGAGGAGCAGGTTTCATTATTCTCACTTTAAGATGCCTGGTGTCAGTGAAGAATCATGTCTAATAGGAGATTTATTTTTGCCTCTCCTTGGCGTCCTGGGTTTATACCCCTCCTCTTCCCGGGACGTTTTGTCTGGAAGTATACATGACCACCCTCTTTGTTCACTGCCCGTGAAGGGGTTCTACTCAAAGGCTCCCTGAAAAGCTAATAGCAATAAAAAGAACTGTCCAGTAAAGATATATTTTTTTGAAACAGAATCTCCCAGGCTAGACTTGAACTTAACATGTAGACAAGGATAACCTCTTGCTTCTATCTCTCAACTGCTGGGATTTCAGGCATGAGTCATAAGGCCTTGCTTCATATAAAAATCAGCCACTCCTGCCCTGTTAGAAGGGCAGTCAGCCTTATAGATCCCTTACATGTCCTTTAAGAGTGAAGCCTTATTCTCAGATAGATAGTGGGGTGGGGAGGCGGGGAATATTTTCAAATTACACACTGTCTAACAGACAGACAGACAGAAATCCTCAGATGAGGCCTCTGTGAGCAGGGTGAACTAGGCCAGCCCAAGGACCTAAGTGGGGTGCTGCCTGTAGCCACAACACAGTCCACATTGGAGCTCAGCACCAAGCTCATACCCGCCCAGAGGCACCCTGTGCGGTCCCGTCTGCCCCTGAAGGCAGCTGCAGATCTAGCCTTGGAGCTGCCTGGATAGGAACTGACTCTAGAGAAGCCACAGGGCACGTTTGCAAAGAGGAATACTATTATCGAGGGATTGTTTAGCAGGACTTACCTGGATGTAGAGATCAAGATAGAATGCAATCTTCCCTGGCCATCGTTTGAAAACTCCCCTATTAACCTGCCTTCCACCAGACTGGTCTAGGCAGCATTCCTGGGATTCACAGCATTATTTCTCCGTTTCTACCTTGTTTATACCATTCTCTGTTCGCCATGTGCCGAGTGTTTATTATGTCCCAGACACTTGACCAAGAAGCACTCTTCAGACACGTGGTGTCTATCCCGTCACTTCAAATCACTCATGTTCCAGGGTCGGAATTCCACTGCTTGGCTTTGATGAGTCGCCACCCTCCCTCCCCCATGGCCTTTATTTATCCACTCGGCTCACAACACAGTAAGCTCTAAGGGTAAAGATCCAGGCTCAGCTCTCTCTAACATAGTCCCTCTCCAACAGCTGGAGTTCCTTAAATGTACATTATCTTTTTTTTTTTTTGTACTTTATCAAACCCTCAAATCCCTGGCTGTGCCCCACCACCATGTACAGTCTTTGTTTTAAAAAAAAAAAAGTTGCTGCCTAGGGCCCTTACTGTGTTTCGCTGGATGTTTTCCTACTGGTCGTGTTGCTCAATACCTCTGAGCTCTAGGGTCCTCGTTTGTGTAATAGCTTGAAAGCATCTCTATAAGTAGTGAGCTGCAATGGATGAAAAAAAAAAATAAGTGTTAGAGTCGCCATATCAAGGACCGTGCAGCGTCTGAGAGTTGGGAGGAAGTGAGGGGAGACCACTGAGCCACCTGGTCCCTGAGCTCCAGGAAGACGCTCCTGACTGGAGTCTTCCCTGGGAGCCTGGGAGGGCAGAGCTGATCCCTGGAGGCCCTGCCAGCAGGTTAGGCAAACACTTCAGTTTAAGGAGGGCAGTTGCCTCATGGGATCACGGGAAAGGGCGTCTGCAAACATTACAAACATTACGTTGCCTCTCTGGTCTCAGGAACCCCTCCAGCTTCTTTTAAGTCAACCTTGCTCTTCAAAACCTTGGTTTTAGAAAGCTCTGCTCCTTCAGAGAACTGAGGAAAACAAGTCGTTTAGCCTCCACTGTCTACAGGCAGTCACTGTAACACTCCAGAGTCTCTTCCTCTTTGCCATTTAATATAGAAAATGAGGTAGATTCTTTCTTTGGCTGGTTAGTTGGTTGGTTTGGGGTTTTGCTGGTGGTTGGATCTATACTGCTTCTCATACCCTAGTCTGTCCTTGAACTCCTGATCCTTGTGTCTCGAGCTTGAATTACAGGAGCATACTACCACACCCAGCTCAGGAAGTATTTTTCATTTTTAAAAAGCCACTTATGTTCTTTTGTAACTTTTTCAAAGACACTTTAAGTGGTTATTAAGTGTAATGTTTAACACCGAGGCAGGCCTGTGGTCGTAAACTTTTTGTCACTTTGGCAACCAAGGTAAAGGACCACTCTTCTGTCCTCCTTAGGCAAGCATGTTTAGCAGGCCCTGTCTCCCCCCTCCCCCCAAGAAAGAGTGTGGTAGGCCTGGGGCTTTCTCTCTTCTGCATTGCACCACAGTGATGTCATAGAAAAGGCATGGCCTGTGGCATCAGGCAAAGCTGGAGTTGGAGCCTAGCTCAGCACTGAGAGGCTTTGCGATGTGGGCCAACTTGCCCAGCCTCTCTAGAACCAACTCTCATGTTTCAAAACAGGGATGAACTTTATCTGTTTTCTCGGCTGGCTCTGCATGTAGAATAGAAAATCTGTCTGAAAAAAAAAAAACAGACCAAAAGCCAGAGCAGTGGCTGGTGTGGAAAGTGTCTCCTCTGAAGGTCCCGCATCTCAGAGGAGCAGTTAGAAATGGAGACAGCAAAGAGACAGACAGTACCTAGTACCTGCTGCTGGACAGAGCAGGCTGGCAGTAGACTTTTCAATTGTATTTATGAAAATATTTAAAGGCAATGTACGCTGAAGGAACATATTTCCCCAGTTCCTTTTCCTGTCGGTGACAAAATTTACAACTTTCTTTTACATCCTTCCATATATGCTAATTCATGGACAAATGGGTATCTTTTCTCTTATTCTCTAAAGTAAACAGATGTTAGTTAACATGTCATTACGTTCATCTAACAAAACTCCATCTTGTTATTTTTTTAATAATATAGCTCGAAAACCACTCTATCAGTAAATGAGTTTTGCTATTCTTTTTAATAATTATATAATATTCTACAATCTGAATGTTCTATTATTTATGTTAGAAATTTTTTTCATTTTTTTTTTTATCTTGTTTGGTTGATTTGTTGGTTTGGTTTTCAAGAAAGGGTTTCTCTGTGTTGCCCTGGCTAACCTGGAACTAGCTCTGTAGACCAGGCTGTCTTTGAACTCCTGAAGATCTGCCTGTTTCTCACATTTAAGTGCTAGGATGAAAGATAGGGCCTACCACAACAGGCTTAGTGAATTTTTTCTTAATAATATTATATTTTTAAACAAAACTGTCATCATGAATAACTTTGTAAATACTTTATTTATTATGTATATAAGACTATCTGTAGGATAGATTCCTAGAAGAGGAACCATTGAGCCAAAGAGTATGTAAATTTGTCATTTCGATTGTCTCAAATTTCCCTGCAATCTGTTCTGCTACTAGCCGTATGTGACAAAGCTACTCTTCCCTAAGGTATGACATACATAGTTTGTCATAAAACTTAACAAATCTCTGACAATTCGAGAACTGAAAAGTAAGTTATTTATGTGTGCATGTGTGTATGAAAGAGTCCTACGAATAAATATAATTTGTAATTGGACTGAGCTTGGGTAGTTCTAAAGAATGCTATGAAGACAGAAGGCACTGGAAAGGCAAATTCATGCAGGAAACTCGTCCAAAGAAGGCATCAGAGTCAAATTAGGCAGGTGGAGGAGTTCCCCGTAGAGGTGGAGGGGGTCCTAGGCCAAGACAGGGGTGTGCCCTCCACACCAGTACATGAGGAAGTGCAGAGCGCTGTGGTTCCAAAGAAGCTAGAACCTGGCCTGGATCTCACTGTGTAGCCCAGGCTGGCCTCACATCCACAGCAATAGCCCTGCCTTAGCCTCCTGAGTACTGAGACCAGAAGCACAAGCCTCCACACCCAGTCTACATATTCTAGTTCTTTATTGCTTCTAAAAGCAAGTCCTCAGGAGGCTTCTGGAAAAGCCTTGTGTGGAATAATGGCTGAGATCCTGAAGGACAATGCACCTCTGCATCTGTGTGTCCTGATCTATGACAAGAAGCAGTCTGTATTGACACCATCGTCTTCTGTGCACGTGATAGTGGAGAAGCAAAGCATATAGACAACACAAATCAGAGATTAATTTTCTCCTGATATCAGAGACACAAACAACAACAAAAATCAGATAATTGGACCTTATCTAAGTTTTAAAACTTCTCTGCCTCAAAAACTTCTCTGCCTCAAAGAATACCCTAAATATGTGGAAGTATTGCGAATGACAAACTGAGCTTTTAAATTTTATGTTAATAATTATACATCTTTGTATGCCAGCTTTAGACAATTTTATTTATTTTAGTTTAGTTTTTGGTTGTTTTGTTTTGTTGGTTGGTTTTGAGACAGGGTCTTACTATGTAGCCCTGGCTGTCCTGAAATTCTTTATGTAGACCAGCTTGGCCATGATCACACTGAGATCTGCCAGCCTCAGCTTTCCCAATTTTGGGATTAAAGGCGTGTACCACCATGCCTGGAAAGACATTAATTTTAAAATAAATAAATGTTTTAAAAATTAAATTCAATGTTCATGAAGTCATGGATCTTGGAGAGAACCTACACCCACTACTTTACTAAACCAGCAAAATCCCTAACTATAATCTAAACATTTGTCCTTTTACTCACAGATAAGTGTAGTCTTCACCCCTTGTGGTGGTTTGGATGGGTATGGCCTCTACAAACTCGTGTGTTTGAATGCTTGGCCATAGGGAGTGGCACTATTAGGAGGTGTGGCCTTGTTGGAGGAAGTGTGCCACTGGAAGTGGGGAGGGCAGGCTTTGAGGTCTTACATAAGCTCAAGCTCTGCCCAGTGTGGGACACAGTCTCCTTCTGCCGCCTGTGGATCAAGATGGAGAACTCTTGGCTCCTCCAGCACCATGCCTGCCTGCCTGCCTGCTGCCATGCTTCCCACCATAATGATAATGAACTGATCCTCTGAAACTCTAAGCCAATCCCAATTAAATGTTTTCTTTATAAGAATTGACAAGGTCATGGTGTCTCTTCACAACAGTAAAACCCTAAAACACCCCCTCATCAAGGAGATTTCTCTTTGCGACTGACAGAAATCACTGCAGAAAACCGTAGCCAATCATAAGGCAGAGTGGTGGAGCCCAGTCCCAACAGATACAGCTACAAAACATTCCTACGCATAAGGCTCAGAGAACATTGTGGATGGGGAGGCAGGAAGCCTGTAAGAACCAGAGCATCAGAGAGTTTGCAGTGATACTGTATCTCCTGCAGTGTTAGAAACTGTTCCCATATATGTATTGCCTAGAGCAAAGACAACACCAATAGACACACCAAAGTAGGTGAAGGGAAGACCACAAGGCTTAAATGGCTACCTAGACAACTTTAGGCAACTAAGGAATACTGAGAGTGGCAGAAATAGCCTTCTCCAGGGCAGAGCACACCAATGGGCTATCCAATACCAAATAATCAGCCCTGAAAGCATATGTGTGAATAACATTATACACAGTGATTGGTTATATTTAGGAATACATATGTATATACATATATGCATGTAATGATGAATAATGGGAAAACAAAGGCCATGAATTTGAAAAGGAGCAAGGCAGGATTTAAGGGAGGGCCTGGAAGGAAGAAGGGGAAGGGGATAATGATGTAATTACATTGTAATTTCTAAAATTTGAAATTAAAAAAAAATTAAGTATAAAGACAGCCCACTGCTTAGAAGAAAACATTTGCCAAAACCAGATGTGCTGAGAGTCTCGCATTCTGAATATTTCAAGAACTATTATGACAGCACCAAAAGACAAGCAATTCCACTAAAAGTTGAGTTGAAAGACAGACTCCAGAGAAAACACACAAGTGGCCAATCAGCCCAGGAATTGATGCTAAGCACCACTAGCCATCAGCAAAATGCAAATCAAGCCACAGTAAATACCAGTGCATCCCCAGGAGGATGACCATAAGAGCAGAGAGACCATAACAAGTGTTGACAAGGGTCGGAGTAAGGGAATCTTCCTAGATTGGCCAGTGGGAGTTGTTTTGAAGAACAGTTTGGCAGTTCCCCAAGATGGGAAACGAGAAGGTACCCTCCCACTCCTGGATCTATAGCCAAAAAAATAAAAAAATATATTTCTGTCCACACCAAATGTATGTATGTACGTACACACACACACACACACACACACACACACACACACACACGGAGGAATCTTCTTTGTTCATAATAAACTAAAGAGTGGAAACAGCTGAATTTTCCACCAACTGGTCAATGGATAAGCGAAATGAAGAATTTGTTTAGAATAATATTCAGTCATGGAAAGGAACCAAGTGTGAATACATGCTGCACTGTAAATGGATCTAGAAAAGGTTTTGCTAAGTAAAGGAAGCCCATCGGGAGACCACACATAGTTAAGATTGCATATTTGTAAAAAGTCTGAAACAGAGAAACCCCTGGAAATAGAAAGCTAGCCAAGGGCTTCAGAGGGTGAATGTGGGTAGTAACTAAGAATCAATATTGGGTTTTTGAGGGGAGTCGATAATGAAATGTTCTACAACTGATAGTATTACAATTCCTAAAGTTGTAAATGTACTTCCAAAAACCCACTTAATTGTGCACTTTAAAAGTAGCTGGGTCTGGGGTGGATGGGAGCAAGCAGTGCGTGTGTGTGTGTGTGTGTGTGTGTGTGTGTGTGTGTGTGTGTGTGTGATGCATGCATGGATGTCTGCATGCCATGTTTGTGAAGGTGCCTACAGAGGCCAGAAGATGATGTCAGATTCCCGAGAGCTGGAGTCACAGGTGGTTGTGAGCCACTCAGTATGGGTGCTGGGGTCCAAATTCAGGATCTCTGGAAAAGCAGTAAGTTCTAAGTGATCGCTAAGACAGCTCCCCGCCTCCCGAGCTAAACCCTTGTATTTATAACTTGTTGTTGTTGTTGTTGTTGCTGTTGTTGTCGATACCAGAGCTTAGCTCTTCCATACAAATGAGCTGTCAAAACTCAGCTCTGCTCTTTGGACCTGCTGCTGTTCCTCTTTGAGAGTAATTCTGCTTCTGTAAGGGTCTCTGTGTTTTGATCAGTTTGATCAGGAATAAGGACCCAAAGAGGGATAGGAGATAAGAACAGGGAAGGGTATGCATGTGCCTCTAAAAGACAAAGGTAATTTAATGTGCTCTGAAAGAATGTAGCTTTGACAACCCCCACAGTGTCCAAACAGTACTGTGCTTGCTTGCATCTACCCCAGACCCCAGCTACCTGGAAACTGAGGCTGTTCAGAGTCACAGCTTCTGGAGGGAGATGAAAAGCTTTCACTGTGGCCTTTTCTGCTCTAAACCCTTGTAGGAATCAGAGCTCTGAGAGGCTCACTGAAAGGTTCATCAGGACTCAAGTGTGTTTTGCTTGTGCCTGGTGAGATGCAAGGAGACAAGGGACCCTATAGCACTAGGTAAATGGGAAATGGGAAAGGTTTTTCTCTCCTGTCAGAAACCATCTGAGGAAAAGCTTTGTGCTGATTATAAGTTAACTTTCAAGATTGCTGATCCATGGGAAACAAAAGCAAACCAGAACAGGGGAGCTGGACAAACGTGCCCATGAAACAGCCAAAGAGGTGATAATATCGGATCGTAACCAGCAACTGTGTGAACCTGGGTGGGAGAAACCCAAAGTTCTTTGGGCTTTAGAGAAATCAAACTCTTGTCACTCCAACCTCCAGAGTCACTCCCCCCATGCCTGTGTTGACAAGGGAAACTTTCTGTTTATCTGTAGCCACTCGACTTGTGCCTATCAGTATCCTACCGTGATCAGAATCAGAATCCGAAAACTGTCCTTGATGTAGCTAGACTCTGGAAACAACAGTCCAAGGAGACTCAGAGACTAAACTCTTACTGAAGTATTTTGCTGTGTGTGTGTGTGTGTGTGTGTGTGTGTGTGTGTGTGTGTGTGTGTGACAGAGAGAGAGAGAGAGAGAGAGAGAGAGAGAGAGAGAGAGAGAGAGAGAGAGAATGCCTGCATGCTATGTTTGTGAAGGCCAGAAGATGATGTCAGATCCCCAAGAACTGGAGTCACAGGTGATTGAGAGACATTATTCAGTATGGGTGCTGGGAACCAAACTCTGGGAAAGCAGTATGTTCTAAGTTCTGTAAGGAGTTATAATAATTCTTCCCTCTCGTTCAGAGCCGTAAACAAGGACTTCCCGTATACTTCCCCAACTCTAAAATATTTGATGCTTTTGTGCCTCACAGAGTCACCTAAAAGCACAGAGACCCTTACAGAAGCAGAATTACTCTCAAAGAACAGCAGCAGTTTCAAAGAGCAGAGCTGAGTTTAGACAGCTCATTTGGATGGAAGAGCTAAGCTCTGTTATCGACAACAACAGCAACAACAAAAAAGTTATAAATTCATGTCCTGCATCAGCCAAAAAAACCCAGAAATAACAGCTGTCATTTCAGAATACTTCTGATGTCCAGGATCTGGACTAAGTGATTCCAAGAATGATTTTAGTCCTAGCATGAGATTTATATCTCACCACTGTCTTCATTGTGTATTTTAATCCCAGGCCGCAAAGGCAGTTTGGCATCTAAGCCTTCACTCTCAGCCGTCCATCACACGTGACAAGTTACAGAAGAGCTTTGGTGGTGTTGGAAGAGTCCACTGTTGTTTACACCACAGAAATGTCATGTGCATGTGCGTGTGTGTGCCTGTGTGTGTGTTTAAGCACTGCTGCTCTGTTTCTCTCTTTAGAGTAAGACACACAGACTGAGCAAAGTTCCTCTGTAATAAAACCAAATCCAACTGTAGCTTTTCTGATCAAAGATGAGAGGAGGATCTGGGAGGCTGGCCTGCTCCCAGACCCCACCCCACCCTCTATTCACTCATAGGAAGTGGGTCCACCTCTGTGGTCTCTGGCCTCTGATATTTCCAATGCAAAATCCACTCCCTGACCTCTTTGTACCTGGGTTAACTGGAAGGTTCTCCCCAGTTTCCGTCTTGTAGGGTAAGCCATGAGCAAAATAAGAATATGTTGTCGAAGGGAGAGGCTCCTGGTATGTGTTAGCTTTTGAGGGATGGGCAGGATATTTTTAAGTATGATGAATTTGATTAAATGCCTAACTTACAATTATTTCAAAGCTGAAAGAAAAAGAAGATGCTTTGAAAGTGTCGTCATGGGGAATTAGATAGCGTGGGATTGTAGCTTGATGATAGCGTTCTCACCTTGCATCCAGGCAGCCCTGGGTTAGATCCTCCAGCACCCAGTAACAAGAATGAGACTGTTGAAGCCAAATACTCTGTGTCTAGGTAGAATGCTGGAATTGAGCCTCTAATATCTACCCAGACAAAGGTTTACTCTAAGCCAGATGCAGTGGTGTTTGCCTAAGCCCAGTACATGGGAAACTTGGTGACTTCAAAGTTAACCTGGACTATATCACAGCCCTATCTTAAAATGAAAGACTTGCATTCAGGAGTAAGCTTGTGTAATAGGCATAAATGAATTGACATTAGTCCAGTCCAAGGAAGGACTGGTGTGTGTTGGGAATCTGGAACAGCATTGACCAAGCCTTTGTTTATGGAGGACCTGTGTCATCCTTAGGTAACCAGGAGCCACAAATGACTTTAGTCTGAGGGTTAGGCAGTCCCACAGTAAGTCACCATTCACTGCACTGTCACAAGAGGACCTCAGGCAGAATGGTCAAGGGACTTAAGTGGCAAATGACTTGATGTTCCCTCTGTGCATCTAAAAGACATATGTCATTCTGTCACTCTGGAAATGCCCCAGGAGAGAACAACAACACTCCTCCAGAGCTCCCAACCCTGGGAGGGTGAGCATGTAAGAAGCCATGTTAGAGCCTTTTATATGCAACCCATTGAAATAGTGACTAGAAGGAAGGTTTATGGGGTGGGCCTCACCTTTCAAAGGAGGGTATGTATCCCTTACAAACAGATAGATAGCATTTCTGTGAATTTTTAAACTGTTAATAACATTCTTAGGACAGGTGAAGATTAGTGGGGGTAGGGTGTTATTTTATTTGTTTTTATGTTTGTTTGAAACAGGGTCTCATAACCTAGGCCATCCTCAAACTTACTATGCAACCAAGGTTGACCCCTGAGTTCTCCAGTGCTCGGATTACAAATGCACACCACTACACCTACCACACCTCAAACATACTTTTTTTTTAAGCATTTAAAAGTTTTTTGTAAGTTTATTTTATTTAAATTTTGTAAATTTTATTTAATAATAAATAAGTTATTTACTAATAAGTAAATAATAAATAAAATATATTACATTTTATTTAAATCTTTAAAAAGAAACGCTCTTAAGTCTCCAAGGACTGTTGCCTACCGCTTGCAAGCAATTGCTCACACTTGTGGCTCTTCTGAGTCCCTTGCATTTGAGCTTGCCTGGATTGTTAGGGGGCGTCTTTACAGGACAGATTTGCATCTAATGCTTGGCTGTTTCTCTTCTTGTATGTAGTTCCATATGTGCTGAAGAGCTGTGCTGAATTCATAGAGACTCATGGCATTGTGGATGGAATCTATCGCCTCTCGGGTGTCACCTCAAACATTCAGCGGCTAAGGTAAGCTAAATCAAGAGCCCAGAATCCTCCAGTGAGCCTTCTCTCATTCTGTCTGTCTCTGCTGGCAGTTTTTTGGGAGTACTGGAAACGTGAAAGATGGCCTCTGTGAGGTACAAACTACCTGTCAGTTCTAACTCTAATCGGGAGGCTTCCAGCCTGGTAGAATTCTGTCCAGTGAAAACGGCTTTTTCTTTGTCTTGGGTAGGGTTTATGCTTCGTTGATGGACTAGATTTACCTCATGTGATCTAAATTATATGTTAGGGAACACGTTTTTCTAAAGCCCAGCTAGATTAGGGTCCCTTGCATAGCATAGAATTCTGAGGCCCTTGGAAGGTTTTCTTTGGATACACACTTGTTATTTCAGATGGTTGAGAAATTAGAAGTCTGCATAACTGTACATTTCTCTAACTGATGGTGCTACCACACCCAGCTGCTTAGGTGTTTTCTTTTCTTCTTCTTCTTCTTCTTCTTCTTCTTCTTCTTTTTTTTTTTGTTTGTTTTTTGAGACAGGGTTTCTCTGTGTAGTCCTGGCTGTCCTGGAACTCACTCTGTAGACCAGGCTGGCCTCGAACTCAGAAATCCGCCTGCCTCTGCCTCCCAAGTGCTGGGATTAAAGGCGTGTGCCACCACTGCCCAGCGGTTGTTTGTTTTTAAGAAAAGGTCTGCCTGACTAGCTTTGAACTCACAACTCCTTCTTCATCCTCCCAGGTCCTGGGATCCCAGCTGCATATTACCATACTCGGCATGAGGATCCCTTAGAATTTTATTGACAGCATTTTTTTCTTTCTGGAGATAAGTACTGGGCCTAGAGCTTGCAAGCCAAGGTCCATGACGAGGTAGTTGGCATCCAGAAAGATGCTTAGGTAGGGGGAATCTTTTTCATTTAGAGAGTGCCTTAGCCTTGAGCAGGGAAAGTCTGGGCAAAATAAATGAATAAATTCTAGATTCTTCTCTCCTGCTCTCAAAGAAACACATGCACATAACACCTTTCTTCTTGAGCCCCATGAGTTACCTTGAGGTACTTACAGTATTGGGGAGTTTCCCACTCTTCTTTGAAGCGATGGAAGCAGAGTAGAGGGAGGCAATGGACTGCTTTGAAAATGTCAATTCTCGGAGTCTCGTGGGGTTTATCACTACCTAATTGACAGAGGAGTACACTCAGGAGCTTAACTTCTATATTAAAACTAAAACTCATCATTTAAAAACCATACTTGTAGTTTACAACCATGTACAGTTTGAGGCAGTGTACTCACATAAGGAAATGTTTTCTGATTTGATGTCAAACCTCCACCAACTGGAGCTGGTGGTACAGGCCTGTGATGTCAGTTCAAGACCAGCCTGGCCTACACCGTGAGACCCTGTTTCAAACAATGTGGATCAAAGGGAAAGAAAACAAAGTACAAGGAAAGAAAGAAAATGGCACAGATGCCTAACCTAGAACCAGATGGTCATGGTGTTTCCTGGAATTCCACTGAGGACTGACCACTTAAGATATTCACACAATCGAGTGACACATAAGAGTCACCACTAAGCCACCTAGAAAAAAAGTTTCCCTAAGCAGCAGTTGAATTAGGTCCTCAAACCTTGGGTTTGAGTATCCAGTTAAAGCGAGTTTGAGACATGACTATGGAAATATGGGATAAGGCCTGACACTGTCCCCACCTCCCCGCCTCACCCCACCTTCCAGTTTTGGGTCTCACTGCTAAAAAAAAAAAAAAAAAAAAAAAAAGTTTCATTTTGAGTAACACTTTGGAAAAACTGAAATCTCAATAGACTTTTTTGGCAGACATTTCCTATCTACCCAATGCTCCTGACCAAGACACAGATAAGGTGCTGTGGGGACCTCTGGTCACAAATGAGTTTTCTGACCTCCAGTCACAACCGACTTCCAAGCAAGCATCAGGCTCCAGAAGCGATGTCTCTCCAGTGGCCTCCTGATGCCTGCAGTGGAGGTCAGGAGCACAGGCATATCAGCAGTGGAGGCTCGTTTTTACTCCTGGGCCTCCGGGCAGCTGCTGACATGGAGCGCATGTTCCCCGGGATTGTTATGTCTCCGTCTCTGTTGTTCCAGGCAGGAGTTTGGCTCAGATCAATGCCCAGATCTGACAAGGGAAGTGTACCTTCAAGATATCCACTGCGTGGGCTCCCTGTGCAAGCTCTACTTCAGGGAGCTGCCCAACCCCCTCCTGACCTATGAGCTCTATGAGAAATTCACGGTGAGTGTTTGGATTTCTATTGTGGTTAGCGGGCGGGATGCATGGACCGGCCAAGGGCAGTTTCAACACTGAAATAACAATAACACGACTCGCCAGCTGGTTGGCATTATCTTAGCATGGTGGTGGATGTAAGACAGCAAGGGAAGGCGAGTGGTCGGACTGTTTGCTAACTGCTCCTTCCTTGGATTCTCAGAATGATGCTGTTTGTTTTGAGAGCTGGGCTAAATTATTTCTATGCTTATTCAACTGAATGTACCTCATTGTTCAGGGAGAAAACTGAGAACCAAAGAAGTAAAGTGGCTGGCCCAAGGTCACACAGCAGAGCCCAGGGCAGGAATCTCAGGCCTCTGGTGCTTGCTGTACATTGTGATGGTTCGGTTTTTCAAAAGAGTGTTCCTTCTGTGTTTGGGGGCTTGGGGAACAGACCAGTAGGTAGAAAAGGGAGATAGACCCCCCCACTCCACCTCATCCCAAACATCAAAAGACTAGGTCAGAAAGCTAAAAGGAAAAGAAAAAAAAAAACAGCAAAGCACCTGGGCCAGGGGAAGAGAGGATGGGATATGCCAATGGACTGCCGATGGAAAAGCAAACTAGCTGCACCGTGCTGTACGGCTATCAAATGATAGCTCACCCATAGGTGAGCAGGAAAGAGACCTAATGGCTCAAAACACATGATTAAAGCAAATGTTAAAGTCAGGCTTGACAAGGTAGCCAGATGCAGGGAAACAAAGCCTGCAGGTTCTCTCTCAGATCCAAGCTGGTGATGCCTCTGTGTGTGTGTGTGTGTGTGTGCGCACGCATGCGTGTGTAAGTGTGGGTACAGGCTAGGAAACTGGAGTGCAAACCCAGGGGGAAAGGGGTGTGCAGGAAGTGGGGGAGGACAGCAGGACACGTGATGTGAACATGGAAAGAGGCTTTGGTGGGTGGAAGGGACAAAGGGACTCAGGCACAGGGGAAGTGGGGAGACTTGGCAAAAGCAGATCTTGTTTGAAAATGTTAGAATGAAAGCTAATGCCAAGTGTGTTAATTAAAAATTTTAATAGGTTTTTAAAAAACTAAAATAAGACCACACAAGTAGATTATAGAATGGGTGGATGGATGCATGGAGAAACACAAGGGGAGAAGAGTGGGGTCGCCTAAGATACTTGATCACAGAGTCAGAGGAGAACCGAGGAAACGACCCTGCAAGGCCAGTGCAGGGGTCAGGGCACCGTATGAATTAGCAGCCCAGATAGAAAACACCAGATCTAGGGTCCTAGTCATGCACCAGGACATTTCTCAATATCTCGTAATAAATTTTGACCATGTGAAAAGTTCTTTCATTCAAACTCAAGCAGAAATAAATGAATAATTACTTTTAAGAGTTGAGCTTGGAGCTGGAGGGATGGCTCAGAGGTTAAGAGAACTAACTGCTCTTCCAGAGGTCCTGAGTTCAATTCCTAGCAACCACATGGTGGCTCACAACCATCTGTGATGGGATCTGATGCCCTCTTCTGGTGTGTCTGAAGACAGCTACAGTGTACTCACATATATATAATAAATAAATCTTAAAAGAGAAAGAAAGAAAAGAAAGTCTTGGGAGAGTAGGAATGTGGAAGGCACACACACACAGAGACCACAGATAACTTTTAAGAAAAAAAATTAACTTTCTAAAAGGCTTAAAAAGAAGGAAATTCAAGAATGGTATTTATTGCCGGGCGGTGGTGGCGCACACCTTTAAACCCAGCACTTGGGAGGCAGAGGCAGGCGGATTTCTGAGTTCGAGGCCAGCCTGGTCTACCGAGTGAGTTCAGGACAGCCAGGGCTACACAGAGAAACCCTGTCTCGAAAAAACCAAAAAAAAAAAAAAAATGGTATTTATTTTGATGATATAACTGTAGTATTAGCTCTCTTGTATAATAATTTGCATAACCTTGCCCACAGACTACGTTGAATTTTAGTGAAAAATAGCTCAAAGCACACAGAAACCTTAATCATAAACACTGGCGACTGTAGCTGCTGATGAAGAGTTGTGGATAGCTAGATAAATTCTTGACAAAAAAAACTTCAAAAACAGTTTCTTTCTAATTTTGTCAACAACAGCCTTGGGTTGTTGACACCTGCTACCCATAGCCTCCACTTCTCTCTTTGTGGTGCTCTCACAGGGAATGGAAAAGTAGAGAAAAAACTGGAAGACAATATTTGTCAACTGGATTGAAGAAAATGGCATGAACTCAGACAGATTATTGACAATAAAAAGTAAAATGAGAATGTTTTGTTTTGATTACAGAAGTAGGGCCTACTTATGTTCATTCTGTTACAGACTGTCCCTTAGCAGATGTCTTTGCCTACAGTAATGAATGTGATGTCTAAGCGAGCCTTAGGCATAGGAAAACAGCTCTGTTACACTGTGACATTGTGTTTAACTCACCTACATAGCTGAAGTCAAATACTGCCTCACTGGATTAACAAGATGATTTAAAATAGTAGTGGAATAATAATATTAACAATGATAATAGCTGCCTTGTAATTGAGTGACTTCTCTGTTAAATAGGACCTTACAAGCTGGGCATACACCAACAGCACTAGGGAGGCAGATGCAGGTGGATCTCTGTGAGTTCAAGGCCAGCCTGGTCTACAGAGCAAGTTTCGGGACAGTCAGGGCTACACAGAGAAACCAAACCTCAAAAAAAAAAAAAAAATCACAACAAAACCAAACAAGATGAATAGGAGCTCACTTAGTACCTTACGAAGTAGGTGTTAACGTCATTCACATGCAGATGAGTACTGCTCACAGGTAGAGATAAAGATTAAATTCTGCTCACAACTCCCACACCACTCAAATACAGTGTGAGTTCTAAAAGCATTAGCTATTAACAGGAGACACACTGAAGGACAAGGTCCAGAAGCGGTACTGAGAGTCAGCTAAGGACGGGAAAACCAAGTTGTCTTCCTACCATTTAGCAAGTGGAAGGATGTCCTCACAATAAAAGCATAGGGGAAAAAAATTAAGGAAAAAAATAACAAAGGACAGATTTGAAAAACAAATATTCCCCTTAGGCTGGAAAGATGGCTTAGGAGTTAAGAACACTGGCTTCTCTTCCAGGGGACCCATGTAATGCTTTACAACCATCTATTACTCCAGTTCCAGGGGATTCCACATACTTTTCGACCTCAGGCACCGGGCACCCATGTGGTATACAGACATAAATGCTGGCAAAAGTCCCATACACATGAAATAAAATAAACGTGTGTGTGTGTGTGTGTGTGTGTGTGTGTGTGTGTGTGTGTGT
>NW_021620539.1:1089203-1129364 GCF_004785775.1 Grammomys surdaster
GTGTGTGTGTGTGTGTGTGTGTGTGTGTGTGTGTGTGTGTGTGTATGTGTGTACATTCATTCTCAAGCAGAGCATGAGGTATGCTTCTGCAATCTTAGCACTGGAAGATGAAGGCAAAGTAAGAATTCCGGGCCAGCTCTAGCTGTGAAGTGGGGGGCCAGGCAGGGCTACATGAGTCTGTTAAAAATGCACCATTCTTAAGAAAATGACAAAGAGATTGTTACTCCATAATTACAGAGAACTACTGCTTATCAATAGAAAGAAAACCACATAATGCCACATTCCTTAAATGAGCACAGGACTTAAACAGATAACTCAGAGAAACAAAATTGTGTAAAAACTACTAGAAAGATATATTTGCATGTTACAGTCTTAAAAATTTGTTTCAGTTTATCTGTATGAGTGTGAGCCTGAATGAGTTTATGGACATCATATAAATGTAGATGCCCAAGAGGCCGAAGAGGTCGTTGGACCCTTGGACCTGAAGTTACAGGTGGTTATGGGTGGCCATGTGAATGCTGGGAACCAAACCTGAGTTCTCTGCAAAGCCAGTTTGTGTAATACCAGAAGAGCTGCTTCTCAGTCACTTAAAAACAAATATTACAGTTCATGCTAGCAAGCCTGTGAGATGATCCACTCTTTATAATCTTCTACTGGAAACATAAATCAGGTGGGCGTCCCATTATGGTCAAGTTTCTAAAACCACTATGCTCTTTAATAACTCTGGGACTCAATCTTAGAGTGATGTACAACTAGATTGACTATGGGATTATACGTGACGGCCAAATTTTGGAGAAGAGCTGCGTCTCTATCATCAAAGATAAATAAGTGATACATCTATTGCTTTCAAACTGTGTGGCCAGAAAAAGACCCGTTTTGAGCAATAGTTACTGGTACAGTATGCAATTGCATGGGAAGAAAGCAGTCTGAGTGAATGCATAGGAAGGCATACAAAGCTCGCATGGAGGGCTGGGAGGCCTGGGGAGGGGCCTTCCTCTCTGTTTCGTGGGTGAGTAGATTTATACTGATCCCTTCTAGTTGTAGAATAAACAGAATCCTTTTTTTTTTTTCTATTTTCAAGTTATTAGTTTCCGTTATGGCTGTAACAAATTACCACACTGTCTGCCCTGGTTTCATTTCCTGTTGCTATGACAAAATACCCTGACAAAATCAGTTTAGAGATGGAGAGATAGTTCTGAGGTTAAGAATACCATCTCCCCTTCCTGAGGATCTGAGTTCGATTCCTAACACTCACGTGGCCACTCACCAGCTTTTAAGGCCACAGTTCTGGGGGCTCTGATGCCCTCTTCTGGCGTCCTTGGGCACTGCATGCAAGTGCACAGACACACATGCAGGCAAAATAGCCATATACATAAAATAATAAAATAAAATAAAACATAAAAAAACAACCTTAGGTGGTTTCAGAGAGGCCCGGGAGAGAAAGGTATTCCTTGCCTCAGCTCCCCTGGGGTCATGTGGAATTCTCTTATGATAGTGTCTGCCTCTGTGTCTGACTTGTAAAGACAGCTATAAAGTACATTTGGGGATGACCTGGAGAATCGAAGGTCATCCCCCTACTCCAGGTTCTGAATTTAATCACAGCTGCAAAGACCACCCCCCTTTTTTCTCAAATAAGGCAGCATTTCCATGTTCCAGGACACAGAAGCTGGTATCTTTAGAAGCTATTATTCAATGTACCTTGTCCTGCCGAGAAAAATGCAACATCACTTTAGGAAAAATTCAAATTTTCTTCTCATAGATCCAGTTAAAATTATTAAGCTGAGATGAAAGTTACTACTTTATAGTTGCTAGGGAATTGGTGGTTTAATTATTTGTTGTGTTAGTTTTAAGACCATTTCCGGAAGACAGGGGTTACATTCTCCCTGCGTATGCAAACGCAGAAGGATCTTGGGTGTCTTTCTCTCACTCTCCCTGTATTCCCTTGAGATAGTCTCTCACTGAACCTTGGACCAGATGCACTAGCAAGGGAGCTCCAGGGGGACACGGTCTCCACCTGTCTCCGTTGCACAGTGGCAGACTTATAAGCATGTGGGCCCGTTTCCAGCTTTGACATGGGGTCTGGGGAATCTTCTGAACCATATCCACAGCCTTCTTGAAGGCCTTTCTTTATGTATCAAACTCCTTTGTTGAATTAGAAGCTACCTAAGGCCAGACAGTGAAGACTCACAACTTTATTTTCAGAAGCAGAGGCAGGTAGATCTCTATGAGGTCTAGACCAGCCTGGACTATATAGAGCAAGTTCTAGGACAGCCCAGGCTACACAGAGAAACCCTGTCTTCAAAAACCAAAAACAAAATTAAAAAAATGCTACCTAAGGACAGGACCATGTTTATTTTATTTATTCATTATTATGTTTCTTCCCTCTAGCTAGGGGAAAATATTGGAATGGTTACTCAGAAAATATTTGCTCACAAGTTTGTTGACTTACATAAGTCACCAAACTGTCGCTTGGGGCAAATTAGCAACTCACAAGTAGGTTATGAGATCAAGATAGGAGGAGTTGGAAGGCAAGTGTCATGCTTGCCAGGGACTGGAGAGGTGGCTCACCAGTGTGTGTGAACTGCTCTTTCAGAGGACCTGCATTAGGCAGCTTACAGCCACTTGTAACTCCAGCTCCAAGGGGATCCAACACCTCTGACCACTCTGTATATATATATACACACACACACACACACACACACACACACACACAATTAAACATAAAATAGGGAGGAGGAGAAACGGATCAGCAGTTAAAAGCACTTACTGCTCTTACAAAGGACTTGAGTTTGGTTCCCAGCACCAGGAAGTCACCACCATCTATAACTTCAGTTGCAGGCAATCTCATGGCCTGTAGCCTCTGTAAATACCTCCATGAAAGAGATCCATATAACTCATGCAAACACACACACACACAAATAAAAAATGAGTCTTTTAAGATAGCTTTTTTAAAAGAATGAAAGAAGAGAGACCCATGTCCAGAACAACCTTTAATTGTGGAGAAATCAAACTGATGGGCCACCCTGTTGGGGATCCAAGGTTGAGGAGTAGACCCCAGCAAGACAGTGTCCACCACAATGGAGAGTGCTCCTAGGGTGTCAGTGTCCTCAAGGTGTGGCCCACATGCAGCTGTCTGCCATTTTCAAGCATAAAGCACAATATTTACTCTCTCATTTGTTTATTTCATTCACCAGTTGTTAGGGCTTACCACGGGGAGCTGGAAGGCATAGTTCCAGGGCCTGGAGATTTAATGGTGAACAAGACAGATGCTTAAACGAGAGGGAGACGGGGTAGGGGTAAACCCTTGTGATATACTGATGTCTCATGAATGCTGTCAATAAACACTCTGAAGAAAAATAGCTCAGGGCTGGGGAGATACGGATGGACACTAACTGCTATTTTAAGGTCATGGAATTCTCTCCACGAGGCAGAATCTGAACAGATAGGCATAAAGCGAGGGAACAGATTATAACAGTATCTGCTGAAGTGAGTGACAAGAAACAGCAGGTCCAGAGGCCCCGCCTGGGGGTGGGGGAGAGGCTGAGCTTGAGAGGACCTGTAGAGACCAGTGCCTGGTGTGGGACAAGCATGGCAGCAATGATGGGAGATGGGATAGAGGGTTCACAGGAGGGTGTGGTCACCCATAGATGTAACAAGAATGCACCCACAAAGACTCTCTAGAAGCCACACAGTAATCATCCCCCAGCAACTGAGGATCTGTAGTTCCAAGGAAATTTAACTTTTGATTATTTCTGATCATTATTTTTTTAAACCTAGCTATGGTGTTAAATAATTTAATAAAAATGGTTTATAACGAGTTTTAAGTAATTGATTATGCTTAAGATTGTAGCCAGGAGGCCTTGGCTCAGCAGGTAAAGGCACTTGGTATTGATCCTGACGACTTGACTTCTATCCCTAAGAGCCAGTGACTCTCAGCCTTCTTGATGCTACAACTCTCTGATACAGTCCCTCATGTTGTGGTGATTTCCAGCCATAAAATTATTTTGTTGCTATGCCATAACTGTAATTTTGCTACTGTTAGGAATCATAATGTAGATATCGGATATGTGACCCCTGCGAAAGGGTCATCAACCCCCAAAGGGGTTGAGATCCACAGGTTGAGAATTGCTGCCCAAGACGCACCCATGTACCAGAAGGACAAAACTCCTTGACCTCTGGCTTGCACACATGAAAACACACACACACACACACACACACACACACACACACACACACACGGTACAGTTGGAAAAAAAAGCCCTCTGGCTCATTTATGTTGGGTCACTGTAGTGATGGTGGCTATCTGGGCAGGAGGGCCTGAACTGTAGAGAAGGGGTGGTTTCTGGAAAAAAAAAAAAAAAAAAAAACAGAAATCTAGAACAAGGACTTGGCACCAGGATAAGAACCCTGCCTTTTGCCCGGATCCTCAGAGGTCAGGAAGGTGATCGTCTGCTCAGTGATGGAAAGCAAGTAGTGGTAGGTTCATCCCAGATCTTTGAGACTGAAACAACCAAGTCGGCCCGAGTTCGCTTCCAGTTCCTACACACACACATACATTAGGGTGAGTCAGATTTCAACCCTTCTCCCCAAGCTGCCCAATGATAGGATCTGCTGTCTTAACTAGAGAACATTTGCTGTGACCAGACTCCTCCTGGAGAAAAATGAGGATTTAAGTCAAGCTTGGTGTAACCCTTCCATAATACCAGCTTAAGGGTTGAGGCAGGAAGATTGTGAGTTCAGGGCCAGCCTGGGTTACATGGAAAGACCCTGTCTGATCAAGTAATTGAGAGGAAAAAGAAAGTGAGTTTCTGGGTAGGATGGGGATGCAGTGGGAAGAGACTAAGGAAAGAAAAGGCAATTCTCACTGGGTTCAGTAAGCATCAGGGGTTAACCTGCCCCTCGGCTTCAGAGAATGACAATGACTAAGCTGCTTCCTAAAATATTAAAGGAACTTTCCATGAGGGCTGCTATCTCCACCTGCACTCTTATTCCCCAAATTCATCTTTCAGTTTTCTATTGTTGTTATTGGCAAATGCCCTGGAGTTCAGATCTAGACACCTTTTATAGAGAGGGGATCGGCACAAAGCTCTGCAGACTTGGTTCTGGCTATGCAGGGACCCCTGTACCCCCCTGAACCTTCCCCGTGTTCATTGCATGATGGAACCAAACCATGAGGACCCATGTTATATTCTGCAGCCCTGGCTGCCTGGAGGCCTCACCTTTCCCTCCCCTGTGAACTTCTCCCTGAAGCTAGGAGTGTGGTCCCTGCAATTCTGTTTCCTAAATAATGGGAAAGAGAAGGTAGGTGTGGGGGCTCCTTCATAGAGGCCTCACGGGCCCCTGCCCCTCGATCTTATATATCTCAAAAGGCAGAGAAGACAGCAGGTGCTGATGCTTGCTCTGTTCACTGCAGGCACACCCACCAGAAGAGTAGGGGCTGAGGCTGTGGTACCCCAACACACAAATCCCTCTTCTTAACAAAAGGTAACCAAAGTTTCCCACATTGAGATATCTGACTGCCATTTTAAAATAGTAGACCTATATATATTAGCTAGACATATACATAGATGATTGATAGATAGAGAGATAGATGGATAGATAGATAGATAGATAGATAGATACATACATACATACATACATACATACATACATACATACATAGGTATGTTTTACTTCAATTGAAAAGGGGTGAGATATGAGAGCTGGGGAGATGGTTCAGTGGGTAAGAGCACGTGATGCAAAAGCCACAAACCTGCATGCTGGTTCTCATCGCCCACATAAAAACTGGATGACATCACAGACACCCACGATGCAGGAGACATAAGGATCTCTATGGCTAACTGTCAAGCTCCGGGCACAGTGAGAGACCCTGTTTCAAAGGGAAAACACACACAGGAAGACAAGAGACCTACTTCTCGGACTGGTACTCACATGTACACAGAATCAAACTGCCATAATGAAACCTGTCACTTCATATGCTTACTTTAAATTTCAATTTAAAAGCGAGTAAGTAAATGATAGATCTGGAGCTTGTGGACACATCCATTGTCCAGCACAGGAGTGGTTTGGGAGCAGGGGGAGGGGTCGGGAGACCCAGGCAGGGGGGGGAGAGGGGTCGGGAGGCCCAGGCAGGACCTTAGAATTCTCTTAAGTCAGAACATAGGCAGCAGATGTAGTTGAGAAAAGCGGACAGCAGACAGTGAGTGTCCCCCAAAGTTGATTGGCTTCTGCTTTCAGTGAGTAGTGTCTAAAGCTATCATTGCTGAGAGTACACCCACGAGTGTTACACCCACGAGTGTTAATTGACGTTGTTGAGCTTTTTCTTGTTTCATGGTGCCGGAGACTAGATCCAAGGCCTCTTATGTGGCAAGCAAGTGCTTTGTCACTGAGCTAGGGCCACAGTCCCTTTTAAGCTTTAAGACAGAGGACAGTAAGATGGCTTGGTGGTTAAAGACGCTTGCAGCCGAGCTCAGCGACCTGAGTTTGATCCCTGGGATCTGCGTCATGGAAAGAGAGAGCCACTTTCTGCAAGCTGTTCTCAACCTTCACATACATATCATGTATAAATACACTCACTCACAAGGAATAATAGCAAATATAATGGCGTTTGAAACAGGATCTTGATATAAATCCACTCTGTAGCCCAGACAGGCCTTGAATTCACTCCCTTCTTGCTTTGCCCTTCTAATAAGATACAATCACTACCAAACTGTGCAGTGCATTACAAGGAACTCTGATTATTTGTTTCATTGGGCTGGCAATCCAGCCCAGGGCCTTGTGCACGCTAAGCCAACGTTCTTTACCGCTGAGCCACACCCAGTAATCCACAATGGAAGGACAATCCAGAAATGACAGCTAACAGATAAATGCGGGTGAGTGGTGTGCAAAGCCCTCAGATTTGAATCTTGATTTTTGCTTAAATTGCAGCCAGCAGTGATTATTAAAGTGGATGCAAGAGCAGGAGACAGCTCACCACACTGTACTAAGTCAGGAAACAGAATGATTGTGCTTGGCTCAATTACTCCTTTCTTATTCGGTACATAGAATGGCGCTGTCCATATTTAGGGTGCATCTCCTCACTTCAGTTAACCTAATCTACATAGTTATTCACAGGCGTGCCAAAAGACATGTTTCTTCAGTGGTTCTAGAATCCCATCAAGTTGACTGTCAATTTTAATCATCACACACAAGCAGGATATATTCTCAAGATAGGAGACAGGGCTGGAATTGAAGAATTGTCAGGGATGTTGGTGTCACGCGGCAGCCTAGGGCTAGCGAGACATGGACATGGGCCAGCCTGTCATCACATTGTCCTCATAGTGTTCCTGCCTCCCCTGCAAGGTCCCGGACTGACGGGAACAAGATGCCCACACAGGATATAAGCAGATAGCAAATCAGGGCAAGGCCACCAGATCCTGGGGACAAAACTCTTGTCCCTGATAAGAAAGACACGTCTGCTCTGCTTCTTGGCAGTCAAAACAGGTAGCATCTGAGGACTGGGAGTCATGGAATAGGCTAGGTGACAAGTATGTAGCTGTTCACACCCAAAGGGGCTGAGTAGATGTGTGTCCCTATGATATCGCCGTCTTGGGCTGTCTCTCTGAATCTGAGCGTCTATGACTCTCTGCCATGCAGGACACCTTTCGATCCTGTACATTCTTTCTCAGACACCAAACAACATCTGAGAGCACACAGAGACCCACTCACTCCTGTGTGTGTACAGGGTGAAGACACTTGACTCTGAAACTCAGAAAGTGCATTTGGCTTGCTGTTGACACAGACAACAGTGCTTCTGCGACAGGATCTGCAGGTGCAGTTGTAAGGCTGGACGATCTGAGTCCTAAGTAAAACCAGTACATGCAGGAAGGGTCCTGGCTCCTGGATGCTCACTGGGTACTTTGTGTTCTTCTCCACAGGAAGCAGTGTCTCATTGCCCGGAAGAAGGCCAGCTGGCCCGAATCCAGAATGTTATCCAGGAGCTCCCCCCACCCCATTATAGGTAAGAAAGAAACACTCAGACTCCGTGTGGCAAAACATCCAGGAGGCGGAGATGTGTGACAACTGAAGCAAATGGATGGGGCTTTGCTGGAGACGTTTGGAAATTAATGAACAGTCAGTGTTATCAGGATGAGTGGGTAGTGATCCCCAATCAGGAATGTTGGTAGCCAAGAACAACCTGCTTCCACTTGCAGGATACTCATCAGAGTAACAAAGAAAGTCATCACAGTCATAAAAAAGCCAGCCTCATAGTGACAGCCTTGGTTCATAACCTGAATTATTCTACAAATTCTAAACCACTGGAAACCCAGGTTTCCAAACCTTAAAGCTGGGGGTAACTGAGTCATGAGCACCTGTTATCTCTACCGGCTCTGTAAGATTACCCCCGGCATCACCCCATCCTTTCTGTCCGCACAGATTATCGTAAATGGTACTAACTTTCCCAGGGTTGGCAGAATTTGATGTGGTATTATAAAGAACTCCCTGAAGTCAACAAATGTTTGTCTGTGAAATGGGTCTGCTGACAAGAACCAAGTTAACCTGTACTAGACGACTATTTTCTAAGAATCGAGATGAGAACCTATTTGAGGATCTTGGGAAGTGAATTTTCCCAGGGTGGAAAAGAAACTCTATTTCTGTCCCTGGACCTGCAGTTTCAACGGACATCTGACAACACTGACATCTGTCCTCATCCTGAGTCAGTGTCCCTGGAGTCAAGAAAGCTACCTTCATCAATCTTGACCTACCCCCAGTGTTCTTTCGAAGTTCATAGTTCAGAGATTCCTTAATCCTAACTTGAGTATGACCTCCAGGTAGCTGCTGACATTTCTTTCTTTGCCAAAAATCAATCAAACAAATGAACTCTTTCAGGACCTTGGAATACCTGATCCGACACCTGGCCCACATCGCCTCATTCAGCAGCAAGACCAACATGCATGCCAGGAACCTGGCCCTGGTGTGGGCCCCAAACCTCCTCAGGTAATGACCACCCCGTGGGCTCAGAGCAGCCCACATGTAGAAGCAAAGTCTGGGTGCTTCAGAGATAAAGCACTGGAAGACATGGCTGAGTGATCTTTTTATAGCATATATAGCTTGAAACTTCCAGTAAGGTCTTAAGCTCTTGGCCTGCTTGCTTGGAAACTCTGGTTCCAAAGGCGTTTGTTGGCTGTTATCCCAGTGTGGCTAAAAGTATGGATCTGTATGTTACCACTTCTTGAAAAGGCTTTTTCGGGCTCTGAAGTTCATTGGCTTTCCTTGGCTGTGGTGAGGTCACAGATGGCTATAACTTGAATCAGCTGCTTCATGGAAATCACAAGCAATGACTTGACCCATGGGACAACTGGGTAGAGACGGGAGGGAATCCCATGAAGTAAAACGAAGTCAATTCTGTACACTGATGGGCAGTGTTATACAGTCCTGTAACACAGACCACGTAACAGTGATACAGTCTATTCGGTGGGTGTGGCTTCACTACCATTGGGAAATTCTCTCTGGTCATGAAAAGTTAAAGCCTGTGACCTGTGCAAAAGGCTCATGGACCATCCCCCACCACCTCTGTTGGGAGACAGACTCACTCTGAATGTTTCTTCCATGCAGGAGTAAAAAAATCGAAGCCACTATTTGCAATGGAGATGCGGCGTTTTTAGCGGTCCGGGTCCAGCAGGTGGTGATTGAGTTCATATTGAATCATGCTGATCAAATCTTCAACGGTGCCGCTCCAGGGGCTCTGCAGCAGGATGGTAATGGCTCCCCACCCCCTGGCACATTCCCTGCAAACTTAATTTCCCTTACTGCTCTAACCATAGAACCCCCAAATGAGGGAATATGGAAACAGAAAGCAGAGAAAGTAGGCATCCCAGGTCTGGCTTGGCTACACAGAGAGTCTAAGGCCAGCCGGCACTGCTACATGAGACACTGTGTCAAACAAATAATAAGTGATGATAGGTTTGGTTTTAATTCTGATTGAGTGTTGTATTATGTACCGACTGTTGTGTGTTGATATCTGTGATACGTCACTGTTGTGGTGCAGACTCCAGGATTAGATAAGTATCTGTGTGACTGCATCTGCCTGCAGATTTAGCACGTTTCTGATCAGGGGCACACATGACCTCTCCCTGGGATGTGGTAGGCCTGGGACAAAGTTCCCTTTCTAGGGAGCTCTTTATCATGTTGCAACTTGCTTTCTCCTTCGGTTTCACTCCGGTTTTCACCAGCGCTTTACGGTTTTAGAAGAGTCTTACGTTTCCCCCTTGAAGTCGATGGTGAACATCGTGGCTGTGTGTCCACATTCACATGTAGATCCGGAACGCATTCTCTTTGGGATCATTTTCTGAGTGCTTTATCCTGCCCTGTATCAGTCAGGAAGCATACCAAAAAAAAAAAAAAAATGAGTGTGTTTGTACAAGTGTGGCTCAGAATGGCAGAGCAAACCCTGGGAGTGAACTGGTTTGTGGTGAGCTTCTATGAATTTCTTTTATAAAACATCAGAAATCTGGCCAATCAGAATTACCTCAGTGGCCATTTGTTTTTTAAAGTAGTTTTCCAGTGTAAGTGTCTGTTGGTCACCTGATGATGGACTTGTGGAAACACAGTGTCTTAGTCGGGGTTTCTATTCCTGCACAAAACATCAAGACCAAGAAGCAAGTTGGGGAGGAAAGGGTTTATTCAGCTTACACTTCCACATTGCTGTTCATCACCAAAGAAAGTCAAGACAGAAACTCACACAGGGCAGGAACTTAGAGGCAGGAGCTGATGCAGAAGACCTGGAGGGGTGCTGCTTATTGGCTTGCTTCCCCTGGCTTGCTCAGCTTGATTTCTTATAGAACTCAGGACTACCAGCCCAGGGATGGCACCACCCACAATGGAATAGGCCCTTCCCCCCTTGATCACTAATTGAAAAAAAAATGCCTTACAGCTGGATCTCATGGAGGCATATCCTCAAGGGAGGTTCCTTTCTCTGTGGTAACTCCAGCTTGTGTCGAGTTGACACACAAAACCAGCCAGCACACACAAATTACTGAGCTCCATTCCTGGGCTTTCTGATCTAAACAGTCTAGAGTGTGCTTCTAAGAAGTTCCCCTCTGATGTCAATGTCGTTCATGAGAGTGCACACAGGGAGAGTGTCCTAGTTTGCCTTCTACTGCTATGATAAACACCATGACCACAAGGAGATTGAGGAGGAGAGGGTTTATTTCTTCTTACAGTTTACTAGCCTTCATGAAGGGAAGTCGAGGAAGGAACTCAAGGCCGGAACCTGAAAGCAAGAACTGAAGTAAAGACCACTGGAGGAGTGTTGTTTATTGGCTTGCTCCTCATGGCTATCTCAGCTTGTCTTCTTGTATGCAAAACCAACTACCTTGGGGTGCTACCATCCACAATGGGCTGGGCTCTCCCACATCAATCACCAATCAAGAAAGTGCCCCAGATACTAGGTGCCAGTAGTTCTCATGTATTTGTAATAATGAAAATGTCCTCAGGGGGTGCTATAGAGGTTGTCCAGTGGTTAGAAGCACTTGCTGTTCTTCCAAAGGACCAGAATCGATTTCCAGCAGCCTACAACTGCCTGTAAATCCAGCTCCGGGGCACCTGATACCTTCTTCTGGCCTCTGAGGGCAGCTGTACACACATGGCATACACCCACACACAGAGACACAGACACATGTATATATAAATACTACATTTTTTTAATCTGGAGTATAAAATGTCTCCAGAGCCAGGCATGGTGGCACACACATGTAGTCATAGCACTGTAGAGGTAAATGCAGGAGGATCATGAGTTTAAAGTCATTCTTGGTTATGTAGCAAATGCAAAGCCAGACTAGGTTACATGAGACCTCATCTCAAAAGCAAAAACAAAACAAAAAATAAATAAAACAAAATTTCTCCAGATGTTGCCTAATGTCCTTTGGTAGAGTAAGAGGGGAATTGTGTCAAGTTAAAAGAGCCTTTGGCAGAGAAGGGAGAGCTTTGTATATTAACCATTCCTTCATCACTGCTGTCCTAAAAGGAATACCATGGAGGAGGGACATCTGGCTATAATACAAATACTACAAGTACATACTGAGGAAAGAGCCACCTCTCTCTAAGGGAATAATGCAGTATATTAGTGGTCTGTGCCTCCAGAGACAGAAGCCTAGGGTCAGTAGACTCCACCCACTCATGGCCTTAGAGCCTGTGTTCCTCAGTCAAGGGGGTGAGGGGCAGCCTTCTACTTCATCTAAGCTGAGTTAAGCCAAACTCTTATCCGACCAAAGCCCTTAGCAGAGTTTTCAGGATTAAAGAACCATTGTTGTAACTCTGTGGAATGAATGAGTGCGTATATCAACAGTCATTCTACGGAAAGTCCAGAATTACTTCCTGGTGCCCTTCGATGTCCTCCATCCACATGAGCAGGGAAACTGACAGTTTCCTGTGTATGGCCTCTGCCCCAGCCTCCCCAGGCCACAGCCGCCATGCAGCCTCTTGCCAAGGAGTTCAAGTGGAAGGGCTATAGATGAGAGACCTGAGTAGGCCTAGAGCCCAGATAGGCTCCCAAGCCAAACTCTTCTTTGGTTTACAGAAAGCCGCACTATCACAAAGAGCATGACCTTGCCGGCCCTGTCCCTGCCCATGAAGCTGGTAAGCCTGGAGGAGGCTCAGGCCCGAAGCTTGGCGACAAACCATCCTGCTCGGAAGGAGAGACGGGAGAACAGCCTGCCCGAGATCGTCCCTCCCATGGGCACCCACTTCCACACAGTCCTTGAGTTACCGGACAACAAGTAATTGCCATTCTTACAGAACTCTGAAGGACTGGGGGAGGGAAGGGGGACAAAGAATGGGGGTGTCCAGTCTCAGGTCCATGAGTGGTGACAGTATGCGCTGGGGCGAAGCCCAGTTTGGATACACAGACGTCTTCAAGTCTCCACAATTTCACCATCCTCAATAAGGATGGCTTCCTCCACTGCCCCAGACTTACTGTGAGCTCTTATATCTCCTACCAGACTCGGGTGAGGTATGGGTCTCTTCTTCGCAGAGTAGACAAAACAGGCCTGGTGTTTACAAATGTGAGTTGCCGATGAATGCTTGCCTCCTTCCTCATGACCTCCACCCCCACGCAACACTGCAAAAGGCATGGAATTAGCCTATGCCAGAATACAAGTCAACAAATGAGGCCACTCTTGTCAGAGGGTCCTTACTGTCAGCACTCAGGGATGGCATTCCTTACTTCTTCTCAACCTGCCAGAGACCACACACAGACACACACACACACACACACACACACCTTTCTGTGTCTGTCTGTATACACACATGTATGTGTTCATGTGGACATGTGTGTGCAGGTTTGTAGGAGGCCAGGGGACAACTTGTTCCTCAGGAGCTAACTACCTTTTTAAAAAAACCAAAACCAAAACACATGGTCTATCCTGGCCTGGGCTAATCCTTTGTCTTCCAGGCTCTGGGATTACACGCATGTACCCCTTTGCTCAGCTTCTTTACAGGAGATGCCAGATCCACCTTAGGTCTTCGTGCTAAGTGGCAAGCACTTTATTGACTGAAGCGTCTCCCCGCTCTTTCTCCCCTCTAAAACAGATCATCATTAGTACCCACAGGGAGCTTCTTTATCTCTTCTTCCACTACAAGCTTAGTCTGTACTCACCCATTTGCCCCACCGTGGAAGAAGGTAGTGACTGAAGCAAGAGGCCTAGTCCTTTAGCAGGTGGTAGGTGAAGGTACCGGTTCACTGAATGACGTCATCCTTTCTGTTTAGTAATTGACTCCTGTCCCCAAGACAGCAAGTTGTTTAGAGAGGAAGATGTCTGCCAACCTGGATAACTAGAGGAGGTTTGTGATAGGGATGGCATGTCTCGACTTCCCTGGGAAAAGTTCCCTGGCTGTAGTTCTGAAGAAGAGGGTCTTTGCATTAACATGTTTGATCACCCAGTGAATTTCCAGACAGGCTAAAGTCAGGTGTAACTTGGATTTTAGAGGGAAAGTTCTAGAAATATCAGAGTCATTCATGACTCTGTTTCCTAGAGAAAACGGATTGTACCCCCTTAGAACTAAACACACTGTCCCTCTCTCTAAAGCCATACAGGTTAAGACTCCCTCTCAGGGGTAAATGGTGTTTCAGAGAGACCATCTCCTGCATTTTCTCTGCTTTCATCCACAGCACTGTTACCAGCTTAGCATATGCAACTCCATACCATACACCCCAAGGCTAAGTCCTCAGACTGTCAAGCCAAGTCTGATAGAAACCAACAAGCATGCAGACCTGTCTCCAACTGATTGGAAAGGCGTGCTAAAGCTGAGACCCAGTGTTTAATGAGAGCCCTGTAGAGAAAAGTCTTCTTGTGAGAACCACAGGTTACAAGGTTTCAACCTGAACTTCATGCCAGAGCCTGGCTGGGTGAATCTGAAGCAAGCGTTGCTCCTATGGTGCCCCCTGGTGGTACCCAGTTCTCATGAGCCAGCCCAATGCTATGCCACCAACCCTCATACCCATCCCCATAGCCAAGCATCCTGGTAGAAGGCTGGGCAGGGGAGGCATGCTGACCCTGACTACTGAGGCCAGCTGGCAAGCCACAGTTTTCCTCAGCAGCACCAAAACAGACACTTTTACTGTTTTTATTTGTGTTACTTATACATGGCCATATGGCCACCAGGCAGAAGGCCTGTGGTCTTAAATGTTTAAACGGTCTATAGTGTTAAATATTTGAAGGGTCTATGGTCTTAGTCTTTTGTTTGTTTGTTTGAGTCATGTCCCTCTAAACAGCCCTGGCTGTTCTAAAACTCACTCAGTGGGCCAGGCTGGCCTCCAACTCAGAGATGGACCTGTTTCTGCTTCCCTAGTGCTGGAATTAAAGGCCTGAGCCACTACTTCTGGCTTGATTACTTCTCTTTAAAAAAAAAATCAGCGTGTTTGAAGAGCCAGGACTGGGATGCTTCAGAGACGTCCTGCCAGATCTCAGAACTGTGTGTTTGCTTGTGAGCTCTGACCGATCCACTGACCTCTGTCTCTGTTTGCCTCCAACCCATGTCTTTGATAGATGACAAACTTTGGCTGTGGTTCTGAATAAAAGGGCCTTTGCATTAATGTGTTTGATCACCCAGGGCATCCCCAGACAGGCTAACGTCAGGTACAACTTGGATTTTTAGAGGGGAAACTTCTAGAAAGATCAGAGCCCTCCATGACTGAGACTACAGTCATAACGTTCTTTCTCAATTTTACAATCACCCTTGAAATATCCAGGCAGAGATGATCATGAGTTAAGCTAGCCTGGTCTACTTAAGACCCTGTCTCAAAATAAAACACTACCTTGAAGTGACCCATTCCACTAACGTATATGCATGGCTTGGTTGTTTTAGGAGAAAGCTTTCCAGCAAATCAAAGAAGTGGAAATCAATATTTAACCTGGGGCGTTCTGGATCGGATTCAAAATCCAAGCTGAGCAGAAATGGGAGTGTGTTCGTGAGAGGCCAGAGGCTGTCGGGTGAGAATCAGCATCATGCTTGCCGTGTGTTTGTGTGTCCTTAGCCCAGTTTTACATTTGATCACTGCAAATTAACCAGGCCAGAAAGGAAACTTTCAGATTCACTTGAGTTTTGTTTTTGTTTTTTAAGATGATGAGGATGATGGTGATGGTGGTGATGGTGATGATGATGATGATGTTTTACTTACAAGCGTTTTTAATGTCTATACCATCTGTAAAACAGCCTAATACTAACATCTTTCACACCTGTTATCAAAAACAAAAGTATAATTTCAATATTACTGATTGTATATCTGAAAATTCATACTTAATCAATTATCCCGTTAATGTCCTTTTGCAGTACAAGTCCAAACCTGGAATTCATATTTGATTTGATTGTCATCTATTCTCAGTCTTCTCCAAGGGAGAACCGTTCATCAGTTTCTCTGAATATGATGCTTTGGAGAACATCAGTCTTCATTTTGTACAACTATATCTCTATGTGGGCGTGTCTGGGGTTTACTGATGGTTAAATTTAGAAGTTTTTCAGGCTGTGCTCTGCCTGCCTCTGGGTCATGTCCACGGTACAGGATGCCAATCCCTGATTGTGTGTGAAGTTGGTTTAGGTTACTTGGTTAAAGCACCCTGTGGCATGTAGTTCAACAGCATTTGTCAGGTCTTTCCTGCAGTGCTTATTTCCAGGATTTTCCCAAATAGCTATTTTCTATTTGTTGGAATGCAGCTGGAAAGAGGGTCTGTACCTTCACCTTGAAAGTTGTGATTTTAAATGGGGGTTCTTCCCCATGGGTTTATTCCTGAGCAGAGAAAAGACAGTGATTAAAAGAGGGATCAAGGAGATGAGACGCTAATACCAAATCTAATGGATGCATCCTGAATATTGTGTCAGGAAAGGAAGAACAAGAAAAACTTCCACGATGACTTAGTGCAGACCTTGAACACACAAATACAAGGATCAAATCTCATCTGGATCCTGCTCTGTCGTCTGTCTGTCTGTCTGTCGTCTGTCTGTCTGTCGTCTGTCTGTCTGTCTGTCTGTCTGTCTTTTAAAAGCCACTAAGACAACTTTGAGGACAAATAGAAAACCGTGGGTATGCACTGGCTACTAACTGACTTCAAGGAATTTTATAGTGTGTGTTTGTTCTTAGGAGGTGTATGCTACAGTTGAAGCATTTAAGATGAAATGTCAAAGTATCAAGACTTGCTTTCAAATGATTTGAAGAGGTTATAGGTATAGAACAGGCAGATCAAATACCCAGGAAGACACCAACAACTGCAACTGTTGAAACAAGGTGGTGGGTTTAGATAAGTCTATAACATTTATGAATGCTTGAAATGTTCAGTTAGTGTTAGGAGGAATTGAATTCCTATGGGATAAATAAGAAGTAATATTTCTTTTTTTTTCTTTTCTTTTTTTTTTTTTTTTGGTTTTTTGAGACAGAGTTTTTCTGTATAGCCCTGGCTGTCCTGGAACTCACTCTGTAGACCAGGCTGGCCTCGAACTCAGCAATCCGCCTGCCTCTGCCTCCCAAGTGCTGGGATTAAAGGCGTGTGCCACCACTGCCTGGCGAGAAGTAATATTTCTAAATTCTTTTTTTAGGCTAAGTGATAATTTCATGACAAGGAACAGAAAATAGAAATATTAGACACCTGAGTTGTGTTCTCCGCTGCATGATGAAGGATGAATGGTAGATAGCAGCCACAGCAATTTTGACTATAAATAAAAATAAGTCCAGTTTAGTGACAGAGAAGGCGTTGTGTAACTTAACCCAGTGGCTGTGTCTTCATTGCATGGAGCCTGCCTCAACTGTTCCATCCTCTTTCTGTCGGCTCCATCTTAGTCTGGCTTTCTTGACTGTGGCTATTAAAAGCAGCTTTTCTCTTTGAGTATTACTGTCCCCAAAGGCAGAAGAAATGTCATTTCTGGTAGCTTTCTCATCAGACGTTCTCATCAGTGTCCTGCATTGCGTCTTCCCTGGTCTCAGTAGCCATCACTGGATCACAAGACCAGGCTGATTGGCATGGGTTCTGAACCAGTCATTGGCACGGGGCATGGAGATTAAACCTCAGAAGTGCAAGAGCTCTATGAAGAGGGCAAAGGACAAGGGATTCTGGGTAGACCTCTGTGGACAATTGTGGGGTAAACATAAAATACAAAACTAGCCCAAGTGTCAAGGACAGCATGTCAAAAGATGGCAAAAGTGGTACAAACAAGAAATCAAGACTCTCTGTGGACAATGGGGGAGGAAGAGTGAGGACCTGACAGGAAACTGTTAGTCTGTGCTGAGAGACCGCCTACGCACATCAAAGAGAGGATTTGGTACAGAATGGAAGAGGCCAGAAATAAAAAGATAAAGCCCAAAAGAGAGAACAAAGGGGGTGAACAAGGTGAAATAAATGACATGCTTTGCTTTTGAGTTAGGAAGGGTTCTGTTACCCCCAGGTGATTTTTCAAAAGGCTCAAATCCAAGGTGCTGGACCAAATGGTGGTTGTGTTCATGGGGTGTCACGTGCTCAGCAGAGCAGTGTGTCTTGAGTTACCCAGAGAGTGGCTCACAGCCACAGCAGTTTCTTCAGTCTGTGGCAAGGGCTCCCTAAGCAGTTCTACCTGCCACCCAGCCAGGGTTGAAAGCCTCTTGGTTAAGCTCTTAAAACCTAGTGAATGGAAATAAAACCAAGACAGCTGAGTCGTGGTGGGATGTAGGAGTAAAAATGAGATAACCTCTGATGGTAATACAAGTGGCTCCTGGTGACCGTGACTGTTGCCAGAGAGACTGTTCCCAGAGTGGCTGTTGCCTGAGTGACTGTTGCCAGAGTGGCTGTTGCCTGAGTGCCTCTTGTTAGAGTAACTGCTTTAGGCAAAACAGCATTGCTCAGAACTCTAGAAACTCAAAGTGTGGCTAGTGGGCACAATTCTAACAAAATCTGTATGCAAAGATAGGCCATGGAAGTCTGTAACGTAACCTTCCAGTGTAGTCTTTGCAGGTGGCACATAGGTTTGCAATAATTCTATGTGTGTGAATAAGAAAGGGGGAAATCAGTGGACTCGCATATGGAAACAATATGTTAAAGTTTCCATGACGAAAGGCACTTAACATTTTTGTATGTGCATGTGGAGTATGTTTGGGTGTGCACACATATATGCAAGTGCACATGCCCACACATGAAGAGGTTAGAGGCTAATGTCAGGTCTCTTTTTCTATTGCGCTTCACCTTGTTCTGTTTGAGACATGGTGCTCACTAAACAATTGTGGCTAGACTGGATGGCCAGAAACCCTCACCCCTCAATGAACATACATGTACACATACACATGGATACACACATACACACACACACACACACACACACAATCTGTCTCTACCTCGCTGTCACTAGGACTGCAGATGCATGCTGCTGGTCTTGGCTTTTGTGTGAATGCTGGGAATCCAAACTCAGGCTCTCATGTCACAGAGCAAGCACTTTACCTATTGAGCCATTTCCCAAGCCCCCTTGGGGCATTTTAAAAATTGATTAACCATGAACCGTGTTGGGAGTTTATTGGATTGGCAGCAGAGAGAAAGACATGTTTAAGCAAGTTTAGAAAGCTCACCAGATCAGAAGGGAAGGGGTAAGAAAAAAATGAGGTAGTCACTGAACACAGATGCATAAACTTTGAACCAAATTCCAGACACTGGTTTTAATTTAAGTTTGTTTTCTATCAAAATAAACTGCTGATCAGAAGAAGCCATGGTGGTAGAGGCTTTACCTTCTGAGTGAAGGAGTCATCAGACTGAACCAAGACCACAAAGGTTCCCAGAAGACTCTCAGATGAGAGTTGAGGACAAAGCTCAGTAGAGTTCTTATCTGGTACGCAGGAGGCCGGAGGTTCAGCCCTCAAGCACTGCACAAACATGACATGGTAGCACATGCCTGGATCTCAGCGCTTAGGAGGTGGAGACAGGAGAGTCAGGATCTTAAGGTCACCCTCAGCTTTATAGAGAGTTCAAAGACAGTAGCTTTACATAAGATTCTATTTTTAAAAAAATAGGACTGGTGGGGGTACCTCCAGGAGGCCAGATCAACACCTCAGGCAAAAATACCCTCTAAATATAAGCCTGAGCCAACAGATCTGAAGCATTTAGCTACTGCAGAGAGAAGATACCTTGGGATACTTACAGCTTCTGATGAAAGCCTTAGCGAGTGAACGGATAGAGGGAGCCGACTCGGGGTTACTGTTACTTAAACCCCGCCCCTTAAGGCCAACACATGGAGACCAGAGTCCAGAGATGGGCTGGGCAGTGGTGGTGCACACCTTTAGTCCCAGCACTTGGGAGGCAGAGGCAGGCGGATTTCTGAGTTCGAGGTCAGCCTGGTCTACAGAGTGAGTTCCAGGACAGCCCGGGCTACACAGAGAAACTCTGTCTCTAAAAACAAAACAAACAAAAAAGCAAAACAAACAAAGCAAGCAAACAAACAAACAAACAAAAAACAGAGTTCAGATATGGAGAGACATAGGAAACAAAGGCAAAGCATATCTCAGAATACTCAGATGGAGGGACACCAGCTAGGCAGCTTTAGGATAATAAATCAGTTTATGATCCTGTAGAAACAGCAGCTCCCGGAGGGTAAGACTCTTAGCATGCTATTGAGAGTGAGGAGGTTAGAGGCACTCGGTGCCTTTATTGAACTTGAGTAAAGCCACGGTCCGTCCTCCTTCCGTGTGAGTCACAGAGAATCCCCAAGTGCAGGAGGCTAAGAGTCTAAGTCCAAACCTCTTAGAAGAGGAGAGTTTAGACTAAGGGGAGAGAAAGGGGGAATTTTTAAAAGAGGAATGAAAACAAGCATGAATTATTTCCCAGCTTGAGTTAATGCCAACTCTGACTGCTTCTTGTGGAACAAGCTCCCTTCTTCCCCTGCAGTAGGCACTAGCTGATCCTGACAGTCATAAGTAGCATGTGTTGTTTTGTTTTGTGAGACAGGTCCTCACTATATAGCCCTAGCTGGTCTGCAACCCACTATGTGCTATTTTTGCTTGAGTATGTATTCTAGTTTTTACTTGAGTATTTATTCCACTTTAAAATAACACAGTTGCCGGGTGGTGGTGGCGCACGCCTTTATTCCCAGCACTCGGGAGGCAGAGACAGGCGGATCTCTGAATTCGAGGCCAGCCTGGTCTACAGAGCTACACAAAGAAACCCTGTCTCAAAAAACCAAATGCACACACACAAATGGGGGGGGGGGGGGGGGGGGAGGAAGAGAGAGAGAGGGATGAAAGGAAGGAAGAAAGGAAGGAAGAGAGAGAGAGAGGAGAGAAAGAAAGGAAGCAAGATAATCTAAGAAAGGCTGCATGTCTGAGGCTACACAGCCGCAAACTGGCAGAGGTGAGACTCAAACTTGGATCTAAATCCAGCGTTACATTAATGGTGTTAGTCTTATACTTCTCAGCTTCTAAGTTCTCTTGTTCCTCCTTTCAACCTTGACCTGGAAGGAATATCTGTTCCAATCCTGCTTCTGTTGCTGCAAGAGAGTCCCTGAGACTGTGTAACTTATGAAGAATAGTAGTTCATAGTTTTACAGGTCAGGCAGCCTAAGAGCACGGCCGTGCTGGCATCTCCTTGACATCTGGTGAGATCCTTATGATGCTTCAGTGTGGGACAGAAGAAAGACACATAAGGGGGATGGAGAAAGAAGGGCAGACTCTCCCACAGCTCTCCAGTACCATCAAGAATGTCATTAAGCTATCTGTGAGGCCGCTGCCCCTAGAACCCAACTCCTCCCAACCCTGATGTTCTGACAAGCTAAGCTTCCAACCTATGGACATCTTTGGATCAAACTCAAGAACTAGGTTCTTAACTCATTCAAACTTACACTTTCCCCAAACCCCATCTATGGTAGCAACATAAAGCATACCAGGTACATAGTCTGTGTTCGAACAGACTCAGGTTGGGTAGAGATCTGGTCATTGGTGAGGTTGGTGGGTGAAATCACATGAGGGACAAACAGTCTACAAATCCCATGGAGCGCAGCCCCTGGGGAAAAGCTGATGGTGGCAGCCCAGGCTTTCTCCCTTGATGTCCCAGGTTCCTGGTGCTGTTAGTTATGGTTGCAGCCGGCAGTCTCGCTCTCTAACCTATTAGATAAGACAGGTTTCCCAGATCCCATAGAGTCTACCCCATGCACTCATCTTGAGTACTTTTAACAAGTACTTTTATGATTTTATTGCTCTATGTGTATGGATGTTTGTCTCAATGTATGTCTGTGCATCATGTTCATGCAATGCCCTGGGAGGCCAGAAGAGGGCATCAGATCCCCTGGGACTGGATTTACAGAGTTATGGGCTGTCATACGGGTGCTGGGAATCAAACCCAAGGTCTTTTGGAAGAGCATAAGTCTGAACCTCTAAGCTATTGTTCCAACAGCTAAGTGTTCCTTGAGCACTTTTTGTACAATTAAACTGGATTCAGGACTTCTCATTTGACAAAATTACAGTTTACCTTTATTTGTAAATTATTAATAAAACATGACTCTGCCCTCTTGTCATAAGGCCAGTCCCCATTAGGAGAGTAGAGATATGTAGAGTGGCATGGGGGCAATTTTGTAAGGATGTAATATATCACTACTTGAAAAAGTTTCCTGGAAGTTTTTCTCATATGCTTATAGCCTATTCTGAATGCTGCTTTTTAATTTCCATTCATCAGGGATTTTTTTTTTCTCTTTAGTGGAAAAGGCTACTATCCGACCAGCTAAAAGCATGGACTCCCTGTGTTCGGTGCCTGTGGAAGGTGGGTTGTTGCTCTCTTTGCTGTGAAGAGATAGAATGACCAAGACCATGTATAAATGAAAGAGTTTAATTAAGGGCTTGCTTGCAGTTTCAGATAGTCTGTTAGCACCATGGTGGGGAGCATGATGGCACTCAGGCAGACATGGCACTGGAGAAGTTTTATATCCTGATTCACAGGCAGGAGAGAGAGAGAGAGAGAGAGAGAGAGAGAGAGAGAGAGAGAGAGAGAGAGAGAAGAGAAAAAAAGAAGAGAGAAGAAGAGAAAAGAGGAGAAGAGAAGAGAAGAGAAGAGAAGAGAAGAGAAGAGTGGGGGGAGTCTGACTAGACCTATTGTGGACTTTTGAAATCTCAAAACCCACCCTTAGTTACCTACCTCCTCCAACAAGGCCACACCTCCTAATCCTTCCCAAACAGTTCTGCCAACTAGGGACTAAGTATGCAAAAGCATGAGCTTATGGAGGTGGGGGAGGTAATTTTCTTTCAAACCATTACAGTGAGATTCTACAACTGTCGCCCAGCTGCTTACTTGCAGTTGTGGTTATACATGGTCACCTAGCCCCAGACCACTCCCTGGCTCATCTTCCAAAAAAAGTCTAAAGCCTCTTCCTTTTTTCTGCCTTTCTTTAGCCACAGAAAAGGTCACAAAGACTTTTCACTCAAAATTGGACCACATTAAAAGTCAACAAGCTAACAAAAACTAAGACAGAAGGAACGTGGGCAAAAAGAGGCGAACACTGGCTTATGCCAGGATGATTATGTATCTGGAATCTGTGAGCTACACAGTGCATCAGTCATCCTTTTGAACTGATAGGCTTGTCCATGCCAGTAAACACTGATGTTTTAGGGTTGCTACTGCTATGATTAAAAACACCATGACCAAAAGCAACTTGAGGAGGAAAGGGTTTATCAGGAAAGTCAGGGCAGGAATCTGGAGGCAGAGGCTGTGGAGGAATGCTGCTTACTAACTTGCTCCTCATAGCTTGTTTGTTCAGCCTGCTCTCTTATGCAACCCAAGACCACCTGCCCAGAGTGGCACCACCCAGAGAGCTGGTCTCTCCCACATCAATCACTGAACTAAGAATATGCCTCAAGGGTTGCCTCTAGGCAATCTGATGGAGGCATTCTCTTAATAGAGGTTCTCTTCCCCCAAATGCTTGTACTTTGTGTCAAAAACCAACCAGCATCAGTTAGGAAGCCACTAAGTAGTCCCTATCGGAATCGGTTACATATGAGTTGATATCCGTTGCCAAACACCAGGGATTTACATTTCTTCTAGAAGCTCTAGCCTTGGTGGACAATTGCTAGTTATCTCTTCTACTTTTTGTTAAACAACCATCAGGCCCAGATACAAGTTTCTGGGAAAGCGGCTCCGCAATCTGCACGCACTAACCACTGCTTGCTCTTCTTCTCCAGGGAAAGAAAACAAAGGAAATTTCAATCGAACAGTCACCACTGGGGGATTTTTTATTCCAGCCACAAAAATGCACGCGAGCAGCACCGGCAGCTCCTGTGACCTCAGCAAGGAGAGTGAATGGGGTCAGGAGGGGATGCCAGCCGGGGCTGAGGGGGGCTGCGAGGTGGGCGGTCAGATCCGGCCCCTGCCGGAGCAGCTGAAGGTGTTCCGCCCCATCGGAGACCCTGAGAGCGAGCAGTCCGCCCCAAAGCTTCTGGGGATGTTCTACACCTCCAGCGACAGTCCGGGCAAATCCGTCTTCACAAGCAGCCTGTTCCAGATGGAACCCTCACCCCGCCACCAGCGAAAGGCGCTCAACATCTCAGAGCCCTTCGCGGTGTCTGTGCCACTCCGTGTATCCGCCGTCATCAGTACCAACAGCACCCCGTGCAGGACGCCCCCCAAAGAGCTACAGTCTCTCTCCAGCCTCGAAGAGTTTTCTTTCCAAGGTTCAGAGAGTGGAGGATGGCCAGAAGAAGAAAAGCCCCTGGGAGCTGAACCTTTTCCAGGTAAAATAGGGGCAGAAGGGTCTCCCTCCATTACAAGAGATAACACGAGGTTTGATCTGACTTAAATAGCATTTGCAGGGATGGTGGCGTCTAGGGCCAGAATGGCTGTTGCAAACCTTGCTTTGCTGCGGATTTTCACTGAGTTAATAACCTGCGCCTCAGCTTCTTAATTTATAAAATGTTGATGTCAATAACCATGCCTTATTTCTAAATTTGAGTCAACATTTGGTTAATGCATGCAAAGATCTCAGAGCGGTGTCCTAGCACACACAATTGTCTTGGGGTTTCTATTGCTGTGAAGAGACACTACAACCACTGCAACTCTTCTAAAGGGAAACATTTAACTGAGCTGGCTTACAGCTTCAGAGGTTTAGTCAGTTATCATCATGACAGCATGCAGACACACCAGAAGAGGGCATCAGATCCCATTACAGATGGTTGCGAGCCACCGTGTGGTTGCTGGGATTTGAACTCAGGACCTTTGGAAGAACAGCCAGTGCTCTTAACTGCCAAGCCCCTGCAAATCCTTCTTGAATGACCCCTTTGTACTGACCACTCACATTCTCTTCACAGGTTCTGTTACTAAGAAGGCAGCTACAGAGGACACCAAGCCAGAACCTGAAGCCCCGGGGAGAGCAGAGTGTAGCCAAAGCCCTTCCCTGGACCCAGGTACCCAAGTGGAGGAGAAAACCTTGGATACATCCCTGGCTTCTCAACTGTCAAAGGAAGCAGAGAAGCAGCCAGATGGAGAGAAGGTGGTGGAAGAGAGCCAGGGTGCTAGCCAGCTGAAGCCCAGCACTCCACAAGAGAGCCTCAGAACTGGAACTGAACCAATGCTTCTCCATGAGATGGTAAGGTGGACTCTGCCCATTCCAGCCACAAATGGCACAATTTAAAGATTTTTATAATTAAAAAAAAAAGAGGGTTACTGCAAGAGAAATGTAATTTATTAATTAAGTTATTGAACTGATTAAGATTCATTGTTTCTAATTTAATTGTGTTTTGTGTGATCACAGCTACATGTGTGCCACAGTATGTATAAATGTCACAGCATATATATTCGAGGTTAAAAGACAACTTTGTTGTCTGTTCTTGCCTTATCGGTTAAGGCAGTATTCTCTTTTCCTGTTTTCTGCTGCACTGTGTGCTGCAGGCTGACCAGCCTCCAGGCTTCTAAGCAGGTTCCCTCTTGCTACCTCCTATCTCACCACAGGAGCCCTGGGATTACAGCTATGTACCACCACATGCACACTTTGTCTGTGGGTTCCAGGGATGGCGCTCACAGGATTCCAAGGCTAGCACATCTACACACTGAGCCACCTTCCTAGCCCCTTTTTTATGTATCAAAAATTTTTTAATGAGTCTTAGTAGTCTCACTTACTAGCCAGGAATGATGACAGACACCTACTGTCCTATCATTAGGGAGATGGAAACTTGTCGGTCATGATTTCAAGGCCATTCAGGACAATCTGGGATGTATGAGACCTTGTCTCAAAAGAAACAAAACGAAGACAAAACTCACTTCTCAGCCTGGGGTTTCTTTGTGGCTGGCCTCTGAGAAGTCCCACCACAATGGGAAGAAACCATCCAGCTCAGATTCCTAAGGCAAACACAACTCCAAATATTTCTGGCCCATAAACATGTCTTTATGGAATGACATTCAACCCAGAATGGTTAATTCAACCCAGCTGGTTATATCGCAGTCCCAAGTATGATGACCATTCATGAGCCCCATTCTCTGTCCTCAGACATCCTGGCCTGGTGCTTGTCCAAGGCCGTCTATAGAATCTGAGAGGTTTCCCAGCTCTAGTCTGTGATTTTAGAGAAGTTCAAATCTAACAAACTTTGTCCACTCTTGAGGGGTGGAATTGTCCATGGATGGCTTTACAAGACATCTTTACGCAGAAGGTGTGAGGAGGTTTTCTGGGACACGTGTGCTGAGGGATAAAGAAGCCTACATTTTAATTTGCTTCCAGAAGATGCCAAGAGGACCGTGTGCTGGGAGTTAGGGCAAAGCTGATGTGAAGCGTTGTCCTCAGGAAGGCTGAGCAAGGGTTTGAGCATGTTTGCATTGACAGAGAGATTCTTTGCTGGTTGACTCTGATGAGGAGAGCCCAGAGCTAGCAACGTTGCTTTGAGGAAGATAATGTTAGGGCTGGAAGAACGAGGGTGAATTCAAAGGAACAAGTAAAGGCATCAGTTCATTCCTTTATTGAACATATGTCCCAAATCCCCACTTTGTGCTAAATAGTGTGCAATCCTCAACACTAGGTCACTGCAGTACGGAGACTGTCGCCACTGTTCCTGCCTTTGGGGCTGCCAGCCTCACAGGGAAAAGTCAGTATCCAGGGTGAAGTGAAAGAATAGAATAATAAGGAAACTAAATAGTCTTTTCTTTCTTTCTTTCTTTCTTTCTTTCTTTCTCTCTTTCCTTCTTCCTTTCTTTCTATTCTCTCACTTACTTACTTACTTCCTCCCTCCCTCCCTCCCTCCCTCCCTCCTTTCCTTCCTTCCTTCCTTCCTTCCTTCCTTCCTTCCTTCCTTCCTTCCTTCCTTTTATTCTCTCATATATTACATCTTGACCAAAGTTTCCCCTACTTCCATCTTCCCAGCCCCTCCCCCGACAACCTCCCTTATCCCCTAGATCCATTCCTCTGTTTCTCCTCAAAAAAACAAAAAGAAAGCCGGGCAGTGGTGGTGCACGCCTTTAATCCCAGCACTTGGGAGGCAGAGGCAGGTGGATTTCTGAGTTCGAGGCCAGCCTGGTCTACAGAGTGAGTTCCAGGACAGCCAGGGCTACACAGAGAAACCCTGTCTCGAAAAAAAACAAAAAAAAAAAAAAGAAAGAAAGAAAGAGAGAAAGGAAGGAAGGAAGGAAGGAAGGAAGGAAGGAAGGAAGGAAGGAAGACAGAGAGAGCATGCCTCCCAAAGTTATCAAGTGAACATATGATTACAAGTTACAATAAGACCAGGCACATCCCTCATATCAAGGCTGGACGAGGCACCCCAGTAGAAGGAAAGGGGTCTTAAATATGGGAAAAAGAGTCAGAGACATGGCCACTGCCACTGTTGGGAGTCCCAGAAGAGCATCAAGCTACATAACCATAAGATGTGCAGAGGACCCAGCTTGGACCCATTCAGGCTCCGTGGTTGTCACGTCTGTCCCTGCAAACCTCTATGAGCCCTGCTTCTTTGGTTCTGTGGACCGTGCATAACAGTGATTAGAAATCAGGAATGTAACTGCTGAGTGAAGTAAGGAGACGAGAAGTCTAGTGGACAGAACTGTCACCAAAGAATGCACTGAAGTAAAATCCAATTGATCTTGGTCAGGTAATACTTAGAGAGCTAGCTGGAAGGAGAAACGGGGGCTAGAGGTGGAGCACACGCACCTTCACGCACAAGACCCTAGATCTAACCCTCAGCACTCCAGAACCAGAGCCAGGTGAAGACATGAGAGTCAGCAGCCGATCAGACCTCCCAGACTCCACGCATCCAGTAGTTAGAGACACTCCCTGAGATGCCTGTCCTTACAAGAGAATTACACCGTGTCACTATAAGGACAAGGGACACATTACATGTGAATGGAAGACTGGGGACATAGCTCAGTGACTGAGCACTTGCTGGAACATACAACAGCATGTGCTTAGAACTGGCTGAGGAGGGGGGTCAGAAGCAGATTCTGTTCTACTGTGGACAGGACTGGATCGCCATCCTATCTACAGCTCTATGATTCAGGCCGTTAGCCCAGTATTGTCTCCTAAGGCATTGAAAAGGTTAAAAAGGAAGACATATTTCATGGCATATGCTGGGCATTCTGACACCCATGGTTATTGCTGAGGCTGCCTCCTTTATTGGTGTGAGTACTGTCAACTGCTCCGTTCCCTTCGCGCTCCCTGGACTCTTGGCAGACATCAGGACCCAGAGTTCTGGGCTCAAAAATAACTAACGTCTTCTTGTTTTTCAGGATGAAGATGACCTGGCTCAGGCCTTGATCTGGCCTGAGATTCAACAGGAACTGAAAATCGTGGAATCAGAGGAGGAGTTCTCATCATTGCCACCCCCTACTCAGAAGACAAGCCCGATTACTGAGTCAAGTCCAGCCCCATTTTCCTTCCCAGAGGCCCCTGGGAGCTTGCCTAGTAGCTCCGCTCCTCTGGAGGTGTGGACTAGGGACTCAGCCAATCAGAGCAAAGAGGAGGCTCCCATCCTCACCAATAGAGAGAAGCTGGAGCCAGGCTGCAGCCTCCTTGAATCAGAGTCTGAGCAGGAGTGCAGCCCAGACCCGGCCAGTCTAGCACCCCTGGAAATACTTTTGTTTGAAAAGGTGTCTTCTTCAGCTAGGATAGAGATAGGAGGCCCAAGAAATCTCTCTCCCCCACTCCCTCCTTCTCCACCTCCTCCAACTCCTCGGGAGGAGGAGCCTCAAGTCTTGCTGTCAAAGGAATGTCCTGACAGAGAAGATGCATCTAGAGATTCCAGGACAGATCTCTACACAGAGCCGCCAAACCCCAAAGACGGCCCTGGCATCCCTCGACTCTGTCAGAGAGAGGAAGCTACTGCAAGCCCAAATGAGCTGCAAAATGCAAAGCATGCTGTTCCCGAGAACAAAGGCCCTGGTCTTCCAAGCCCAACAAAGGAGGTTGAAGTCATCCCACAAGAAGAGGGAGATGCTCCCCATTCAGCACAAGAGCCTTCAGACTGTGACGAAGATGACACTGTGACAGACACTGCCCAGCATGGCCTGGAGATGGTAGAACCCTGGGAGGAGCCCCAGTGGGTGACCAGTCCCCTTCATTCTCCCACCCTGAAAGAAGTTCAGGAGTCCCAGATGCAAGGCTCCCAGGGCCACCGATTAGAGAGGAGACTTCGCCACAGGCCCAGCCTTCGCCAGAGCCATTCTCTAGATAGCAAAACCACTGGAATGAGCCACTGGACTCTTGAGGCTCCCTTCTCCAGCAGCTGTGCCAATCTTGAAACAGAGAGGAACTATGAGCCTCTGCAGCCCCCAGCAGCCAGGATCAAGAGTGCCGGATTGGAAGAGAGAGCCCTAAAAGCCTTCAGAGAGTTCTCTGGCCTAAAAGGGTTAGAGGTTCTTCCCAGCCAGAAGGCACCATCTGGTATACAACCCAAACCAGTAGAAACCAACTTCATCAGTTTAGCAGAGGGAAAGGAGCAGAGACCACAACTAGAATTTAGCAACCCTCAGATTAAAGACAATGATGTTCCCGGGCCAGATAGCAGCAAGGAGAGTTCTAGGGCTCAAGAAAGCACCTCACCTGGGGAACACTCCCTAAAGCTACAGCCAAAGAGCACTGAGTGTGGGCCCTCAAAAGGGAAACACAGGCCTTCTTCCCTCAACCTGGACTCTGCCACTCCCATCACTGACCTTTTCCGACTTGAGAATGGGGCTTCCATTAGTTCACCTGGAATAGAGCTCTCTGAACTAGGGGACACCAAGGTCACCTGGATGAGCTCCTCTCACTGTAAAGCAACCCCCTGGAACTCCCAGGACGCTCAGGACCTGGACATTGTTGCCCATGCCCTTACAGGCCGTCGGAATTCAGCTCCTGTGAGCGTGTCAGCTGTGAGAACCTCCTTTATGGTAAAAATGTGTCAGGCCAAGGCCGTTCCTGTCATCCCACCCAAGATTCAATACACACAGATCCCACAGCCCCTGCCCTCTCAGAGCACAGGGGAAGGAGGGTCTCAGCCTCTGGAGAGGAGCCAGGAAGAACCTTGTTCAACCCCTGAGATCCCTCAGAAACCCACCAAAGATGATTCTCTCTCTTCCCTGGGAAGCCCAGAGGAAGAGCAACCAAAGCAAGAGACAGGAGCCTCTGCATCCCAGAATACAGCCAGCACTACATCCTGCATGTATGAGGGGTCCTTCTGCTCTCCGGAACCAGGTGCATCCACTGTGGTCTCCACACAGGATGCAATGGTGCAATGCAGAAAACGCACATCAGAGACAGAGCCATCAGGAGACAACCTTCTTTCTTCAAAACTGGAGCGAGCATCTGGGGGTCCTAAACCTTTCCACAGGTCGAGGCCAGGAAGACCTCAGAGCCTAATCTTATTCCCCATCATGGACCACCTACCTTCCTCACCCACAGTGATAGATTCCAAGGTCTTACTGTCCCCTATCAGAAGCCCTACTCAGACAGTTTCCCCTGGCCTTCTCTGTGGAGAGTTGGCCGAAAACACATGGGTCACACCAGAAGGGGTTACGCTTAGGAATAAAATGACCATCCCTAAGAATGGCCAAAGACTAGAGACTTCAACAAGCTGTTTTTACCAGCCCCAGCGGAGATCTGTGATTCTGGACGGAAGAAGCAGGAGACAGATAGAATGAAATCAGTTGACCTGCTGCTCTTCTCTGTAAACGTGGCAGGCTCATCTGGTCCTTACAGGATCAACTGGCCATTCTCCAGGCACAAGCTATCGAAATTAGGGCTTATATTTGCCTCTGACCACCTCCTCTCTCTCCCTCTCTCCCCACCTCTCCTTTGTCTTTGACCACACATGAGTCTATTTGCTAGAAGAGCAATTAAGACAAGGACTGAAGAGTGAGGTTTAAGAACGTCCACATGAGCAAGTGGGGAAGGGTTAGGCAAGGGAAGAGGATGGGATGCTCACCTCTGGTGGAGAATGGGGTTCATCTGCGAGTCAGATTACTCCTCCACTACCCTTATCCTTTACTGTCGAGAGCTGCCTGTGATAGTATCCCTTGAAAGAAAGAAAAAAAATTTTTTGCCTGAGTCAGAAAAATCTTCCTGTTTTGATTGAAGGCTTCTTTGTGCTTTTTTAAATGCTCTTTAAAGCATGTGTTCTTTTGGAACAGTTTTTAATAAGCTTTGTAAAAGTGTATTTACTCCCTCTCAAATAGAAGCAGATCTGAAAATGCAAACTAACATGCACGTAAGATCTCCAGGTGGGGGAACTTCCTTGTGCTCTTTCCCTGGGATTGCTGCAGACCTGTCCAAGGTGATCCATGAATCAGCATAGAAAGTCAGAATCTGTACTCAAGAGCCAAGCCCCAGACTGGTCCCACCTACAAATGCTTCTTGGTGTTGGCTTTATTGTGACTCCACCTGCCACCGTGCTGAACTCTGATTAACAAGTAGCTAGGCAGACTGAGTACTAAGCTGAGGGCTATGAGACATACAGGTATGCAGGGATGGTGTGTCTGCTTTCTTTATAGTACCAGAATCCAAGTGCCACATGTCATACAGGAAGGCACAACTTCATTACAGACCTGATGTGTTTCAGTTGGTGAGGCATTAGGAGAAGGAACGCTCTAGCTCTCCAGCACTAGCTTGGGCCCAGCAGGGTGGGGAAAGGGGCGAGGAAGAGTCTGTCACTGTCCTCAGAAATACACTGCCTTTAGCCAGTGGCTCCCTCCCTTCCTCTTTCCTTCACCGTTGCTCAAGGGCAGATTTGAGACACCTCTGTCTTCATTCCCCATATCTACCATCAACTCAGGTGCTCAAACTCGTGCTGACTCTTGTTTGGACACAAGCAGATGCAATAAACCAGTCTGATGTCCTTTACACCTACTGGAAAGCTTCTGGTGCTTCTCCCACAAAGGCTTAATGGGGCACTTCTCAGATTCCAGCATGGCTGAACTGTGTCCAGAAGCTCAGTCATTGCACAAGTTTCTCTAAAGACTAACAGTATCTCTGGGCTGACCCCACAAAGCCAGGACTGGACTGGGTGAGGGGCTAAGCCGAAGTCATCTCCAGTGGGAATGTAGACGCTGACACTCTATTGCAGATCTCATGGTCTCTTTTCCTTCCCTGATAAACCTTAAGGATTTGAAATCTTGCCCTTGGTTTTGTTTGTTTGTTTGTTTGTTTGTTTTGTTTTTTGTTTTTAAGCCACTACCTGGGGCAAGGATACCTAAAGTCAACTAATGAGAGTGACCCCACATGAGGAGCAAGGGGAACAGTTAATAGGCCTTCAGTCTTTGCTTTCTCATTAGGCGAGGAAAGCACTGAACCAACAAAAACTGAGATGTCAACCAACAAGAAGTCTTAGGATACAGCATTTCTCCCTAGTCACGAAAGGTGAAGAAATATGGTGTCGAGAGATGAAAGTGGCCATGTTCTGGAGATCTGAAAAGTGCATTCCTGCCTTATCAAGAAATATGGTGGCAAGCTTGGCGCCAGGCTCAGTGGACTTGTATGCTTTGATAAAGACTTGCACCAGTTAGAATGTGAAAGGGAAAGAGCCAAGTACCAAAGGAAACACGGAGACTACTTAATGATTGTTCTGTTTCCTAATACTTCTAGGATGTATTTTTATTGGCAGCAAGATAGAGAAGCGATGATTTACACACTGACAGGTGACTTAAATTCTGAGGGCTGATTTCAAAATGACTGCCATGTTCCCTTAGATACCATTTGTTTATGACATCATCTGCAGGAGAGCAGACATGTGGGTGTGACCATGACCCGCTGTCACTTGTTTGGAAATATTCCTTACTTTGGTTTTTTCACCCAATTGGTTCCTGAAGAGCTTGGACTCTTCACCATCTCAGTGCCCTGCCTCTCCAGTGTGGTACTCTGTCAACTGTCACAAACATGGTTGTAAACTTTGTCGGCTGGGTGAGCCTGGCACTCAGAAAATGCCATTTCATGAAAAGACATTGTTCCTCAAAATGCAGGGGTCACCCCTTGGGCACCACTTGGGGTTCTCATATCCTCCCCTAAGAATGGTCAAGTGAGAATCACTCTGCTTGCTTCCATCCAGGGTCAGGGAGAAGTACCACTGTTGTCAGGACCTGCTGATGTGCCAAAAAGAGCCGTAGAGCTGTCTCCAGAGCAACCGCCATTCCACAAAACGAGTAGCTCACTTCAAAGACTAAAGTTCAAATGAAATGTGTACACGTACACTTTTTTGGCACATTGTCTTTAAGATAATAATCCATATTTATTTACAAAATAGTCATTCCAGACTATTTTTTTTCCTTTTTGCCAAAATGGACTGGAGAAAGAACATTTGGTTTTTATTCTCTACTCTTGGAATATAAAAAGACCTAATCAAGACCAAGACCTTGCTATAAAATACTAGCTTAATCCAAGCCTTAAAATTCAAAATATTGCCCAAGTTCAATTTCTGGATTCTGGAGACACTAAAAATGAATATATCAGCATCCTCACTTGCCCAAAGCTTGGTAAACAGGGCACTGTGTACCTTAACACTCCCACACTGTGGTCTAACAAAGAGAAAGGGGACAAATCAAGCAGCCTGAAACAACCGGAGCAGGGTGAGAACCACCATTAGACACCAAGCAAAGGCAGAAAGGAGCAGCTAGCACCTTCACTAGGACTGTTGACAGTATTCAAATGACCTACTAATAAATATTCTAATTAAGCAGAATTGCAAATCCAATAAAATATATCAGTGAGATACTTGGGTGTTGAGATCTTTATTTTTAAAGGTCAGAGTGAAGAAGAACTAAGTATTTCTGATGGTTTTCGTGGTTCTCATTGGTTGGAAGATCTAACGGTTGGATAGAAACCAAAGATCTGATTCCACAAACCTTGAAGAAAGGATTTGAGTCTTTGATCACCCAAAAAAAAAAAAATGATTTAATTTCTGCTGTTGATGAAGTCACATATGGGTCCAAGATGAATTGTTAGTTTCATGTAGTGTTTAGGCACAGAAATCACGTTTGGTAAGTCACGTGTCTACCAGGCCTTACCCTCAGAAGCCCTGGAGAATGTAAGATTTGTTTGTTTAGGATGGGAACAGAAGTTTCTAGTAGGTCCAATTCCTGCTTAGATTGATTGGGACTACCTTCTACCAAAACTGGTCCTACCTGATAACAAACACGTATCTTAGGGTCTTCTGTCCAAGAGTTTATTTTCACACATCTCAAAGAGGAAGGTCAGCTCAAAATGTGCAATGACAAAGAATATGCTCCCCTTACTAGCATCTTTCCTACCCAAACAGAGTCGGAAGAGGGAGCAAATGCACCTTTGTAGGCAAGAGGAGAGAGAGATGGGATAAGGGTGATTGGCTGAGACCAACTCCAGTCCCAGCAGTGCAAAATAACTAGCACACAAATGACTTAGTTTGAGGTACATTAGCAACACAGGGACTGGTTCTCAATGTGGGTCAGAGTGGAGGTTGTTAATGTAAGAAGCCAAGTGCATTGCTGGATGAGCCCGATGCTTTGACACAGTGTAATGCCACTGTACTCTCTGGCTTATAATTCTGCAGAGTAAAGCACTTTTTCAGAGGCCCCTACTGGCAGCCATGTGATTGAAAGCTGTTTTTGAACTCTACAGATGTTTCCAAAGATATAATCAAAATGTCTTCTATTCATTAAAAAAATATATATTAAACCTACCCATAGAGACCTCTAAGTGTAATTAAAAGATTTGTATGCTTTAAAGTGTACTCAAATAAATCATATGTAATTCTTGGGATGGAACTATTGGTTAGAGGACGTGGGGTCACCAAGAAAGCACACAGAAGAGTAAATCCTGGTATCAGACTCATAGTTCCGGCTCGCCCTGTTGAACATCGCTTTTTGTTGCTGTTACTTCAAGGTCAGATTTCACAAATCTCTCATAATTCCTGGGTTTAGTTTTTTTTAAAAAAAAATGATGACATGGGTTGTTGGGGAGATGGTTCAGCAGCTAAGAACACTCACTGCTGTGCTTGTGGAGGACCCGGTGGATTCCTAGCCCCTAGCTGGCGGTTCACAACTGTAACTCCAGTGCTAGGAGAGCCCTCATCTGGCTTCACCAGGCACAGACATGGGACACAGACACACATGTAGGCAAACACATACATTTTTGGCTTTTTTTTTTTTTTTTTAACAAAGAGAAGCAAACTTGCCGGGTAGTGGTGGCGCACGCCTTTAATCCCAGCACTTGGGAGGCAGAGGCAGGCAGATTGCTGAGTTCGAGGCCAGCCTGGTCTACAGAGTGAGTTCCAGGACAGCCAGGGCTATACAGAGAACCCTCAGGGGAGGGGGGGAAGAGAGAGTGAGCGCGAGTGCCTGGCCACAGTCCTCCTGCTTCAGCCCCCAAGTGTCAAGATTGCACGTTTGAATCACCATATCCAGCTTCCACAAGCTTGTTTTTGTTACATCTTGATAATCAACTGTTTGCCAGTTCACCCTCTTGACCATAATCATTTAACCAAAATATCCAGAATAAGTTGACATCCTGTGCCAAGGGCAAATTGTAATGGAAAAACAGAAGACAGCTGATTGCTTCTTAGAACTCTGTAGCTTAAGGAGAACTCTAGTCCACTGCATAGGTGCAGGCTGTTTCCCTATTGCTTGAATCAGTTAAGAGCTTTCGATTTGGGGTGGGTTGTGTGGTCTGTTCACCTATGCATGTTTACAGAGTGCATGGCAGCCACACACACTGTTGAGTGCTAGAGATAGGCTCGACACACCTGTGCAGCTTTTATGTGGCTGCTGGGGATCTGAACTTGCATACTGAGGGTTCTGCCCACTGAGCCAGACTCCAACCTAAGGACTGAGTAGTCATACAGTGCTAGAAAGGTTTAAGGCAACATTTCCTATCCTGGAATACATCATCACATGTATATAGGTGGGGCTTGGGATGTGGGAGGAACATAGACTAAACCTTCTACAAGGGCACTTTTCCCTACTCCACCAGACTTTTACAAAGGACACAAGGTCCCAGCTTCTCACTCCTGTTCCTGCAGCATCGCTTCTTCATCATACAGAATTCCCTCACTATCGAAACACACGGTCTGAGCTGTTCTAGTTTACTGTTCTTAGGTATGACGTACTCTACAGACTAAATGCCCTAGCTCTGGCACCAGGCTCCATTTCCTCCTGCCACATATCTCCCCAGCACTTGGATTTTTATTGTTCTCAAGGAAAACCCACCAATACCCCTGTGATGATTGTTCCTGAGTTTAGAAGGTGCCAGGCACCCTGGAACTGGAGTTATGGATGGCTGTGAGCCACCATGTGGGTGCTGGGAACCAAATCCAGGCCCTCTATAAGAGCAACAAGTGCACTTAACTGCTGAGCCAACTCTCCAGCCCTGTAATCCCCAGTTTTTAAAAATCACACTTATTGTGTGGGTGCGCATGATGGATTTGAGGCTTACATGGAGATCAGGACGTTCGGGAGTCAGTTCTCTTTCCACCATTAGGTCCAGGAATCACAATCAGGTGTCAATGATGGTGTCACCTTTACCCACTCCACCATGACATCTCAGCACTCCCGAACCCCTCAAATCCTCTGACTTGATTTTGGAACAGGGTCTCACTAAATTTTTCAGACCAGTCTTGAACTCACTCTGGTCACCCAGGCCTTGGATGTCTGACCTGCTTGCCTTAATTCCTGTCAGGGATTACAGGCTTGAGTCACCAGGCCTTTAGCTCTTTATTTCTACCCACTTAAACTTAGTGTGGGGAGGCCATGGGGAGGAGGGTGTTGGGTGCCAAAGTACACATGTGGAGGTCAGCAGACAACTTGCAGATGTCCGTTCTTTCTACCTTGTAGATTTGGGGAATTGTCAGACTTGATGACAAGTGCCTTGACCACTGAACCATCTTGCTCTCTGACTTCTGACCATGTATGAGCTTCTAGGGTTACATGTAAGATTATTTCACACTTGGTATTCTGTTATCCTAAGCTTCTCTTTTCTCTTTCTAGAATCGTCTGTTCTTGCTACTTCATTCCATTTGTGCAAGATTACCAATGCCTGGCCCACCACTATTCTAACAGCACATTATCAAACCTGTCATCCTTCTGCCTCAGACTCCTGAGGGTGACAGATGTGGATCACACTTGGCTTTAACAAACACTTCCATTCATTTGACCTGCCTGGCAGCCATCTACTCTTTTTGTGACCTTCAGAATTCAGCCAAACCAGCTCTCGACAGAGGCTCATCATATTTATACAACTCAGGGGCTAGAGAGGGCTCAGTGATTAAGAACACTGACTATTCTTTCTGGGGACCTGGGTTCAGTTCCCAGCACCCATGCGGGGATTCATCAGTATCTATAACTCAGTTCCCAGGGTATCCAATGCGGTTTGGTTTCCATAGGTATCAGGTACACAGAGCACAGACATATGTGCAAACAAAACACTCAAACACATAAAAATATTTTTAAAAAGATCAGTTTCTCTTCTCTAATTATCTGAACTATTTCTGTAGACGAAGACCAACTTGGGACTTTTCCTTGTTGCTGCTGAGACACTATGCACCCTACTGACCTCAAAATCAACTAAAGACATGTGCCACTGGACCTAGCTATAGTTAGCCATGAGAAGCAAATCTTCAAGATCCTAAGGAAAGCATAGCAAGATGCCAGCTTCCCTGGCCCTTCCCCACAATTACATTTAGGCTGAGCCAATTTAAAGAGCAAGAAAGCTAACATATCATCAGCCGCCTTATACGTACTGCTGTAAGATGAAGGTCTTGGCCTAGCTTAGTAGAGAAGAGGAAATTTGCTACCAAGCCTGTCAATCTGAATTCGAAATCCCTGGTTCCACATAGAGGATAGAGATTCAACTCTGGCAGATGTATGTCAGCTGTATGTTCACTGTAGCTAAAACGCGAAACTTTATCTTTCTGTGTCTGACCTTCGCTGAAAAATCATATCCTAGGGCTGATGGTTCAGTGAGTAAAGGCACTTGCCACCTGCCACCTGATTTCAATCCGAAAATTTGAATAAAGTTAGAATTAATTCCCAAAAGCTGTTCTCTGACTTCCAAAGAGATTCACTTGTGTACACAGACACACACATGCCTTAAAGAGATGGCTCAAGAGTTAAGAGAACTTCCTGCTCGTCCAGAGAGGCTGAGTTTAGTTCCAAACACTCACAGACAGCTCACAACCACCTGGGACTCCAGCACCAAGCTATCCAATACCTCTGGCCTCTACAGGCGCCTGCATTCACACACAGAGAGAAATTAATTAATTAAATATATGAATTAAATATATTTTTTTATTTTTTATTTATTTATTATTTTTTTTTTGGTTTTTCGAGACAGGGTTTCTCTGTGTAGCCCTGGCTGTCCTGGAACTCACTCTGTAGACCAGGCTGACCTAGAACTCAGAAAACCACCTGCCTCTGCCTCTGCCTCCCAAGTGCTGGGATTAAAGGCGTGCACCACCACTGCCCAGCAATTAAAAATAATTTTAAAAGATTCTTTTAAAAAGTAATTTCCTGGGCTGGAGAGATGCCTCAGCAGTTAAGCACACTGAGTGCTCTTCCAGAGGTCCTGAGTTAAATTCCCAGCAACCACATGGTGGCTCACAATCATCTGTAATGGGATCTGATGCCCTCTTCTGGTGTGTCTGAAGACAATTTCAGTGTACTATTATATATACAATAAATAAATATTTTAAAAATAATTATTTCCTAAACTAAATATAGTGATACACAATACACAATACACACACACACACTCTACTGTGGAGGGTTAGTCAGGAGCATCATGAGGTCGAGGCCAGCCTGAGAAACATAACAAGATTCTGCCTTTAAAAAGTAAAATCATCTCAGCCAGGCTTGGTGATGCACACCTTTAAACCCAGCATTCAGGAGGCAGAAGTAGACGGATCTCTGAGTCAAGGCCAGCCTCATCTATAGAGTTCCAGGATAAGCAGGGCTACACTGAGAAACCTGTCTCAAAAAAACAAATAAATAATCTATCTCCTTGGCTAGCCATGGTGATACATACGTGTACCATTTCATTCCAGAGACTGGCATAGAAGTGTTATGACAGCAATACCTTTTCTGGAAAAAAAACAAAAACAAAAAAACCAAAACAACAACAAAAACCCACCCCCCTAACAGTTAGCAGTCATGAATCACTTCATTCTTATGCTTTCTAAATTAAAACCCTGTTTCACTACTTAAAAAATATGCCTTTAAGTGGCCGCCGTTTCTGCTGTTTCCTTGCCCTGACTTCTTTCTCTCTACCTCACTCATCATTTCTACCAGGAACACGGCACAGAACCTTGCTAATGAAGGGGCTCATATCTCTGCAGGGTAAATGTCTGAATTTCCTACTGCTAAGCCCCAATACCGATACAGTACTTGGTGGAAAATTACATGTGTTGAATGGGTAAAGACTGGCTATCAAATAATTCAATTCAGAAGCAGTATTCACATCACACTAAGAAAGCCATGGTTAGCTGCAACGTGAAGGCGGGTGGCCATGCACACACACATTCCTAGAATGGGTTTCCTTATAGGGCAGGTCTCAGGCGACAGCTCTGTACCCAATCTCAGAAAACCCAGAGGAAGAGGGCCTCCCAGGAGCTTTAACTCAGGCAGCATACCAGGTAAAAATGAATCACCCATGATGTCTGCTGTTAGAAGTTCTAATCCAGATGCTGGCCTCCGAACTTATACTACTCAGAACTTTGAAGGGCCACTGACAAGAACAACAAACAGTTAGAGACTGACATCACTAATCTGTAGAAATCCCTCCTTTCGCCATCTGAAGAGACCTCCTAAAATCGCAAAGATCCTTATTGGACTTGATTTACTCCATTACAATAGAAAAGGCTGTGTACAGCTCTTGACTGTGTACAGCCCTTAAAGAAGAAGGTTGCCTTTACATAGACAAGTCAGGGATGGTTAAAGAGAGCATGAAATAAGTCAGTGAAGGTCCTGAGAAAAATCAGAGAGAGAAAGAGACAGATGAATGCTGGTACAAGAATTGGTTTTCAGCCTCTCCAAGGTTGTCAACTCTACTTCCTCCCATCTTGGGACCATTATTTGGGTTCTTTTTGCTTACTTCTGCTGGTCCCTGGGCCTCAAATAGGCTAACTCAAACAACAGAAAAATAATTTGGTAGCAAAACCTATTCAGATACATTATCATAAGTTAGCTTTGGAGGACCATGAGACTCAAGATGAGGTTGTTACTTTATACAGGGTGTTCCCAAAATCCATCTCCACCCAACCTAAAAGAGGGGACTTCCGCCCCTAGACCAAGCAGAGAGGGGCCACCC
>NW_021620539.1:1129464-1198311 GCF_004785775.1 Grammomys surdaster
GGGAATATAAATAAAAGTTAAAAATATCTCTCTGGGTTCCCTGAGGGACAAGCCTGACTGCATAGGGGTTGGTGTCAAAAGTATCCCCTCTCCAGGAAAAAGACATCGGGATGGGTATGGCCCTCATGCCTCACTGGACAACGACAGGAGGACCGGAGCCATTACAAGGTCCCCTTCAATTACTGGAGGTCAGGCCTCTATCCCTGCCTTCGCAAGATTTGAATTGCCACAGCCCTTCTATACTTAGAGAAGGGAGGAGATGTCAGGGGCATCCCTGATTACACACTGAAGGCCTAAAATCAGTCATAGGCCTAAAATCAGCAATAGGCCTGTCATACATGTATACTAACACCAAGTCTTGGGTCTCTGTGGAAAAACATTGAAACAGATGGCTATAAGCTAATGTAAACAGGCAGCTTTTGTGGAAATTTACCAGCCTGAGTAGTCATAGAGCTTGTAAATAGGTAGCCTGGGCAGACAATACCAACTTAGATAAGAACAAGCGAGTCATAGGCAGAGTCATAGTGACCTGTCCCCTGAACCTTCACCCAGACGATATCCGGTTGTGAAAGATAATCTGTATTCCCCCTGAACACTCACACTCCAGTGTCATTCCCTTCCCCACATCCTGCCTTTCTGTGTTTATAACTCCTGTGTGAATGAATTACGATTTGAGAAAAAATAAATAAATTATTAAAAAAAAATAGAATGGGTTTCCTTTGCTAAACTCTTTCCTTTGGGGAACTCAAGAATTGTTTTATGAATTAAGCTTTTGAACTAGAAGGTTGCTAGTTTTGCTTTATAAGTCATATTTGTATCAGCCAAAGCTTCAAAGTCTAAACAGCTGAGCCTAGCACAGAAAACAGGACAGTCTGGTTTTGGTTCTCTACGACAGGAAGTTGATAATGCATCAGCTCCCAAGAGGATGGGCAGTGAGGACCTATAGGGGTAATGCTCACAAATATGAAGGTGTTGAATTAAAGTATGGTGTTTATTTACTAACCCTTTGCACTGTAGAGGCACAAATCAGACCTGGTGCACATGAACAGGTACATTAATATGAAGCTGCATCTCCAGCCTTTGAGTATGAATTTAAAACACAAATTTTGGCTATAGATCAAATTCTGAGACAAAGCAGCAACTTCTTGTATTTTTCCTCCTCTCTGAACTCCAAACCCACCACTGTGAAGAGGTGGCAGCTGGAGCGCCCGCTCTAAGGCTGTTTTGCTAAAGGCTTGCCCGTTCTTCCAATCAGTTGACAGTTTTTTATCTCCCCACACTCTAGTAATACACGTGGCTTTTACACTCAGCTTCTCCCTGGGACCCAGCGACATGTCTTCTCCTTCATGAGTGTGGGCACCCCAAACACTTCCTGTCTTTGAAAAGCATTATTACATATAACTAAGAATAAAAGGAAAACCTTTGGAAGTGAAAGCCATGAAAGATCAGGCAAAGTGACAGCAACCCCTAGGACCCCAGGCGAGATTACGCAAAAGTATCACAGGAGGCAGAGACAGCAGTTTAAAAGGGCCTCCTCCCAGTAGGACTTGAACTCACTCTGCTGTAGGCAGCACTATTAGCCAGCTAAGTTAAGGGGGAGAGGGAGGTGTAGGGAAGGCAACTCCATCCATCTGCTGGGTTTGCTTTTCTAGAGCAAAAATTATGGCCAGGAGAAGAACTAAAGAAAACAAAAAAGACTAGAAAGAAAACAGACACACCAAAGACACCAATTCAAGTGATATGCCAGACAAGCTCCTAAGTGAATGTTACTCCAGAGCCAAACAAACAAGTCAATCTTTTACTGAAGGGGCAACCTCTCATGTATAATATTCAAATATACTAACACATGAAAGATAACATCATCTTGTTTATGGATACATTTAATATCCCTTACCCTTCCCAACTTTCAAAACATAATAGTATACAAAATATAAAATATCTTAAATATTTATAAAAATCGCAAGAAAAAATAGATCGTATGAAAATATTTTTATCTGAGTTCTCCCTCGTTGTTGAGAGGCAGCTTAGTTTGCCTTGAGTTCGTAACTGTTGAGGGGGTAGGAGTATGCCCTGCCTAAGACTATTCTGTCCCGGAGGAGCTTAAATAGAACATAGTAGTTGCAGAAAAGGATGAGCGCCATGGAGAGCGTGTGGTTCCACCTGTCCGAGCGCAACAGGGAATATAGCTGGTAGCAGACCACGCTGCCCTCGATGACGATGAGCAGGTTCAACACTCTCAACGGGCGGTGAAACAGGAACTGCAGAGGTGAACACACAAAAGTTATTTTGGAGGAAAAGTAAAGTTATTTAATTCATCTTCCTAAAACAATTGCATAATTATAAGTGCATGTACCCAATAACAAGTAAATCTGCATATTCAGTGGTAAACTATTCTTGCTATAGAGATCTAGAACCTTTCTCCTTTTGCTCATGAACAACAAAATAAATGTTAATGCAATGCCTCTAAAATGCAAAAAATGATTAAGTACAATAAGATTTTTCTAACATGGTATCATAGATGTATTTTATCTAAGACATTCCAAAGTATATTTATCTAAGACCAGAATGATAAAATGACCACATGGAAATAGTTTAGACTTTGTAACACCGACCAAAGAATTAAAGCTTCAATGTAGTAGTAACATAACTACTTTAAAAGGTATATTTAAAATATTATAAAAATATTTTAAAGTATATATTTATTTATACATTATTTATGAATTATAAAATATTTTAAAAATCATTCTTAGCTTCGTTTGGGGAAGTATCAATACATAGCTTCTTCTTTTTTTTTGTTTTGTTTTGTTTTGTTTTGTTTTGTTTTTCGAGACAGGATTTCTCTGTGTAGTCCTGGCTGTCCTGGAACTCACTCTGTAGACCAGGCTGGCCTCGAACTCAGCAATCCGCCTGCCTCTGCCTCCCAAGTGCTGGGATTAAAGGCGTGTGCCACCACCGCCCAGGTAATACATAGCTTCTTTAGTTTTGTTTTACAAAGGGATTTTGCTCTGTCACCTAAAGTGGTTCTGACAACCACTTTGCCTTAGCCTTCTGAGTGCAGGGATTATAGGTTTTATTTTATATTGCAGCTATCTCACCAAGCAACATTAATGTCATAATTTTCCCTAAACTGTTTACAAAACTTTGATTACTGACTGAAATCCTCTACCCCATATACTTTTGCTGAGTCCTTTCTCCTTTCCTCGAATATGAAAAAATCAGGCAGACAAAGACGTGGGAAAGAGGAAGGATGGGAAAGGAACAGGCATTAGAGCCAGACTAAAAAATGAGCTTCTTACTTTGATCATCTTTTGCTCTAAGGGGCCAGATCCTAGCTTACTACTAAAAAGGTACTTTGACTATAGAGACAGATTGCAACATAACATGTGACCACATAGTCCTAAATTCAGATGAAGACAGGTGTTAGACATAGTTACTAATTTGGATGGAATTTCTGTCTCAGGAGCTAACCTGCCAGGGCTGCTCTCAAGGACACTAAGTTTCTCAGAGCAGTCCTCAGGGGACAAAAACTTTAACTTGAATTTTATTAAGATATTTAGCAACACTGTATATAAAATTGGCTCAGACTGGGCGGTGGTGGCGCACGCCTTTAATCCCAGCACTTGGGAGGCAGAGGCAGGCGGATTGCTGAGTTCGAGGCCAGCCTGGTCTACAGAGTGAGTTCCAGGACAGCCAGGACTATACAGAGAAACCCTGTCTCAAAAAAAAAAAGGCTCAGAATTACTGTTCTACAAAGATTACAGCAAAGTGCAGCAACCCAGAAACTGAACAAGTCATAAAGAAAGGTTTTAAAGTGTAGTAGCTACTGCTAGTAGGCAAACTTTTATTTATTAAGTTAAATTTATCAGGGTTTTTAAAAAACCTACAGAATCTCACTCTTGTAGCTAAAGGCTGGCCTGGAAACTCACTGATGTGAACTGCCTTCCTAGACAAATAGTAAGGTTTTAAATGAATTTGAATGCTCTCACTTCACAAAAATGTTCTAAATTCATGGGCTCTTCCAGGGATTCTGATTCAGAAAAGGGTCCCTTTCCCTGTTACGGATAGGCCAGATAATATATACATAGTAGCACTAGGGCTTTTGAGAAGTAGTGATTTACCTATGCAAAACCAACAACTAATTCATCTTTCTTATATGAATTTGGCTTGATTTTTCAGCTATCCAACATGAACAAGAAAACTGATAGCTTAATGGGATAACACTGGCCAAAATAATTCATTCGCAATTCCCTAGAGACTCCACTGGCTGAATTAAAGCCTATGGAGAAATGAAATGCTATGGAGCTGTGACGTGAGTCCACTCCTCATCTTAAGACCATCCTATATGAAAAGAAAATGATACTGTCTCCTTTTCAAGACCCTCTCCCTCTTTCCATGCTCTTCCCCCTAGCAAAATATCTCCAGGCATCTTGCCCTAGATGCAGGTCAAAGGCCTCTCAGTAACCAAAAAATCCATGTCCTTTCATAAGGAATTGGGAGGGACAGGAAAAAGAGATGTAGATTTTTTTTTAACATCTCCATTTTATTATAGAATTCAAGGGTAATGCACTACACACTAGGTAGTTTGACTGAAATTTACTCTCTGCATATACATTTTCCCTACCACATGGGTCAGCCAGTTGCCCTTTCTTTAGAAGTCAGACATTTTCAGGCCCCTAGAGCCGAAAATTTAATTAGAACACAGTTTAATTAGAACACAACTCAAGGCATAAGGTCAAATGGGACAGAAGCCGGGCTTAATGCCTACTGCTTTTTCCTCTTTTAAATCTTAACTTTATTTCTTTCAAACTCAAGTAAACACTGAAAAAATCCATCATTACTATATTAAATACCACTTTAATGCATAGATCTCGTTGGCTTGTTTTGAACAAGGCTGACATAGCCAGATCTCCCTGAACTCTGGATCCTCCTGCCTTTACCTTCCAAGTATTAGGATGACAGTCACATGCCACCATGCCAGGCCCAGATACAACAAACATGAAGGTCACTTCTAAACCTAACTATTAACAAATTAAGCTGTCAGGTGTAAAAGGAAGTCATATAATCGCCTACCTGTTTTAAGCAACAGTATGTGAACTTCAAGCTACCTTTCCAAAGACACTTCTCAAGATCAAAGGCCAATGTCACGGTAATAGTAATAATTACCTATTATTATTAACTCCCTATTGTGCATCACAAACTGTGCTAGGTGCTTACATACATACAGAATGGCCTTGTAACACTTCTAAGATTATGCTTAAAAGTAAATGATACTTGCATAAAAGCGGGCATGGGATACATCTGAAGGCACTGCTACGTTGTAAGGTCCCATGGCTCTATATAAACATCTGCTGTGCCGCACCAACACCCCTTGAGGCCATATTGTGTTTTCTGACCAACTACGGGGAAAAAGAAACATACTGTTAGAATACTGAGAATTAGGGAAGGCAGTGTTTTGAAAGGCCAGCTATATTTCTACGAAGATCAGATAAAGGATTCAAGACTTCATCTCCCTGAACTCTAGACATACATTCCACAGCCAAAGCCTTAGCAGTTAGAAAGAATTTGTTATGATAACTTCACTACTATACAGCATACAGGAAGTACTGAGTGAAACGGTAAACTCAGTGTTGAAGGATTTACAGGCTTGGAAGAATGAGCAGGCCAGAAAACAAAGTATTAAGAGGGTGACTTGTCATCTGGATGCTAAGTGAGCAGTACAAGGATTCAAACAGGAAGCGAACGCCAATGACAGCGAAAGCAGAAAAGAAATGAACAGCACTGCCAACTAGGAGACATCTGCTGTATAATCACACCCTAGAGAGGATCACTCAGCTTATGTCTCACAGATGTGAGAAGCTATATAGGAGAACACAGACAAACACAAGTACTAACAGACTTCCTCTTTACCGCTTTATTGGTTTATTTCTAGAGGTTTCTCTAAAGAAAAGAAATTAGGGAAGAAAAGGTTTCTTTCCAGCATCAATGTAATGGAATTGCAGAAGGATGGAAAGCTACAAATTAAATCTTTTTTTTCCCACTTAAATCTAAGTTAATTCATCATTTCCCGATTTTGGCAAGGTTAGTTTCCTAGGATAAGAACTGGGACAGCAGTTTAGATATGTTAAAAATAAGTTATTCTAGTCCCCTGAAGCTCTCCCAGTTTAGAACACGCTCCTTGCTCTCACTTACCAGCATTAAGGTGATGATACACCTCATGGCCACGTGCCACCAGTAGCCTCAAGATGTACAGCACTAGGACTGTGGGTTGTACTTTCAACTGCTATTGAAATCTGTCCTTTGCCCACATTCAGGTTTCTTTTCAGCCTGGCCCAATCTCTTTCAGTTCCTGGCTTGAAGGCCTGTGCTAATCTGTATCAGACATCAAGGCAGATAATTGAAGGGAGAATTCTTGAAGGGGTGAGAGGAATGGACGGTCACCTCAATCTGTCCCATTTAATGAGGGGAAAACTGGTGGATGAAGTTGTGAAATATTTAATTATAAAAGAGAAGAAGGTGAAGAGGGTCCATGTTTGAAGATGCTCCAAAACTGAGGGACAGTTCTGATAGGAGGCTCAGAGTAACAGAATGAAATCATTTGGAAGCTAGGCATTTTGAATCCTAGAGGTCATACAAAGAAATGATTAATATGGGTACACAATAAAAGTTATCATTTAATAGGAAACAAAGAAACAGCAAAGATTAGGAAGAAAAGGAAAAAACTATAGGCAAGAAGAATGACTACACCAGATCTGATTAATTAATAAGGATTAAGCAAATTCCAGCTGTTTAAGTGTGGGATGATGAGGCAGCAACTACTCAGCTGCGGCAATGAAGATGCGGACAAACTTTAAGTCTTACAAAATGGTTTAAACTATATTATATGTACATATATGTATACACACACAGACACACACACATATATACCCAAATCTATCTGGATTGGGGTATAAAGTAAAAACTGAAGGAGACTCCTGTGTATAATGCCCTGTAGCGTACTAGGCAGCTGAAACGTGGACCCACTGAAGGAGAGCTGGTGATGGTGGTGGAAATGAGTTAATGCCCTGCATTCTTTTTAGTACTGTGACAAGCAACCACGGAAACAAAAACCAAGAACAAGAATGCCACACAAAGCATGGAGGCGTGAGCAGCATCATGAAGAGAAGTGTTACTTGGTTTGTCCTCTGCCCTACTCACATGTGCTGTGGAGCATTGCTGTAGAACCCATGTTCCAACTTCTGCCACTTGCCCAGGTGAGCAGCTGATTTGTGTAGTAAGTCACAGTATTTGGATGGTAGTAGTTGCGTGGTGAGCATGACAAAAGCATTGATCCACACCATAATGAGGTGCTCGCATGACCAGCGCATGTCGTAATACTGGGTACTCTGGAAGAGATCATACGAGAAACGATCCATGCACTGGCGGTGAACAGAGGCAGGAAGGGTGTGTGGACAAACGCCACACTGAGTCAACATGCACTGCAGTCCTGCTGTCCGTGCAGAATCTTCCAAAATCAACCTGACTTTCTGGCTGTACGAGTTAGGGCTGGGAGGGAGAGCAATCACGTTTAAGTGCTTCCTTTCTGGAAGACCTGAGTGCCTCTGAAGTCCAGCTGCAGAAGTACTTCTGAATGGGTGAAAGGGGACACTAAAATGGCCCCATGTGGTATCCAGACCACTTATCTCTTCTATTGAAATAAATTAAGTTTAGTTGGATGGTTAGGTTAAATTCAAGGAAACTTTAGAAAACCTGTTAATAACCACAGCAGTCTAAATTTAATTGAAATTTTGGTTCTCTTAAGCTGCTACGTAATCATTCTATGTTAAGTTCAATCTTTAATCTTCCCAGAAACTTAAAAAAAACATATGGGGGGTAGGGGGAGAAAGAAAGGAGGGGCTACCATGGGGTGCATCACATATATGGAAATACCTCTCCGCCAACCAGGAGCGGTATTAGTGCACTCCAGATGCAGCCGAAATCCACCATCCAGGCTGCCAAAGGGGAGACAGAGAAAAGGGGAATTAAACAAGAAATACCCAGTTTATGTAACTGACACAAATCCAGGGAGCACAGAGCAAGATACCTGCTTACCTTCACAAAACACAGCGGGAGAAATGCAACATAGTAGGCACTGAAGAGGGAGTTGAAGAGAACTTCCTTGATTCTGTGGTTGAAATCTGCTTTCAGACATTCTACTTCATTGCGAATGAGATCAGGAGATAGGGGGCAGCTGTGGGTGGGGATGGGCGTGGCATTATTAAACTGTTCTTTTAGAGACTCCAGCAGTAATGAGAGGAAATCTTTGGATCTGGCCAAACTGCCCACATTTGAAGCCGCGTCCTCCACTGCCTGATGCTGAACCACATAGTCTGTGAGAAGAAGATGGGCTCTGCTATCTTGGTGAAAACAGTAGAGAGGAACATAAACACCAAACCTGTAACACACAGTGAATATGAAAATGAGACCAATCTCCACCTCAGCATAGCATATGACTACAGCATGCTCTACCCAAGGCAATGTAATTCCAAGGGGCTTTGTTTTCTACAAAAGCAGTATATATACATTGCAGGATAGGATAGGATAGGATAGGATAAAAGCCCCAATGACAACACACAAACACGTAGAAACAATCATTTTTATCAAGTGCAGTTTTTCAGAATGCAAATTCATACATGGTCATTACCAGTGGTCAGGGAATTGCCAGGTACTTGGACTCTTATTCAAAGAACTAAAATAAAGGCTCACAGATACCCAAGGGCCCTGATTACTGTTCAGGCTTCTGAGGTTCAGAAAAAGATGTCTTTGGTTATTAAGAAATGCAATGAGAGCGTGGTTCTCTCTTTTGGTTGAGATGAGGTCATATAATAATTCTGCTGTGCCTGTCGCTTCCTGTAATGCACATGACTTGAATTACATACTCTAAATTATGCATAAGATGATAAATAGTAGGTTTCCCCGACAAAATTCATTTCAAGACAGTTTGACTTACTGCTCATCCACCCCAGTAGATATGCGCACTATGTTTCAGGACAAACCAGTCTCTCCACTCTTTGTTAGGAGTATATATGTAAATAAACTGTCTAAATCTGATTGCTGTTGGGGGAGAAGAAACCCATTCCATTCACTCTTCAGAAAGGGATGTCTACATAGCTAGCTGCTTGCAAGTACAAGCGAGGGTTGCTAGATGCATGGTTCAGAGAGGGCTGTGTGAGTACATAGTACATGCAGGTGAAGGAGCTGGACTGTCAAGAACTTTACTGGGTAGAGGTAGTACATAACAAAACCAGTAGCGTCCCATGATACTAAATTAGTCCACTTAATTGCCTGCCTCATTTCCCTGTTATGTTCTCCAAAAATTCTGCTTGCATGTTTGATAGATTTGTTATTTGAGGATGTGTCTGTTTCCTGGATTACCTTCCCTCATTACCAATGTAAACTCTATAAAGCAATTTAAATCTGCTTAATTCACTGATGTGTAACTTTGTGCCTGAGATAGTAGATGAAACAGAGAAGTCAATCACTCAGTAAATATTTGATAAATCAATGGAAAAGTTCTAGAAGTACAATAAATTTCTACACACAATACTTGGCTAAATAATTGAATTTTTAGAGAATTTTGACAATTTCTCTTTTGACCCTAGAGCTAAATTCAGTCCTTACATGTTAAGTACATATCTATCCTGGGCTGTGCATACCTGCAGCCATGAGCATCTCAGTTATACTCATTCTAAGTCCCCTCAAGTCTTCATTAGGTAACTGCTACAGCATGGACTAGATTTTGGGGGTGGGGAGGGGTAGGTGGAATCAGGAATGGTCACTTCATGGATATCAATTCAAATACAAAAAACACCACCAATTTATGTCATTTCCCTAACAAAACCAACAATGACGCTTGTTCTTAATTTTCTATGAAGGGGACAAAAATGAACTTACTAATTGAGAGAGTGGCTTGTGGTAGCTTCAGGATCCACTATGAATAAGAAAATGTATGTCGAGAAGGTGGGATTTGGGTGGGATAAAAAGGTACAAGCTTCAGGTAGAAAGATCACTTGTGTACTTGAAACCATCAAACAGTTACACTGCCAAGAGTCTGAGGCTAACCTTGGCTACACGGTACATTCCAGACTACACAATGAATGAGATCCTCCCTCAAACAAACAAACAAACAAATTAAAATCCTCTCTATACAAAACCATGTTGTCTACAAGTTTCATGAAGTTCAATGTTGCTGTAACATGTGTAGGGGGTGGGTGCTTTAATCCCAGCACTTGGGAGGCAGAGTCAGGTGGAGGTTAGCCTGGTCTACAGAGTTCCAGGATTGCCAAGACTACGAGAAACCCTGTCTTTTGCACAGAAAACAACAAATCTGCGGAAACACAAGCTGACATCTAGAAATGACTGTGAGAGGCTCAGTGGATAGCATAGTGTGTGACAAGGCCCCACTTCCTTGGCCTTGTCATCTCACACTTCCTATGTGACTGCATAGCTCATCCTGTGGGTGTGTGATGCACCCCAATCCTCATGCTGAGCTCAGCAATGAGGCTTTTTTGTTTGGGTCAATTAAGATGTCAGCCAACACAGTACAGTCAGAAAGCTAAAATGAGCTTGTACAAAGACACTTTCTTGCAATACTCTGCCAAATTCATGTGAATATAACCAAGCTAGCCTGCTAAAGGAGGAGACGTGGGGAACAGAGGTCACATGTATGTTCTAGTAGCCAGTTAATCCCAAGTTTGTGGCTGAATCCAAGCAGTTAAATCAGGAAAGAGAGCCTCCTGATTGCCAGGTAACCTCAACACACATGCAATAAACACAGGCTGAGTAGGATAGCATGTGGTGAGAATAGCTGACTTAGAGTAAGATGAGAAGAAGCAGAAGAGAACATCAGACCATAGAAGGCTGTGCATATTAAAAGAAAGGATTCATTAAACTTTTTTTTTTGGGGGGGGGGGGGGGGGGGGAGAAATGACTCAGTGGATAAGAGCACTAACTGCTCTTCCAGAGGTCCTTAGTTCAATTCCCAGCAACCACATGGTGGCTTACAACCATCTGTAATGGGATCCGATGTCCTCTTCTGGTGTGTTTGAGGACAGCTACAATGTACTCATATAAATGAAATAAATAAATCTTAAAAAATAAATAAATAAATAAATAAATAAACTTTTTTGGGGGGGAGGGAGAGTTTGAGACAGTGTTTCTCTGTGTAAAAGGAAGGAAGGATTTTTATTTTTTTATTTATTTTTATTTTTTTTGGTTTTTCAAGACAGGGTTTCTCTGTGTAGCCCTGGCTGTCCTCGAACTCAGAAATCCGCCTGCCTCTGCCTCCCAAGTGCTGGGATTAAAGGCGTGTGCCACCACCACCCAGATCAAGGAAGGATTTTTAAAAAGGGAACACAATACAATATTTCAAATTATGGTTTCAAACTATATAGACCAGGATGACCCTTTAACTGATTCTCCTGCATCCAACCTTCAAATGCTGGGATTACAGGTATTACCACCACACCCAACGAAAGTTCCCATTTTGAAAATCATTCTAGCTATCTATCTACAATGAAAATGGAATGAAGAAAAGAATATAAAAATCAGACAAAGTTAAGAGTCCCAGTTGTTAGACTTGGACTAACTCACTAAGCTACCGAAAACTGAAAAAGTGAAAATGAGGGAGAGTTTAAAAAAACTTATAAATATTTAATTGATACTTACATAAAAGGTATGTTATACAAATCTCAAAACTTAAGAACAAATATATTTAAACCTAAGATTTGTTTAATTACATGTCTATTACTACCTTGTGACTTATTTTTTTGGTGGGTAGTTTGGTGTGAAGCAAAGTCTCATCATGTAGTTCTGACTCATCTTGAACTCAGAGATCCACCAGCATTTGCCTTCCAAGTACTGAGATTAAAGCCATGAGCTACATGTTTGGCAATAAGCTTCTTTATATCCTTAAATTAAAAAGTCTGCTAGCCATCTTGATGGTTGAATTCCTCTTTAAACTAGAGACCTTTACTAGCTGAAGAGAGCTAACTGAAATATTCTCCACTAAGAGGGTAGCCACATATCTGTTTCCAAAGAATGTTCTTGGTTTACACCTTCTTCCTCAACTACCTTACTTTAGAAAACAAATTATTACATAGTGCGCATATCTACTGGCTTTCCAATTTTCCAAATTCTTACTTTATATATAGAATCTCATTTCTCCTCCATTATATCATTTGTGTAACTCAAATAACTTCAAAAGACTTATTAATATGATGTAGAACTGAAATACTCACGGATAGCCAAGGAAGAGGAGGTTGAGGACTGAATGGCTTCGGAAGAGATTGACCAGGGTCCAGCAAAGCACCCATCCACACAGAGTGAGAAGTACCAAGCGAGCCAGTATCAGAGCTGTGTAGTGAACCATAGATGCTGCACCTGCTTTGGTAGCCTGAGTGTGGAAGCACCGAAAGAAACATTTTATATGCTTATACACTTCTACTAAAAAGCAATGTGCCTTACAGTAAGAGCTTAGATTTGGTGAAAACTAAACTGTGCCTTAAAAAAAAATTTTTAAATTTGCCCTATCCACACCTACCTACCTACCTACCTACCTAATGATTGAGGATTCAGCCTCTAGACCCCATTATTTCCTTCTTTTACTCCATACCCTCATGCAGACCTCTTGTAAGCTGGTGCACGATCACTCGTTTATACCTGGGCTTCTTAAATGTTAGCCCAAGAACCAGTCAGCAAAAGGCCACCAGGCTGCTGACTAAACATATCCATACCTAACAACTTTCGATTCCAGAAAAAGGCAACAAGATTCTGAATCAAGGAAATCTGTATTTCAACAACCTCCCAAATGATTTTTTATGTACATGGAGATAGAAAGGTGCTGAGCCTGGCGGCAAGGACTGTAATCATAGCTATACAGGAGGCTAAGGCAGGAAGGTCACAAGTTTAAAAGCTGCCTGAACTACAGAACGAGTTCAAAGGCAGCTTGGCCAACTTAGAAGGATTTATATTCAACACCAAGAATCATAAAAAAAGAAGGAAAAGAAGATGGGAAGGCACTGACTATTCTCTCTTTATCTCCTATCAAACAACAAGGGCCTCAATATCTCTCATTTCTGAACCTTTTGCTGGATTAATATTTAATACATTACTGAAGATGCATAATCACATTTTTGATAGACTACTTTAAGTTTCCTTTTAAACTTCTACACACATGGAAACAATGAATTATCACATCTAATTCTTTCTCATCACAGCTGCTCAAATATGTCTCTTTAATCCCAAATACTTAAAACTAACTGCATATGGTAAGAAAACATCTTTGGCAAAAGTTGAAGCTTCAAAAGTTGTTTTTCTAAGATGAAGGAGAAAAGACATCATGAATAAAGTACAGGGGAATCAGCAGGCCCTGCTCACGTCTAAGTAGCAATCTTTCTGTTGGTTTTTTTCATTTTCATGTTTTCTGTTACAGACAGGGCCTTATTACATAGCTCAAGCTGATCTCAAACTTCTAATGCCCGTGTCTTAGCCTCCTCTGCTAAAAACAGTAGTCTTAGAAAAAAAAAAAAGAGTAAAAAAGATCTGCAGTCACATGAGGATACACATGAGGATAGCAGTTCCAGTCTCTCCTTTATATCCATGCCTTAGTTTAGATCACAGCACTTAGCATACATAATGCATAAGTACTACACACTACACTAGTGTTCACTAAAACACTTCAGTAGAGTGGTTGGAAGAAATTAAGGGAGAAGTGGATGTGAGATTATACACATTCATATATGCAAGATATCTATATCACATGACTTCATCCCAGCTACTTAGATAATGGAGGCAGAACTGCTTGAGGTCAGTCTGAGCAACATAGTAGACCTCATCTCAGAAGAAGAAAGCATTAAATGGACTTTAAAACTCCTCTTATCTCGTGGCATCATAGCTGTCGGAATGTCACAGTTCCTAGTATGCTTCTGATGCTGACTTCAACTATATTTCCAGTTATATCAAAGTACAGTGTAGTTACATACAACAGTGTTTGATTAAAAAATATTGGAACTAGATTATGTATCATACTTTATCATTATCTTAATGTTACTCCTTATAAGCGTATTATTGTAGAACAGTACAGAGTATAAATCTGGCAGTATCACCTCTTGACTACATCAAGAGACCATGTGGGGTGACTGACAGCCATCATCCAAACTTATGTAAATACTCGATGCAGTGTTCACACAATGAGAAAAGCTCTTAGTGCTTCTCAGATCTTTGCTAATCATATACATGAGAGCATGTGTACATATGCTTACACACATACTGTTGGTACACACAGCATATGCAATAATAAATGAGAAGCAGCATTAAGTAAATACCATGCCTCTACTTAAGCCTCCAACTATGGAAAAGGATCAAGATATTCTAAGCTATAGCAGGAAAAGTGGCTCCATTCCACACCTGAATACACACTCCACACCAACAGGCCTCATGTCTCAAATCCTGGGAAAGTTATTTAAGCCACTGGAGCTATCCGATACACTGCCTCCATTCTCAACTTAAAAGTCAGAAATTCAGAATGCAATCTGGTACCATGGCACATACTTATATCCCCAACACTGAGGAACTGAGAAAGGAAGATCACCATGAGTTGAAGCCAGCCTGGGCTACAAAGCAACACAGTTTCAAAACTAAAATAAAAGACTGCTTCTATGCACTGGCACTAAAATAGGATTTGTAATGCTCAGTGATTTTGCCTTACTCCAGAACTTAAATTCTCAACCACTGTGGTATAAATGACAGCGACTATGCGAGGTCTGGAACCAAGGCGATCAATACAAAACTGACAGTCAAGAAGTGCAAAGATTAAACTTAAAACAATTATTTTTAAAATATGGTGAATGCTACAGGAAAAACCTAAGCTAGAAGGAACACATGTAACAACAGAGTCTAACCAAGGGAAGGCTTTCTGCAAGCACATGTAGGGCCTGGTGAACAGACCTGTGATACCATAGACTGACTGCAAAGCCAAGGTCTCCCTAGACTTACAATCAAGGCCAGCTTGGGCAATTTAGTGAGCCCCTGTCTCAAAATAGGAAGTAAAAATTAGGCTGTGGCTATAGTTTAGTGGGAGATCTCTGGATCTCTTGCCTAGCATATGCAGAAGTCCCAGGTCCAATCCCCAGTATCCCTGCCTGCACCCTTTTAAAGTGGTATTTATATTTAAGCTGAGATCTGAGGATAAATAAGCTCTGAACAAGGAAAGGGTAGAAAATTACTCATAACCTAGGTTAAGCGAAAAATATACAGATGTTCTCAAACATATGAAAAATATACAAACACACACACATACACACACCACACCAAACTTTTATGTGCATATAAAGATTAGAAGAAACTGTACAAAAAATTGATTCTTCATAATGGGACTGTAATTTTTAATTTTCTGCTTTGTTTTTGTTTTTTTAGTTTTCTCCAATGAAATAGCCTATTTCCTGCTTAGAGCAATGTTTAAAGAGAGCTGGTTCCAACTGGTGAAAGTTGAGTTTCTGTTTAGTCTTGTGGAGCAAACAAAGTAGCAGTCTGGCCTGGAGGTGAAGCAAGCAGAGTCTATCAGGGAGAGCTAGTCCCTGCTACCCAGGGAAAGCTAGTCCCCGCTGAGCAGTATTGAGCTTTCTGAGTTAATTACCTCCAGCCTGTCCTTAAAAATGACTGGTCTTTCTCAGGTAGGGATCCTTTCTGTGGCATAAGAAAACAAAAGAAGGCAGACATATTTTAATGGAAGACGGAAAAGATGTTTTATGATGAGCTTTATCCATCTAATTTAGATATTTTAGGAATTATGATACAGCTCTAATTTTTAATTTCTGAATAGGTAGTAGCCACAGTGCTCAGATACAAAAGATAAATAAAATACAATGTTTGTGGTGAAGCACCAGTATTGTCCCCAGCCACCAATAGATGCCTGGCATTAGTCTGTGTATATTTCCAGAGACAAGTTATTCACATTAGCAAACAGACTCTTCCTTCTCCTTGTCTTCTTTTAAAAACACTGTCTTAAAGCCAGACATGATGGTACAAGCTTGTAAACTCAGGACTCAGGAGGTTGAGACAAGCAGGCTGCCTGAGTTCAAGGCAAACCTGGGTTACACAGTTAAGTACCAGGCCAGCCACAGTTACAAATTAAGACCTTTTTGTCAAACAAACCAAATAAATAAACAACAAACCTACTCTTTTAAAAACCCTGTGCTTCTGCACTTACTTGAAGGTCAACATGTAAACACCCTGTCACCTTTCAGTAGCTGCACACTGTTCCATTCTGTGGATATATTGTAATTACTCTATATTCCCTTCTTGGACAGTAAAGTATAGATTTCAGTCTTAGACTAAAAATCTGTTTAAACTCAGCATCCTTTTTTTAGTAAGAATTGTGGGCTGCTCTAAAAACTGTTAATGCTTTCTTCTAACATGGTAAAAAAGTGGCTTGATCATTATTAATTACATCATCAATAAAGGCATTAAGTGCTTCAAGTTTCTCTGCAACAAGGTGGACATCCCAGTCACTAAGGATTTATACAACGTCAGGATAAAAACAGTTGACATGTGTTGGTATTTTTCTTAAAAAACAAGATCTCATGTAGCCCAGGCTGACCTCACACTCATTGTGTACCCAAGAATAGCCTTCTTCCAGATCTTCCTACCAAATCCAACTAACAAGTACCATTTCTAACTGACATAATAAACAAACAAGCAAAAATATCTAGTTTAAACAAAAGAACCAAACACTACTGAATTGTTCTAAACAAAGTTCTTTCTGGGAATATCCAAACTAAGCATCCAGTACGAAAAATAAAGGGGGCCATCTAGGACAGGCCTATAATTTTAACTACTGGGAGACTGAAACAGGGGAACAGAAAGGTCAGTGTTTGCCTGGTCCACAGGATGGGCTCAAGGCCAGTCTAAATACTTAGTGATAAGTGAATGAGGGCTTAGGAATACAACACGGTGGAACAGCACCTGCCTGGCATGCATAAAACCATGGGTTCCATAGCCTGCTTTAAAAAAGAAAAAGGCATCTATTTTTATGTTGTTTATTTTTGAGTATGTAGTCCAGGCTGGCCTTGAACTCACTACATAACAAGGCTAGTTTTAAAACCCTGATCACACTGCCTTCACCTCCCAAGTGCTGGTACTTCAGGCTTGTACAACCAGATAAAGTTCAGTTCAGTATCTATCTACTTTGATCACCTGAAACAAACTCGGTGAAAGGTTCCCCACTATTGAAAAGAAGTAATCTTTCTACCACAGCTTTGCAGTTAAGTTCAACTACTGTGTTCCCAAAAATCCAGTTCTTCAGTTAGAACTCATACATACAGATTTTTATGTCTGCTCTAGAGGAAAACTCTGGGGCTGGAGAGATGGCTTGGCAGTTAAGAGCTTGCAGCTCTTCCAATGGAGCCAAATTTGGTCCCCAGCACCCATATCAGATTGCTCACAACCACTTACAACTCCAGCCCCAATAGATCTGTCCCCACTTCTCACCTCCATGGACACCAGCACACACGTGCCACACACTCACACAAACACATACACATAAATTAAAAAAAAAATCTTTAAAAAAGGAAAAGCTGGGAGCTGGAGGTACAGGTCAGCAAATGGGAGTACTGACTGCTCTTCCAGAGGACCCAGGTTCAATGCCCAGCACCCCTATGGCAGCTTACAACTGTCTGTAATTCCAAGATCTGATACCTCACAGACACAAACATGTAGGCAAAACGCCAATGCACATAAAATAAATAAACAAAAAAAATGAGAAAGATGACTCTCAGTTATCTATGATTATAGCAAATATTCACTTAGAATGTCATGCTGAAATATAACTTTCCAAGATTAAGAATCATCAGTAACTTTGGATAAGTTACCATTTTTTGTTTTGGCCATCGTTTTCAAATGTTAAATATAGTAGAATTTGTGAAAACACATCCTCTTGCCTCACCAAGTTTATACATATATGAAAAATGATGCCAATGACCACCACTATCAACATTAATCTTTTAAAGATCATTTAATATTGCAATTCTCTCCTCTGTCCACTAAAGCTTAGGTTTTAATTTTCAGATTTAACACTGTCTTTTCAAAACTGGAAGTTCTAATAAACTCAAATTGTTTCTTGTTAGGACATTTTACAAGTAGTATATAAACCATTTCAAGTGAATGTTATCTGAAACTGTGTTTCAGATTCAACTACAAATGTACAAGTAACTCATTAACTGAAACACATCCTGTTTTTAACAAGAACTTTAAAATTAAAGATTGCGCACACACGCACACATACACACACACAAAACTATAAGCTAAAAATAAGCTCAGATCCTACAAATTACATTTCTAATAATTCTCTTAAAATATTTCACATTTAGATTTTATACACTGCTAGGAAAACTTAAGTACTAGTACTACTCACACAGAAGCAATTAACTTATAACTCTATAACAATTCTATTTGGTCATTACACATTTTGAGTCTGATCCCATTCTTGTGACTATGTTGAGCTACAGGTGAGAGAAGATAGTAAATGAGCCAGTATACCTCGGAAATGAGAGCCCATACAAGCCTCCTCGCAAGCATCACTGTGATGAATGCTGCCAGGTAATAATCAATGAGATGAAAATTCTACAAGAAAAACAAACAAGTGCATCATCAGAGAGAAGCACCGCGTGTACCCAGCTCACTGCTGTAACAGAGCCTGCCCCCTAAATGTCTTCTGAGACTACTACAGAACACAGGGATTCAGATAACCTCAAGACCACTACTTCTCTTTTCATAACAAACTGACGTAACTTTCCAAACACTAAAAAACTATCTAAAATACTTTTCAAACTGCTTTATTGAAAAGGGCTGAGCATGGTGATGACACATGCCTGGTCTACATAGCAAAGCACTATCTCAAAAAAAACAAGTAATAATCTACAGACTTATGAGACTAATTCATCTAAATGCCACACTTATAATGTGTCCAATTAAACAGATCATCTGAGATTCACAGTTTTCAGGAGTTACTACTACTGTTCATCTCTTTACTACACTAGTCTGAGTATCTACTGCTAAGTCCTCTCCTACTTGAAATATCCATCTGCTCACTTAGTCTTTCTAACTTGACTTAGAAATGTCTGGAAATAGCCTCCCCCAGATGCTACCTATGGTTTTCACTGACTCAGTCCATTTTACCGTGACAGGAAGGAGACTGCGAGCTTTAGCAACAGTGTCCTAGGAACTGAAATGTGATATATTTTAATTCCAATGGTCAAAATATCTGCAAGTTTCTACATTTGCTTACAAAAGGAAAATGTAAATTTTTCAATTAATTAATTCAATAAATATGCATTTAATTCAAAATATGCCAGGTACAGTTCCTGACAACAAGGACATGGTGTGAGGAAGACAGCAAACACTCCTACTTTCCTGGCTCTTACTCTCTGCTGCGGTTTAAGATGGAAACAGAATAGTACAGGTCAGTAGATCCTGCACCTCCTTCATGGTAAAACTTTAATCTGGACACTGACTTCCAGATATGGTTCCTTTCTAAGCTTCCTTTCCAAGAACTGCTTCTGAGCACGGATAGGTGAAGTATATGGTCTACACTCAATATATTCATAATCCAGGCAGAGAGGTAAAAAAACTATTAAAAATATTGTTTATACCAACTTATTATAATTCTTATATTAAAATAAGTCTCACCGCATAAAGTGTAAATGGTCAATACAGAAAAGTCTTAACAGTTAATTTCAAGAACTAAATGATATAAATACTTAAAGCTTGGGCTGGTGAGATGGCTCAGTGGTTAAGAGCACTGACTGCTCCTCCAGAGGTCATGAGTTCAAATCCCAGCAACCACATGGTGGCTCACAACCATCTATAATGGGATCTGATGCCCTCTTGTGGGTGTCTGAAGACAGCTACAGTATATTCATATATAATAAATAAATAAAAATTTAAAAAAAAATACTTAAAACTTTAAAAACTTATTCCCTTCCCACATCTACTCATCTAGAAGGTTCTCAAATATTTTGTAGCCAAAACATATAAACTAACATAAGAGTGGCTTCTGCCTGGATAATATGTATGTCAAGTCCTCTGACTAGAATCATGGACATTTATAGACAACCTTTATGGAAAACTTTCTCTCCTTCATGATCACCACTACTTTCTACATATGGGAAAGAAAGCAAAAGAAGATTTAAAAGATTTACTTTTATAATTTTTAATTATGTGTATGCATGTGGATATGTGCAACAAGTGTCCATGAAGAACAGAAGATGGTGCTCTCTGGACCTGGAGTTACAGGTGGTTGGGAGTCAAGACATGACAGGTGTAGGAGCAGAACTTGAACCCTCTGCAAGAACAGGAAGCACTCATAACTGCTAAGCCATCACTCCAGTCCATAATATTTACTCAGCACTCAGAGCTAGTTCCCAGTTCAATTTCATTTTTGTAACAGAATTCAGTTTTATTCAGAATAACAACAGATGTAATATACTTAAAGAACACTCTAGCCTCCCTTATAGTTAGAACTGAGTCTGTGAAAATGATGGTCACATGGCTCGTAAGACATGCTCCTTTAAAACCTGGAACTGTAGTTCAGTTGATAAAACTGTTTGCTGCTTTCAGGAGACAGGAAGAGGAGAACTGGAAATTTACTGTCATCCTTAGTACAGAATGAGTCTGAGGACAGCCTGGAATAGTAAAGTCCTGTCTCAAAAACAAACACTCTCTTTTATGCTTTCCTATCCATTTCTAGATCACAAAATTTATTTTTTTTTTCAAGACAGGGTTAGATCACAAAATTTAATTGCATCTACCTTAAAGGTCACAAATTAAAATGGCAGCTTCCACTCAAATATGTTCCTTGACTAACAGTCTAAGGAAGAACTGCACCCAACTGTCATGTGTTATGAACATTATATAATTTGGGGAGATTGTTTCAAAAATTATTATCCAAATTCAGCTTTTAAAAAGGTAAAGTTGAAAAAAAAAAGGTAAAGTTGATACTGGAGATATAGCTTAGTGCTCAAGTATGTATCTAGCTAGCATGCATAAGGTCCTGAGTTTGATTCTCACTACCACTGAAAAGGCTGATGGTATTTAAACATAGTGGCATCTGGCAATGAATTTAACATGATGTAGAAAAAGCCAAATAGCACAAACTTTATGAGATGTTATTAATTTAACATTTACTGCATTTTAATTTCTATTATTGGCAATATTTATATTTTAACAATTTTAGGAAGTTTTATTTCTGAAAATAATCTGATGTTTGGTAGCAAGATACTTTATTAGAGCATTTATTTATTCCTAGATAGGTGGTAGCACTATAGAGGTAGAAGTAAGAAAATTAGCAGTTCAAAGTCATCCTTGGCTACCTACTAAGTTCAAGACCAGCCTGGGCTATGTCTACAGCTGCTTTCTTGCCTGCTGACAAGGAACTTAAAGGCGAAGACTTACCAGTGAAGTACAAGATGCAGGATGATTGTATGGATACCACCACACCGTCTTATAGATGTTGATATACTGAATGAACAGGACAATCAGCAGGTAGATGAAGAAAAGAAATTCAAAGAACAGGCTCCCATCTACTGGTAAGTCAGGGATTTGGCAATGACGAACAGGACCTGGGGTAATTAAGGCTGTGGTGGGTGGGACTGGAAGGCCAATAGCACTACCATTCCTGAAAAAGAAATTATAGTTAACTCAGTGATAGCCTTTGGTGTCACACCATATATAAAGCCCTCTTGCCCTCTCTATTTACCTCTACTGCTGTCTGTCCCAACTCCTTCTCTCCCCCACACATTGTATCAGTGAGCTAAGATGTAGCTGTCTTACCATTGTCTCCTGGGCAAGGAAGACTAAAATTTCTCCAGAGCTCACCTTAAATTTATCTCATTACACAATTGTATACTGAACATCTGTGCTGCCCACCCCATACATAGTCCTGACAACAGTTCATGGCTTATTTTGCTGGCTGCCCAAATTAAAAAACCACCTAAGCTACAACGTGTCACCTGTCACTCCACATCCAACCACTCTCTGAAGGACTGGACTCCACTTCATAAATTGTCTTTAGTCTCACTTTCCCTCTCAATGCACCATCTTGGTTCAAACATTTATCAACTTTCACCTAAATCACTGTAACGACCCCAAGTCTACCTCTACTCTGCCTTCAAGGATCTTTCTAAGGGAAATTATACTCTTAAACTTTAAAATAGTTCTGCACTGCCAATGAATGACATAACAGTCAAACTTTGTTAGTAAGTCAGGTGGCCTTACCACAAGCCCTTCCTCTACCTGTACCACATATGCTATCCATGCTATGAGCTATCTGGGATGCATTCTTCCTGTGGACGCATTCCCTTTATATATACTATACCCACCACCATTACCTTTCTTAACTGCTCACACACATTTTTTTAAAAGATTTACTTAGTTATATGAATACACTGTAGCTGTCTTCAGACACACCAGAAGAGTGCATCAGATGGTTGTGAGCCACCATGTGGTTGCTGAGAATTGAACTCAAGACCTCTAGAAGCGCAGTCAGTGGTCTTAACCACTGAGCCATCTCTCCAACCCCTCATACACATAGTTATTGACAAAATTTGTGTGTATTTTCTTATTCATCCTTAAAGACTTTTGTTTTAAGACAGAATTTCCCCATGTAGCCCTGGATGTTCTGGAATTCACTCTGTAGTACAGGCTGGCCTCAAACTTAGAGATCTGCCCACGTCTGCCTCCTGAGTGTTGAGATTAAAGACATGCCCCATCACTACCCAGCTTCATTCTTCATGACTTTTAAGGGACTGGGGGAGGGAGATCCTACCTCAGTGACAGAGTAGTAACTTGGCATACACAATTATCTGGGCTAGATCTGTAGAATCACCAACAAAAGAGGAGAAAAAGAAAGAAAACCTACCTAGTCAAGGTGCCAGGTGCCAAGATTTGAACACTGGGACCATACAGAAAACAGAACAAACAAAACAAAACTCCTGCAAGTTGTCCTCTGATCTCCATGCATGGCACATGGCGTATGTGTGTGCTCTCCCCATGCACAACACTGGAGGGGTGCTTTGGGGGATGCTGCAAACGTATCCTTTGTGAGGTGTATTCTAACTCAAAACTGATACATCTCTCTTCATCAAACTTAATTATGCCTTTATAATTGTATTTTTTAATTCCATCACATAAGTTTTGCATCTAGATTTATGTCTTAGCTACTAGTTCATAATCCTGAGGACAGAAGATACTTTCCTTAATTCACTGTGGATATGTATACTTAAGAAGACAGCAGCCGGGCGGTGGTGGCGCACGCCTTTAATCCCAGCACTTGGGAGGCAGAGGCAGGCGGATCTCTGAGTTCGAGGCCAGCCTGGTCTACAGAGTGAGTTCCAGGACAGCCAGGGCTACACAGAGAAACCCTGTCTCGAAAAACAAAAAAAAAAAAAAAAAAAAAAGAAGAAGACAGCAGACCCGTAAAGTCATGAAAGAGAAAGGTCTTTTAAAAGACAAAGTTAGAACTGTTAGTCCCTGTCTTCCTTGTTCTTCTGTCCATGTTTGTTTACAGGTCAGAAAGAGCTTAGCTATGCACAGTAAGACAGGGGTAGAAAATAAAGTTTCCAGGGCCTAGTTGGAGATCTAAAAGTTGACTCTTATTTACACAACAAGGAAAAGAATGTTTGGTTTTAACCCAGAGAAAAAAACAGTATTAGTGCTACTACTCTAAAATGTCCAAATATAGGATTCCAACTGGTGTGTGGCATTTACAGTACTTTGAGGGACTCCTGGGAACATGAACTTGGCTCATTCTGAATAATGAAGAACAGTATGACTTAAACCGGAAAGGATTAGCACCACAGCTACCTCACTTCAGTTAGCCATAAATGTGGAAATTAAAGATGCTGATGAAATGTCATAAACCCAGGAGACTTTACTCTAAACAAATGAAAACTTCTTGTTCTCCTTTAGTAAAAATAAAGGGTGAAAACATGTGCAATTCACATGCTATTTAAGAATTTAAAGGACATAAAAACTCCCAGGAGAATGAATACTTGTTCCACTAACCAAGCCAATGAAATACTTGTTTCAAAACAGACACTTAAAGTATTGACACAGAAGATTCCCACTTGTGATATTCCCTGCAGCTTTAGCTTTCTTAAACCTCAAGCCAAAAGGCAAGAGACTAAGGTCAGATAAAGCAATAAAGGGCATCAGGAGGAAAAAGGAAAACATTCCTACCTAACAAGAATCTGTAAGACCAAGTCATCTTCTATAAAGTTGAAAGTTCTAAAAAGTTGAAAGCTTGAGAGGGACATCAATCAAAAGTTCTTAAAAACCAAAATCATTTAAGTAACTGAACAATGCACACATATTACAATACTGTATTATACTCCATAAACTAACCAAAAATAAAAATACTAAGAAATTTAAGAATCCATACACTTAGTCAATGTGAATCAGAAAATTAATTACAGAATATTTAGGAAAAATAAAAATACTAGTCCTGGTCAGAGCATATGGCTCAATGGTAGAGTACCTGTATAATATGGTAGGAAGGCCCTGGATCCCTAGTGCACAGAAGGCAGGGAGAACCATTTAATATGATACCAATTCAGATTTGAGAGCCCCAATTTTTCTGCTGTTTTTGTTGCTGTTGTACTGAATGTCTGATGCTCCTACTTCTACCTCTGGTATAATGGGATTACAGGCCCATCTGCCACCACCCTGGTTCAAGGGTTTGCTGAGATCTAACCCAGGGCCTCTAGTACACTAGCCTGTACTCTACTTGCTGAGTTATATTCCCTGGCCAGATTTAAGAATTCTATTCTGGATGCACTTAATTCTAACAGCAGCAATTTGTTAAGACACATACAAGGTACTGTCTACCAAAAAAGCTCACTAGAAACTAAAAGCTCTAGGTTTTTCATTCTTTCTTTTCTTAAACAGCCTCTCAGATAGTCTAGAAATCCCTGCATAGGCCAGGTTATCATTGAATTCACAGAGCCCTCCCTGCCTTTGCCTCCAAGCACTGGAGTTACAGGTGTTCACCACTGCACTGGGTAACATCCACGGTGTTCACTACAGACTAGCCACAAAAGCACTCCCTCACCTAACACCAGACTTACCAAGGGAAAGCTAGTGTCAAGCTAACGTGACTGGATTTACAACCACTGAGGGCCTATGTAAGGGCTTTCCAGAAAAGTTCCCTTAGAAGGGAAAACTCACAGTGAATGAGACCTGGCACCCACTGCCTAAGATGAAATGGAGAAGAGGAAGTGGGAATAGTAACCAAGTTCCCAGGTCTCCCAAGAAGTGGAGTCCCAACTGCATGCCTCGCCTCCATGACCTCTGTCACATCTCCCCACACTGAGGGGCCCTCAAGAAACTCTTCCTTCCATAAGATGCTTTTGTCAAGCTTTGTCACCACAACAAGAAAAGTAATTTATACAGTTGTCTTACCAAAGACCTACTCAGAAGGACTGCATCTTGTATGTGACCGGTAAACATCTCCCTCCACTGATTAAAAACAAAACAACCTCCCCTAGATAGTAAGAATGGTTCACCGTGATTCACATTGAATTCTCACTATATGCCTGCATACAGTCTATGTATAAAGATTCATGCAGCAGGCAAGACCTTTGTGGAGCAGCAAGCAGCACATGTGAGATAAACAAGTGAATAAATGAAGAAAGACTCAAAAGGAGAGCAGGTGCGGTGGCACACACCTACAAGCCTGGCACGTAGGAGCTCTCTGAAGTTCAAGGCCAGCCCCAGTACACAGCAAGTTGTCCTCAGACTTCCAGAAATATGTCATGGCACTCACAGACCCATTCCCATGCCCAAGTAAATAAATAAGTTTCTCTATGTTACAGCCCAGGCTGGCCTCAAACTCAAGAGGCCCACTGGCCTCTGCCTCTCAAGAGCTGGAATAAAAGGCACACACACCACCACATCCAGCTTATGTTTTTAAAAAGAGAAACAAGACTGTTTTTGTTTTGTTTCATTTTATGGGGGGAGGGGTGTTGACAAACGTAGCCCAGTCTAGCCCAGAACTCCCATATATCCCAGTGACTCTGAACCTACGTTCCTTCTGTCTCTGCCTCACCAGTGTTAGAACTACAGATGTGTGCACTTGTGTGCCTAGATTAAAGATGTCTTTTTCCAAATCAATCTTGTGAGGTAAACATACCATAAAATATCAATCAGAGTCAGGACAATTTTAAATAAACTACCTTTCATTTTTAATCTACTGAAAAACACATTCTTCCATGCCCTCATCTAAAAGAGGAAGACGGCTGGAGAATGGTAGATCAAACCAAACATGACCCAAACCTCAAAAGCCAATAAAAGGCACAAGAAAGAATAGGAAAAGCCGGGCGGTGGTGGTGCACGCCTTTAATCCCAGCACTTGGGAGACAGAGGCAGGTGGATTTCTGAGTTCAAGGCCAGCCTGGTCTACAGAGTGAGTTCCAGGACAGCCAGGGCTACACAGAGAAACTCTGTCTCGAAAAACCAAGAAAAAAAAAAAAAGAATAGGAAAATATATTCGAACTTCCTCCTCCAAATAAATAAAGTTTAAAAGGTGCTATATAAGCATTGCTAAAGTCAGTTAAAACTGGCAACACTGCCAGGCCTTGGGGCACATGCCTCTAACCCCTGTCCTTAGGAGGCAGAGGCAGGCAGACCACCTCTGAGGCTATCTTGGTTTACACAGTTTGTTCTAGGCCAGCCAGACTCAGATAATAACAGTAGTAGTAATAATAATAATATTCAAAAATACCAGCATTTTCAAATGTTTGTCTTTCCTCCTACTACACTGTTTACAGAATCCAAGAGTAAGCAGACCTACCTAGGAATGAAGCCTCAGCCCTAGTCATTTTTGTTTATTTGAGATAGGCTCTGACATGTAGCCAAAGGTGCACTCCAGCCTCCCATGTACTGGAACACAGATGCGCACCACCAAAGCTGGGCTTTAACTCCTTTTAAATTGCAGACTGCTTCCTTTCCTTATCCTTAAAAATAGTTTCAGCCGGGCAGTGGTGGCACACGCCTTTATGTACTTAGAGCTGACCTCTTACCCTATGCAGGAGTTCGTTCTAGGAGGCAAGCATTCTCCTTCTCTGCAGTCACTGATTGGCTCATCATCTATGGTTGAGACTATGGAACTTCATCTGTCCGTGTCAGCATGACAGTTGCTCTTAACCCTATGCTGGTCATATTCTGGCAGCCATAACCCATGAGATTTCATAGGTGTATTCTTGTCATGCTTAGGGGACACTGTCTGCTAACAGGTATTCTGTAGACTCTTTCTGCCCATTCTTCTGGTATTTTTCCCCCTGAGCCCTAGGTGTAGGGGTTGTGTTGCAGATGTAGCAGTCTGTGTTGGGCACCTCCCAGTCTAACTGTATTTGACTAATTGTAGATCTCTGTAATAGTCTCAATCCATTGCAAAAAGAAGCTTCTTTGATGAGGGATGAGAACTACATTTATATGTGGGTATAACGAATAAATATTTAGAATATGGTTAGAAAATATTGGTTTAGGAACATGACAGTGGTAGGTTTTCCTCTCAGGTCTGTGACTTCTCTGGCCATGGATCGTTGGCTATGTTTACAGTGCCAGGAATGAATTTCCTCTTACTGAGTGGCTTTTAAGTTCAGTTAGACAGTTATTGGCTACTACCAAAATAAAAGGGCCACTGTTGTACCATTGTGGGTATCTCTTACTGGTCTAGTCACTTTTGTGGTTCATATGCTTTACAGCTAGGTGAGAGTGCTCCTCTTCTGTTGGCAGCTTACAAAGCACCTCTTACTATAAGGACTATCAGTCCGCAGGGAGGACGTTTCCAGGTCAATTTCAGCTCTGTTCCTCTAAGTTCTGTGTCTAATGTGTGTGGTGTCATCAACAAGACACTTAACTTCAAGGTATAAAAGGCAACTACAATAGTCCATATTGTTTGGAGAGACTTGTAGTACTCTGACCAACAACTCAAAGAGAGGTTTCCCACGGTTGTTAGTGAATGGCTCTGTGTAGAGTAACCTCATTATACACAACACAACACACACAAGCATGCTAAGCATGTGCTTTACTACTGAGCTACATGGCCAGCCCAGATGAGTTATTTCTGCTGATCTTATGCAGGGTGAGTCTCTGGAGGCTTGATCATGCAGCAATGCAGATACTTTTACCTAGTCATGCATTTGGTCAAGATAATTTTTGCCCGAATTGTCTTGTTTCCTCCCTAAAAGAGGTTTTTCATGTCTTGATTTTGGTTTCCAGAGTTACTAGTCAGTACTACTCTTGTCTTTCAGGCTCTCTTGATATCTTTGAGAGTTTGTGTGGAAGTTCTAGCAGAGGAGTTCAGTTACTCATATACATTTGACCTAACACTGGTCCTCTTCCACTTGTGCACAGTCATTCTCTTTAGCTGAGTGCTACCCATCGAGCTACCCAGAGGAGCTGGGTCAGCTCTGTTGATCTGCTTTGTGGCTTCTTCTAGTTTATTGTGTTCTTAGGGCTGCCCATGGGCTTCTTCCTGATTTGCTCTAGGAAGCTTAAAAGGAAAAGTGATCAGGATACCCTGGTAGTTGGCAAGGTTTACTGATCCTCTCAGTTAGACTAACTTTTAAGATTTTAATTACTGGAGTGTTGAAAATATCTTTTTTTTTTTTTTTTTTCGGAGACAGGGTTTCTCTGTGTAGTCCTGGCTGTCCTGGAACTCACTCTGTAGACCACGCTGGCCTCGAACTCAGAAATCCGCCTGCCTCTGCCTCCCAAGTGCTGGGACTAAAGGTGTGCCCCACAGCTCGGCCTAAATACTTATATATGAACAACACTGAATACTCAGTAGGCTGTATATACACACACACACAACAACAACAACTAAAGAGACCATAAGCTGGGGAGAATAGGGGAGTTGGAGTGGGAGTGATCTAGATACAGCGCCACTGTACAGAATTCTAAAACAAAGCTCTGAAAACTGGGCACAGTGGCATACCCTTGTAACCCCAGCACTGATGACACAGCTAGATCCCTGGAGCTCAAAAGCTAGTCAACCTAGTCTATCGGTGACTCTGGCCACTGAAAGCCCATGTCCCAAAAACAAAGGTGATGACTGCCTGAGGAATAATACCTCAGCTTGTCCTCTGGTCTACACATATATACATGCGTGCACACACACATACAAACTCAAATCCTAGAATCCATATAACATGGCACAATTCTTAACATTTTTCAGGCTACAGTTTACAATTATTATTAACATTAAACAATCTTTTACCAGAATAACTTTTAATATTAAAATGTGTGGGGCTAAAGAGGAAGAAAAGGCTTATGAGCCCCCACTTCTAACTGAGGAGCTATGAACAGTTCATGGCTTCCTGGGGCGGGTAAGTCAGTTTTCTTTAAGGGTGTGGCTCCTGGTAGGTCAACCACATTTCAGTAGATGGTCCCACACTCAGGAGATGAACGAGACAAAGTGAATGCAATGTCTAATTTTTTTAAGGGAGTTGGAGGATAAAGAGATGGTTCCACGGTTAAGAGCATTATCTGCTCTTTCAGAGGACCAAGGTTTGGTTCCCAAAATATGGTGGCTCAGAACCATCTAAGGCCCAGTTCTAAGGGATCCAACAACCTCTTTTGGCATCTATAGGCACTAGGCATCCAAGTGGTACAGAAACATACATGCAGGCAAAACACTCATGCACATAAAAAATTAAAACTAAAAAAGAACTGGATGTGTCTACTCTGTGGCCCTTTTGTTACATTATTCTACCTGCCAAGAATGCTGAAACATGAAACACTAAGTTTTCAGTCTTTAAAGGCAGAATTTCTACTTCAATGACAAGAACAGTTTGATAAGCAAATATTTGAATAGGATTACTTTTATATTAGTCTTACTGATAATAGGATATCACAAATTATGCAAAGTATTACCCACAGAATTATATTTTCTTTACCTGTTCCTCAAGCCTGTTCCATTGCCACAGCTGCCACCAACCAAAGTCTGTATAGAAGGCAAAGCTGAACGGCTTAGCTGCTGCCGACTAGGACCCCTCCTTCTACTGGGCATGTCCAGGAACCAGGTAGTTTCCAGTGCCACCTGAAGTTGCAACCCCGGCTAATGGCTGTCAACTTATTTCAATTCTGAATAATAAAAAATTTAAAAATTAAAAAAAAGTAACATTTTATAGAAGTCAGTGTAACAAGCAAAACTATGTGAGCAGATTTTATAAACTCCAGATTAAATCTTCAAATAAAGGAATGTTCCCATTCTTATATACTGCTTGGATCTTGGGGTAAGGTCAGAGGCTTAAATTCTGATCTAATCTTTGTTCAGTGTTAAGGCAACTCACAATTTGTGTCTTTTATTGCTGACTTTTTGTTAAATAAAACAGACTACAATCTACAAGGTGGAAGTCTACAAGAAACACTACAACTTACTCAATCCTAATTTGATATTTCACATTAAAGTCACTTGAAATAAAAGAAACATCACTGTCCAAAATAACAGGTTGTTATCAAGGAATCTGACTGAGGTAAGACCTGCCACACATTTCTGACCTTGACCAAGTCGTTTTACCAGAGTTTGTTTCTTCATTTCATTCAAATGGTTGTTCGTTTCAGAAAAGCTACTGTAAAACCACTAAGAAATTAAATGAAATTGCAAAATTAAAGAGTGAGAAAAAGATCTTCATGGGGGAGGGGGTGGAGGAAGACGACGACATTGTTTTCCTCAATTTAGGCAAATATGGTTCTGCCAACATATACCAAATATTTCCTAAATACAACTGAAAATATTCTGAAGACTACACGTTGAAAAAAACATTTAGGAACATTACTACTGCAGAGGCACCCGATGTTCCCTATTCCAGATCCTTTGACTGCAGACTAACAAACGCCAGGTGGGACAAAGAATCCAAACTGTTAAGAGGCAAAGACAGCTGATCCTCGCTCAATTAAAAAGAAAGTAAGGTGAGGGCAAAAGGCTGGGACGCAATAGCGAGAGATAGTTTAAGGTGGACGGCCAGAAACCACAAACTTGACTAGCCTAGCCTCCGAGAAGGAGTCATTTAGTGGTCCCAGCCCGGCGGCCGAAAGGACCGAAGCACGCCAGGGACAGCGAGATGACAAAGCAGGTTAAGTAAAACTCACGCATGAAACAGGCTGGCCACGGAGAGGGATCCCTGGGAGGAGGAGGCGGCTTCAGAGACCCGACCCCGGGCACCCGAACTCACTCCCTTCTTTGAAGCGCTCCAAAACAGCTGCTGGGACGCAGGCAGGATCCCACTGGAGAGTCGAAGAAACGTGGGTCTCTCGGTTACCAGACCCAGACCGGGAGTCCGTGCCACAGCCAGAGCTAAAGTCAGAAGCAGAGCCTGACCCCATCACCAAGACTCATCATCCTCAGGCTCCATCGCCCAGGAGCTGAGGAGACGTGGCAGCGCACAGCAATGACGTCAGCTCTGCGTCGAGCTGGCCCCCGGAAACAGACTTGCGGCCAGCAGAGCCGGCTCGCCAACCTCACGGTGCACCTGCGCAGTGGGACTCTCCCGCCCTTTCCCGCCCGCTCGGGCTTTCCGGCCCACGCGTGGCTTGCGGAGGTTTTTGTTTGTTTGTTTGTTTGTTTGTTTGTTTGTTTGTTTGTTTGTGGGTTTTTCCCCCTCAAATTTCCTGGGCTTCAGTCAGCTAGTGTCAAAAGTTATTGCCTTTACGAGGGGAGGGAAATTGGGAGATGCCACCTAAGGGCACGACATATGCAAACGACTGTCGGCGGGCACTTCAGACTCCAGCCCCTCCCCCCTTGCACGGACCATATATTAAATAATGAACTAGATAGATGCTTGAAATAAAAACCGAGTTCTAGAAAAGCTCAGTCTAGCAAAAAAAAAAAAAAAAAAAAAAAAAGCGCACCAACAAGCCTCAGTAATGCTGTTAATAACAATAAAAACACGGTTAGAAGTACATAAAGGTCCAGGAATGGTACTAGTGTCAATACTGAAAATGGTTCTTAGCTGAGACTCCAAAGATGAGTAAGCTGCTTTCTGGTGGACATTACCTGGTAGATAAAAGGATAAGGACGATTCAGTTGTACAGCTTACTTTACCATGCTGAATTCAATCCCTAGCTTTCACCCTACCAAAAAAAGATGGGCAGTCCAATGATGCATTCTAGAACTGTCAGTAGTTTGATATTAAAACAGTAACAAAATGAAGCCTGGTGTGTTGGTGGAGGCCAGAGGGATCCCTGAGGGAGACTGCTTCACAGACCGGACCCCGGGCACCCGAACTCACTCCCTTCTTTGAAGATCACGAGTTTAATATACAATATATCCTCAATAGCCGGGCGGTGGTGGCGCACGTCTTTAATCCCAGCACTCGGGAGGCAGAGGCAGGCGGATTTCTGAGTTCAAGGCCAGCCTGGTCTACAGAGTGAGTTCCAGGACAGCCAGGACTACACAGAGAAATCCTGTCTCGAAAAACCAAATATATATATATATATATTCATATTCCTCAAAAAAAAAAGATTATCCTCCATTGTAAACTGTTACTATATAAAGCAAACAAGCAAGCACTGCAAATTTTAAAAAATAAAACAACCCACTGAACGACTCCTCCAAGGGGACCCAGGAATGACGCGGACCCAAAAACACTCCAGAAACCGGCTTGCTGTAATTACATGAGTCAGGTCCTTTAATATACGAAGCTTCGGCTCTATACGTGCGTGCGTCACACAGGAAGCAGGGGTTATCAACCCTGAGACCTAATAGCTTAGGGTTTATATAGGCAAAGGCTGGGGGGAGGGAGAGGGTTGTGGGTAATCACACACAATTGGTTGTTTCAAATGTCAGTAATATGTGTAAGCAGATCTCACAAGAACAGTCTCTGGTTTCTGTGGCCTTGGGACCTAGTGTGAATGTTTATCTGAGCCAACAGACCATCTGGCTGAATTTAATTCGCGAGGCCTTGGGACCTCTGGTGGGAGTTTTTCTAAAGAAGACTAAGTCAGACACCACGAGAACAGATTCCCAGAACATTCAATTGACCTTTGTTTCTCTAGCTCTGCATTCCCTGTGAAGGCCTTGGGTTAGCAAGCTAGCTGACCTGTTATTCTTAACTATTTGTATTAGAGAATTAAGGCTTCCTATTATACTATTTAATTAGCTTTAAAAAAATCCCCTTTCACCACAAAACTGCCAATCAATAATTCGGCCAATGAATTAGGCTGATGGTTCTCATAAGAAAAAATACAAGGCCAGGACTTTTAATCCCAGCACTCAAAAGGCAAATCGCTGAGTTTAAGGTCATACTGGTCTGTGTACTGAGTTCTAGGTCTGCTGGGACTACACAGCCAGACCTTGTCCCAAAGAAAAATAGCCAAAAGTGTTCCACATCCTCAGCTCTCAAGGGGATACAAATTAAAACTACTGTGAGATTCCATCTCACTCCAGTCAGATTTGCTATCATCAAAAAAAGATAAATAAATATAAATAAATAAAAATGTTGGCTGGGGGGCTGGTGAAAGGGCTCAGCAGTTAAGAGCACTGACTGGTCTTCTGGAGGTCTTGAGTTCAAATCCCAGCAATCACATGGTGGCTCACAACCATCCATAATGAGATCTGATGCCCTCTTATGGGGTGTCTGAAGGCAGCTACAGTGTACTTACATATAATAAATAAATAAATAAACAAACAAACAAACCTTTGGGCCAGAGCGAGCGGGGCCAGAGTGAGAGGGAGAAGGGAATGGGGGGGGGGGGTGAGTTCCTGGTCATCTTTGCTATATAGTGAGTTCAACACCAGCCTGACATAAAAGAAACCCTGTGTCAAACACACACACGGCTAGGATAGAAAGAGAGAGGAGAAGGATCCTTGCAGTTGGTGTCGGTATAGGAAGGTATAACCACTATGGCAGTCATTATGGAGGTTTCTGAAAATTAAAACAAACAAAAACACTATGATAGGATCTGGCTGTACCAGTCCTAACCATATATACCCAAAGATATTTGCACATCCACATTTATTGCCATTTCATTCACAACAGCAAGGATATTGAGTCAGTCTGTACATGTCCATCTTCAGATGGATGGATCATAAAAATGTGGTCCATACACGATGGATTTCATTAAGCTTTAAAGAAAAATGATAGAACTGGAAAATATTATATCCTGTGAGGCAACAAGTTTGAAAAGAGAGACACCAGGTGTTCCCACTCGTATGCATATCAATTGTTTATGTGTGTGTATGTGATGTACGTGTATGGGGGTATGGGTGAGTCTGGGCGTGTAAATGCCAGGCCACAAGTGTGGAGGTCATAGGACAACCTTGGGTACTTTCCACCCTGTCTGAGACAGGGTCTCCTTGTTATTGGCTGTTTCTTATGCCAAGCTATTGTGGCCTTTGAGCTTCTGGGGATTCTCCCGCCTCTGCCTCCCATCTTGCCACAGGCTTGCTAGGATAACAGATGCATACTACCACATCCTAACTTGGCGTAGCTTCTGGAGAACTCTTGGTCTCACATTTGCATCACAAGCACTTTCTACACTGAGCCTCTCCTTAGCTGTACATGTGTGTTTGTGTAGGAATGAGTATGGGTAGATATCAGGGAGGGAGGATAGGACCCAGAGAACGGGAAATGAGCCTTTAAGGAAGCAGTGGGTGAGGAGGGTAATAAAATATGTGATATAAAACAGGAAAGGGGAAACTGAAGGAGGAAAAGTAATGGCAGGAAGTTAATGCAGGACCATGAGGGGACAACCAAAACTAAGTAGGTGTGAAAATGTGGTACAGAAACCCGTTACTTTGTATGGTAATTAAGAAGTAAAATTTTAGGGAAAAAAATCTGCCAAAAAAATCAAAATGAAAATTTATATGAGCCGGGCGGTGGTGGCACTTGGGATGCAGAGGCAGGCAGATTTCTGAGTTTGAGGCCAGCTTAGTCTACAGAGTGAGTTCCAGGACAGCCTGGGCTATACAGAGAAACCCTGTCTCGAAAAACCAAAAAAAAAAGAAAGAAAGAAAGAAAGAAAGAAAGAAAGAAAGAAAGAAAGAAAGAAAGAAAGAAATTGTTGCTCCCAACATTGGACTGTATATTTTGTTGAAATTTCACAACCAGGTTGAAGATGTAGCTTAGTGATAGAGCACTTAGCTCAGCATAACTGAGCTTCAGAATTAAGATCCCCAGCACTGAAAGAGGAACAAAAACTTCAAGGGGAGGCAGCATTCTCCTGTACTCTCAGCCCTGTAGAAGTGGAGGCAGAAAGTTCCAAGCCAGCTTTGGTTATAGAAGAGCCTACCAAAATAGAGAAAAGTAAGCCTGCAAACATGCTGATAGAGCTCCATAATTCCCATTTTATAGAAGAAACATAAGAACCGAAACCAAACAACTTGTTGGAAACAACCTACCTACACTAAGCCAAAATAGAAACAGAGGTTTGTCTGAAAGTGACCTAGCAGTAAAGCAAAATGGAAACTGTCCCTTAATGGGACAAGAAACTCCCTTTCTTCTTTTTATTTTATGTCCCCACCCAATCCTTTCTGCCGAAGAGATGCTCTCCCATAGGCTTCGATCCTGCTTGTACATGCTCATATCTTGCAAGGCCTTCCAGCTTCATCCCCAGTCACCTCAAAGGCAACTTCACTGCCATAGTCCCTGGAGGGACTGACTGAGAGGAGTGTACCAACCCAACTGGAAGTGCAAAAGGATGGAATCAGGCCTTAAAATTTTGTTAAGCTGATTATGTTGGAGGAAGGGGGGGTGGGATGGAAGGTGACTAGGAGATTTTAGTCTGGGGCTCTCTAGTCAACTTTTTCCCTAAGTGCCATCTTTTTCATTTGAGAGTCTCTGAAAATGACCCTTGGTTCCCTTCAGGAACTGTTTCAGTCTGAAAAGAAAATGCAAAGCAAGGCATGGTGCTGCAGCCAGTAATCCCCCATTTGGAGTGCTAAGGCTGGGGGATTGCTGCCAGGCTTCCTGTCTGAAAAATACACATGAAAAATACACATGTACTGACTTCCTGAGGTTGAATTCTAAGTCCACTTTCAAGAAAAGTAGATGGTGATCTAATGAAAAAGTCCCTGTCCATCTCGGGAACTCCCTGCAATCCCCTGCCTCATACAAGTCCTTCCACCCTCTGAGCCTTAGAAAGTGGAGATGTGAGACAGAGAGAGATCTCCATTTTTCTCAAATAAATCTGCTACTGCCACGCACTCCCTCATCTTCCATTTCTGATGATAGAGTAGCAAGGAATGGGAACTTTACATTGCTGTAAAAGAATGGCTAATATCAAAACACTAAGGGGTTGACCCACTAAGGTGTTCAGTCATTAGCCCCAGTAACCCCAGCTTGGAGAGGCAGCAGGATTCTCTGAAGCTAGAGGATAGCCTGAGAATACACATTTACAACATTTGTCTTCTTCCTTCCCTCCTTTGTTTCTTTAAGCCACACATATGTTAAAGATTCTGCTAAGCTGACCACTAATTAGAAGCTTCTGATTGTAACCAGTTAGAATGTAGTGATTCAGAGCCAGATTATCTGAAGCTATTATTCCTTTAATTGAGGAATGTCTCTCATAATCTTGGGTATTTGAATGCTTGAATCCCAGTTTGGGAAGGCTTAGGAAGTGTGGCCTTGTTGGAGGGAGTGTGTCACCGGTGGCTGACTTTGAGAGTTTAAAGACATTTGCATTTGTTTGTTTTCTTTGCTTCCTGTTTGCAGTTCAAGACGTGAGTCTTCAGCTTCCTGCTCCCTCTGGCAATCCTTCCCTCCTTCATGATGGACTCTAAACCTCTGGAACCATAAGCCCAAATAAGTCCCTTCGGGCCAGGCAGTGGTGGCACACACCTTTAATCCCAGCATTTGGGAGGCAGAGGCAGGTGGATTGCTGAGTTCAAGGCCAGCCTGGTCTACAGCGTGAGTTCCAGGACAGCCAGGGCTACACAGAGAAACCCTGTCTCGAAAAACCAAACCAAAAAAAAGAAAAAAAAAAGAAAGAAACTTTTTAGGATGTATGAACAGATCACTAGCTTCCCCCAACACGGAAGCTAAGTAAGACTGTCAGCAGATAGCAACTAAAACCTGGAGCCAAGGCTGCTGTAACCTACCAACCTGATATTTTTTCCAATGGATTTGGGGAAAAAATACCTTGACTCACAATTGTTTTTGTCTTGTAACTATGAAAACTTCATGAAACTATTACTACACTGATACACGGTATTTGGTAAGCTTAGTCCATGCACCTGGGACCTTGGTCATTAATATTTGGCTCTAGGATAAACCATGTCTTATTCCTTTTGCACATGTGAAGCTTAGAAGACAATCTGTGTGAGAATTAGTCCTTTTCTTTTCTCAGTGGACTGATGGATCCATGCAATCATACAGTTTGCAGCAGACAGTGAAGCTGCTTATTGAGGTGAGCAGGCTTGCCCAGTAAGCAATTTTACCAACCCTAGACTGTTTTTCTTTTTTCTTTTTTTTTTTTTTTTTTGAAAGAGTCACATATAGCCTTAAAGCCTGATCTGCCTGCCTCTCCAAATCTGAGTGCTTGGATCACAAACATGTACCACAATACCAGGCATTTTATCACCTTATCACCAATCCCAGTGTGCTGACTAGATTTATAACTTGACACAAGATAGAGTAATTTGAGAAGAGGGAACTTCAATTGAGAAAAAAGCCCTTGTCAGATTGGCCTGTGGGTAAGCCTATGGGGCATTTTCTTGATTGATGATTGATAGGGGAGGGACAAGCCACTATGGGTGTGGTGCTACTCCTTATGGGATGCATAAGAAAAAAAAAATCCAATAAGCTAGGAAGAGCAAGGCAGTAAGCAGCACTCCTCCATGGCTGCTGCTTCAGTGCCTGCCTCCCGGTTCCTGCCCTGCCTGCCCTCTGTGATGCACTATAATCTGGAAATGTTAAGATAACCTTTCCCTCTTCAAGTCACTTTTGGTCAATAGAAACCCTAACCAAGACACCTAGGAAGAGTTTATTGTTTATTTGGTGTGTGTGTGCGCGCGCATGTTCGTTTAAAGAGCCTATTTCTGCCGAAACCCTTTTTTCAAAAGCTGGTTTTGCTATTATTAGTTGTTTTGTTTTTTGGGGTTTGTTTGTTTGTTTGTTCTTTCTTCTTCTTCTTCTTCTTTTTTTTTTTTTTTTTTGATTTTTCGAGACGGGGTTTCTCTGTGTAGTCCCGGCTGTCCTGGAACTCACTCTGTAGACCAGGCTAGCCTTGAACTCTCGAACTCAGAAATCCACCTGCCTCTGCCTCCCAAGTGCTGGGATTAAAGGTGATTAAAGGTGTGTGCCACCACTGCCCGGCATGTTTCAATTATCTTTTAAAAGATTTATTTTGTTCATATGAGTACACTCTAGCTGTCTTCAGACACACCAGAAGAGGGCATCAAGATCCCATTACAGATGGTTGTGAGCCACCATGTGACTGCTAGGAATTGAACTCAGGGCCTCTGGAAGAGCAGTTAGTATTCTTAACCACCGAGTCATCTCTTTAGCCCTTAATATTGATTTTTTGTTGTTGTTTTGTTTGTTTGTTTGTTTGTTTTTTGAGACAGGGTTTCTTTTCACTCACTTGTGTAGCCCTGGCTGTCCTGGAACTCACTCTGTAGCGTTCCAGGCTGACCTCAAACTCAGAAATCCACCTGCCTCTGCCTCCCAAGTGCTGGGATTAAAGGTGTACGCCACCACCGCCTGGCTACCTAATATTGGTTTTTAAAAAGGTTTTATTTATGTATATGTGTGTATAACGTATGTATGTGCACTCATGGACTCCAGAAGAGGGGAAGAAATGCCCTAGAGCTGGGTTATATGAGTTTTGAGCCACACACACCCCTTCCTTGTTGGTGCTAGAAACTGAACCTTGGTCCTCTGCATCTCTCCACCACCTAGTTTTGTTATTTTTGCTTCTGGCTATCCCCCTGATTCAGTCACCAAAGTACCAGCATTTGTGGTATGTGTCACCACGCCTGGTCAGTCATGCCCTTTATGTGATGATATAAGTGATTCATATGCTTTTAACGAACAATTTTAAATTTCCACGTGCCTTCTAGAATTAGAAGAAAAGTTTACTTTCCGTGTTTTGAGTTCCAATGGAAGTGTAATATGATACAGTGTTTAGGAACCTTTTATCCTTTTGCCTGTGTAACCCATAAACCAAGTAGTTTTTACCTCTGTAGAATGTCATGCACTGTGGGGCAGTGGGCTGTGAGAAACAGCTGGGCGCCTGTCCGAACACATGTTTCGAACCCCTGACCCTCAGAGGACCGGAAGGTGTTCTGCGTTGTCACTCCTGGCTCCTGGTTCTTTTCACTCAGTCTCAGCCCCCACAACCTCTCCCACAGAGAGGTCTATGGCCACTGGTCCCATAGGAATAGTGCCTCAGGCTCTCCCACATGCAGATTAGGCATCTCCAAGTCCTTGGACCAAGCCAATAGGGGTTATCAGATGCCAGACCCTAACACCCAAAAACTGCATATATTGACCCTACTCAGGAGAAGTAAAGGTGTGCGAGAATCTTCCTGAGAATTTCTGTTGCAAGAGCGGTAACACTAGAGCTGTAAAACTTGGGAAGAGCCTTCGGGACCCTCACTGCCACCTGCCAGCTCAGCACAGAGAGGCGAGTGCAGCACCTGGGAGTAACCAGGAAGCTACAGCTGACTGCCGAGAAGCGGGCAGAGGCAGCAGCGAACCCTCCCTGCTCACACTCTGTCCCCAGCAAGGCAGGAGATCATCTCGGGACACCCTCTGGAACGAGACCCCGAAATGCACAACTGTTATGATCCATGCTTACTAATGAATGTTAATTATTTATACTCCTCCACTACCAACAGCCTGCCTTGCCTTCTACACATCTACCTGCAAGTCTCTGAACTCTGGATCCATGTTTTATTGTCTCTAGCACAATATTCTCTAACTGTAATATCTCCTTCTTCCCAGTCTGGAATGCCCCCTCTAGCTCTTGCTCTAGATTTGCAGTTTGTATGTGCTTTTTCCTATACTCAAACCAGTACATTTATACATTAAAGTATAAGTGATCTTAAGAACAGCTCTTTAAAAAAAAAAACCTAATTCTAAATTCTATGTAGGCACAAATTTGATTTTGATATTCTCATGTATTTGTATACATATATTTAATGTATGCATTTCATGTATACCTCCTAGAATGTTGTTATATATATTTTCAACAATATGTACATTTTAATACTTATTCTGCCTATATAACCAACATATAAATTTACAACAATACTGCCCAGTATTTAATTACCCACTATCAAGGGAAAAAAGCACCCATATTTCAACAAACTTTTTTTTTTTTTTTTTTTTTAGGGTTTTCGAGACATGGTTTCTCTGTGTAGTCCTGGCTGTCCTGGAACTCACTCTGTAGACCAGGCTAGCCTTGAACTCTCGAACTCAGAAATCCGCCTGCCTCTGCCTCCCAAGTGCTGGGATTAAAGGTGTGTGCCACCAATGCCCGGGTTGGCTTTTTCTTTTTAAAAAAGATTTATTTGGGGCCAGAGGAGAGATGGCTCAATGGTTAACGTGAGATTCTGAGTTCAATTCCCAGCAACCACTTAATGGCTTACAACCATCTATAATGAAATCTGGTGCCCTCTTTTGGTGTGTCTGAAGACAACAACAGTCCACTCATACATAAAATTGTTTTAAATCTTAAAACAATTTTTTAAAAATTATTTTTTAAACATATGTTCCTGTGTGTGGGTATGTACACTTGAGGGAAGGTGCTCACTGAGGCTAGAGGCTAGATCCCCTTGAAACTGGAGCAATAGGCAATTGTGAGCCGTGGGACATTGGTATTAAAAAATTCAACTCAAGCCCGGTGGTGGTGGCACACGCCTTTAATCCCAGCACTTGGGAGGCAGAGGCAGGTGGATTTCTGAGTTTGAGGCCAGCCTGGTCTACAGAGTGAGTTCCAGGACAGCCAGGACTACACAGAGAAACCCTGTCTCGAAAAACAAAACAAAACAAAACAAAACAAAAAAAATTCAACTCAAGTCCTCTGCAAGAGCTGTGTGTGCTCTCTTGGCCACTAAGCCATCTCTCAAGGCCTTTTTGGTCCTTTTTGGATTGGTTGCTGTGAGTCTCCTGGTTTGTTGTTTGTTTAAAAAAAGCACTAATACATTTGCAGTTCTGAAGTTGAGTTCGTGTTTGAGAAGGTCTGGTGGCGTGTATTTACAAACTTCAGAAGCTGAGGCAAGAGGATTATGAGTTGGAGACCAGCCTGAGCTATACAATAACATTTTATCTCAAGAATAAAAGAATTTAATGATGATGAGAAAATACATTAACTTAAAAAAATGTCTTGTTTGCTTATTGATATTCTGGTTTGGTCTTCTGGAGCCTATCACAAACTTCAGTATAAAACAAAACAGGGCCGATTTATGTTATATTACTGTAAATTCCTATTACAAAGGGACATGTGCAACATTTTGTGGACTAACAGGATACATCCATTCATACGATCAATAAATAAGTAGTTTGGTGTTCTGGAATGACCTAGCCTAGGAATGACATAGCCTAGGCTCTGTGTGTAGCTGAAGCAAAAAAGCAAACTTCCTCCGACCTCCAGTTTGTCACAGAACTGACCATAATTAAATGTGCTATCCTGATGGGCTGCCTGGTGTCTTACTTCCCAAGCCAGGCTCCCACAGACCGAGGGGCGGGCTCGGCAGCCATCTTTGTGTAGGGCAGCTCCCACGTGCCGTGGCGTCCGCCGCCATCCTTCTGCCGGGCGGCGCTTCTGCCGGCGTGCGGGTCGGAATCCGCAGTGGTCTGTGGGTGATGGAGCGGCGGGCGGGCTGTCGGCTTAAGCCATGGATGCTGTTACTGCTCTTGTTCTCGGTGCAGGGCCGCCAGAAGGACTCAGGTGGGCTCCGGGCAGGGCCGAGTCTGCCGCCGAGGCTCGGGGTCCGCTCGGGTCCCTGGGTGCTCGCTCTGTTCCCCGGCGCGCGGAGGATGCTGTGCGGCTGCATCGCGAGCTGGGCAGCGGGAGGGGGGTGGGGCGAGCATAGGTTTTCTGGTGGGCCTCTTCTGGTCCTAGACCCTGGAGAGTAACCCTATCCTCCAGAATTGGGGATGGTAGGAAGAGAGGGATGTTCTCTGTTTACAGCAGAATGCTGTTCTGTGCCTCCCCGGAGGAGGGAGGCACTTAGTTGTTAGGATACAATAGATGAGGGAAGATTACGTCCAAGAGTTTGCATTGATTGTTTCTATGAGGCTCAGTTTGATTAGGTGAGAATCCATGTCGAAGTCCAATGTCTCCATAGCCTATTGAAGGCCGAACATTAAGCTTGTGACTTTTCCAATTTCTTAGATACCTGATGGCGCAGGTAGAGGAGCAGACTTGACTCAAGCCCCGACAAGTTACACAAAGAATCCTTGGCATTTCCACTACTGGGAAAGGAAGGGGATTTCTCCAAGTGTTGGTCTTCTGTTGCTTCTGCCTGCTGCTTGCAAATACGAATGCCAAGGGTAGTCTGTTAACTCTCATTTCCTTCACTCTTTGAAGGCTCAAAATGGAAAGTATTTATTGACCAAATTAACAGGGCTTTGGAGAATTATGAACCATGTTCAAGTCAAAACTGCAGCTGCTATCACGGGTGAGTTCATGGATGTGTCTCTGAGAGCTGGATTCTTGTCGTAGGGAGCTCCCCTAAGTCCTTTGAGTTCTCCACATAGCCTCTATTCCCTATGGTATTTAGCAGCGTGTGCTTTCTATTTCTCCTGAAAGCTTCCTAGGGCCAGAATCTATATCTTGTTATTATTGTCTCTGGTGCTAGTTGTTTGAAAGTTCATCAGCTAAGCAGCGGTCATAACTCTTCATCTTTTATTTGATCCCTCAAAGATTCACCTGATGCTGATGATGCTTACTGAAACTCACTCTGTGCTGAATTTGAAAAGGGATGTGATTTATTCCCTGGTTACTGCAGCCTATGCTCAGCATCAGTATGAGTTTGGTATTTTTCAGTTACTCATGGTGCTCTTGGAGGAGAGTTGCTCATTCCTGTCCACTGCTCTTCCCCCTGCTTAGTGTGTTCTCTAAACAAAACACTGGGAGATAGATGGGATGGCGGCAGTCTCTTGGCCTGCTTTGGCTCCATGTTTTCCATTTTTGCACAGCGTCATAGAAGAGGACCTGACTCCTTTCCGAGGTGGAATCTCCAGGAAGATGATGGCCGAGGTGGTCAGACGGAAGCTAGGAACCCACTACCAGATCATTAAGAACAGATTATTCAGGGAAGATGATTGCATGTTTCCCTCCAGGTATCCTGTGGTGTCCTCTAACAGAGTTATTACTTGCAGGCTGACTTGAGAGCACTCCTAGGAACCAGCTAGAGGATTAACAAGTGCATCTTTGGTCACATTTCAGTATTGATAAACTAACCTTGCCTGGGATTTTTTTTTTTAAATACCAGCTATTTTAAGTAAGCCTAGTATGCATAATTAACTCTGATGGCTTTATCTCTGTCCCTTCTCTTCTTTGTCTGTTTCCCCAAGCTGTGAGGAGCAGGCTAATGAAACCTGGCAGGGTGACCTGGGCTACAGGGGGAAGTGAAGCAGAGAGATTTGTGAATGTCTGTTGTGGGCCAGGTCTGCTTTCATGGCTGCATAGTAATAACTCATTGTACAGATTTCTTCATTTAATCCTCTATCAGAATGTTTAAATTACTGCTTACAGCACCCCTGCAAAGTTTGACTAATCGGCCATTGCTGTATTGAGCATTCTTCTGCATATACCCTTGATCTTGCTGGTCATGTACATGCATGTATACATGTGGGCTAAATTCCCAGAATAACTAGGCTAAGTGATACATTTTGGTTTTCTTTCCCATGCTTTTAAATGATACTGTAATTGATCAATTTACTAATTTATTTGAGACAGCATCTCATTATGTAGCTCAAGTTGGCTTGGAACTTGCTACATAGACCAGGCTGGCCTTGAACTCAGAGTTTCAACTGTTTCCACCTCCATAGTTCTAGGATTAAAGGTGTGTGCCACCATGTCTGGCTTACATGCTCTTAAGTAGACCTCATACCCTCTAACACAATCCTGTGTATTAGACTTTTAAAATCTTTGTCGATCAGCTTGTTAGGTGTTGTTTGGCTTCTTTGACACTTCCTTATTACTGATACAGTTGAGCATGTGACGTTTATGAACCATTGACTTTACTTTTGTAATTATCAACTTGTATATACAACTGTTTTAGCCTCGAACCGTGGCTGTAATGCTGGGTCTCGGGGAAGTCTGAAACCACATGGTCTATATGCTAAGTTTCAGACTAGCCACGTTGCCAGAAAATCCTGATCAGTCTGTCAGATGTTCCTCCAGAATGTTGCTGGTTAGGATCTCAAGAAATAGGGCAGAAACAAGTTAAGCATTTTTCCTTTCATTTATTCATTCATAAATAAATTTTCTGAGGCTGCTCAGGGAGTCCCGTCCAAAAGTCTTGTGGTCTTCATGATTGTGTCAATGCCATTTCTGTCTTACAAAACTAATTTTGATAATGATCTATGTTTAGGTTTTAGGTATGAAAAGTTTCCTTCCTCAAGATCTAATCACAGTAGAAGGAAAGATGGTATCAGAGTTAGCTTTCTGATACTGTCGAGGAACATCTGAGACAAGTAACTATGGAGGGAAGGTTTACTGTAGCTCACGGTTTCAAGGCTTTCGGTCTGTGTTCAGATGGCTGTCTTGCTTTTGGGGTCTGTAGTTACGTAGCACAACCTGGAGGTTAGTATAAGGCAGAGCAACCTGCTTACCTCCTGTCACTCGGGAACGTGAGGAGGTGGTGGGGGAAGGAAGAGAGAACACAACAGCTTACAGTCTCCTTTGAGAGTATTTTGAGCTGTGATCTAAAACCACCTACCTCTTAAACATTTACCATCACCTCCCAGTCAGGCAAAGCTGAGGACCAAACTATAACAATGTCCGTGGGAAGGAAGGCCAAGGAACTCAAATAGAAAATAAAGCCTTCTAGTTTCTGTATTAAAATTTGCATCTCGTCTGCTAATTAAACTATTCTGTGTCGAGGAAATTAAAACCTGGTAGCAAATAGAGAAGGTATATGGGTAGAAATGGAATTCTAAGTTAGGATTGTTGGAACAAATTAGCGATGAAGGGTAACCTGCCCCATGTAGTCCCTTTAGAAGCATTGCTTCCAGGGGACTGCAGTGGGCTGGTGATCTGGGCGCTAGCTCACCTCACTTTAATGCCAGGATCCTTCCTACACAGGTACTGCTCTGATGATCTTGTGTTTTTGTCTGGTTAACAGATGTAGTGGCGTGGAACACTTTATTTTGGAAGTGATCCCTCGCCTCCCTGACATGGAAATGGTAATCAATGTCCGAGATTATCCTCAGGTTCCTACATGGATGGAGCCTGCCATCCCCGTCTTCTCCTTCAGTAAGGTGAGCACAGGAAGGGGCACTTGGGAGGTAGGTGGTCCTCCCGTATGAGTAAGAGATCTCCCTTGGCAGTCTGATGCGTGTTAGTGAGGATGAGACCGGAGATCCAGGAGTGAATTTAGTCTGTGTTAATTTAGTCATAAAATAAGACTGAAGAAATAGAATTGGTAACCCATATGTAATGTAAGATGCCCTCAGTGTCCAAAGCTAGGGCTAGGGAGCGAGGTGCCTCAGGAACGTAGAACATTCAGAGAAGGGTCCAGGAAAGCTCATACTATTAGGAAATGTTTCCATTGGAAAAAATACTTCTCACATTCCTATAATAGGTACAGTAGCCACAGTGCTAAGTACCGTCTGTCCTATTGATGTCTCTGTCCCAGGCACCCAGCATAGCTGACACTGACTGTGAAGGTGCTGAGTAACTCCACGTGATTTGTGCCTAAACAGCACATTGTTCAGATAGGCCTAGGGTAGCCAAGAGGGAGTTGGTGGGGCGGGCTCCTACTGGGGAGGATAGATGTAATGGATAACAAGCACAGACTTGGAGAATTTGAGGCAGAAAACAGCTTGTCTGTGCTCAGCTTCATGCAAATGGTATATTGACACGTTGGGCCTTCTGTGGAATCCAGGCATTCTAAGTGGGGTAGGGAGGGAGGCTTGAAGAAGAAGATCCATAACCTTTGGGAAAAGGAGCATGTGTTCTGGTTTGGTTTCTTCAAAGCAGTGTTCTTACTTTGTGTAGTTGTTTTTGTGTGGGGACTATTGCACATGGATGTATGTATGTGTACATAGCGGCCAGAGGTCAGCCATTGATGTCATGCCTTAGGAGCTGTCTGTCTCTGGCCTGGAGCTTACTGATTAAGCCACTTGGGGGCAAGGTGGGCGGCGAGCCCCAGGGATCCACCTTGTGCCACGGTGCCCAGCTTCTTGTAGGTTTGGAGGCTGGAACTTTGATCTTCGATGCTATCAAGGCAAACACTTCTGCACCGCCTCTCGGCCACCCTGTTTTTTCTTTGTCACGGTTATGTTCTCTGTAGACTTTATTTCCTGCATTGTTCAGTGGTTCACGCTGATTTCTCGGTAGTGCCTGGTCCCAGCGTGACCACGGGTCTACTCACTCGTTTTCAGCTCTACTTCCCTCCGTTTCTCACAGTCACTGACTGCACTGTCCAAGGGAGAAATTCGAGTTTGCCAGCCTTGGCTAACTGTGGAGCTTTGATGGGAAGGCTTGATGAGACAGACAGATGTATGCTGTTTTCTAAGTATTTAAGAGACTCAGTCAGCGCCTCACACAATGAGATGTGCATTGCAATGAAGAAACAGATTAGAGGCTTACAGGTAGTCATGAAATAGAGTAGAGGTAGCCATGAAGAGGGAACAGAGGGTTTCAAATTTTACCAAACATATGTGAGCTGGACTTGGTGGCATCTGGCTGTAATCCTAGCACTGAGGAGGCAGAGGTGAATGGATCACTACATTTGAGGCCAGCCTGGTCTATATAGTAAATTCCAGGCCAGCCAGGGCGACACAAGATCCCATCTCAAAACAGTAACAACCAGCTCTTCCCACAAGATGTTTGTGACTAGACTGCACCTGTATTCTTCTGTTTTGCCCTTGGCCCTTCTGATCAATGAGCAGCCGAGAGCCAGTGTGAGCTCAACAGTGACACACACAGGGTTGGATAACACCAGATCGTGCTTACTAAATATTCACCACACACTGCTTTCTCTCTCTCTTTTTCTTCTTTTTCTTCCTCCTCCTCTTCCTTCTTTTCCTTCTTCTCCTTCTCTCTCTGTGTGCATGCTCTTTCTCTCTTTCTCTTCCCCCTGGCCTCTATCCTTGGGGCTAGTGGACTCATCTGAGAGCAGCTTCCCAATAAGCGTGCCTTTAATATAAAACATATATCTAAAGGTTTGGGGGCTGGAACTTTAGTCTTCAGTGCTCTCAAGGCAAACACTTTCATGCTGTCTCTCCACCACCCTGTTTCTTCTTTGTCACAGTTTACTTTCTCTCTAGACTTTATTAAATACTGCATTGTTCAGTGGTTCATGCCGATTTATAATAATAATATATATATTATATTCATTGCATAACAACCTTTTAAAATATTTTAAGTCATTTTGTATTGAAAATCAACCCATAGATAGAATTTGGGGTATCATTTCCCCCATGACAAGGAGATTAAGGCATAAAGAACACTCACTTATAGCAGTGAAGGGCAAGGGTCAGCATTCAGACAGCCGTAATTAGTGGTATTTCCTGATTCTTACTCTCAAAATACCCCCTGGGAAAGAACTAAGAACGGGTAAGGCAGGGAAACACCAGGATATAACAGTAGTTATGTTTTGACAGAACAGATTATTCATAATTGGGAATATTATTTCTCACACACTTTAAAAAAAAAAAAAGAAACCCTCCAGAATTTTGAGGAACTGAAAAACTTGACCTTAATGATTAACATGATTAAAATTTCTGGAATTCAGGGGTCTATCACTTTTTTTTGAGACAGGGATGTCCTGGAACTCACTCTATAGACCAGGCTAGCCTCAAACTCAGAGATCTCTTGGTGAGTCTGTTATTTTGAACCCATGGTAATTCTTGCCTTTAATACCTGTAGTCTAGACATAGGTGATGTTTTGTCCTGTGGTGCTGGGTATTGAACTCAGGTCTTCATTTATGCTAGGTAAGTGCTGTATCACTAAGCTGTATTGTATTCCCAGATCTAATGCCTAGAATCTAGACTTCTAGACAAAGAAAAACACTTTCTGGCAGGTGGGCACTGTGAAGGCATTTGTCCCAACTCTATATAAAGAATGCAGCCAGCTACTTCTCATTCTCTCCCAAAACTTACATAGAATGCCTTTCTGTTTCCTTCAAAGACATCGGAGTACCATGATATCATGTATCCTGCGTGGACATTTTGGGAAGGGGGCCCTGCTGTGTGGCCACTTTATCCTACAGGTCTTGGACGGTGGGACCTCTTCAGAGAAGATCTGTTAAGGTAGGTCCTTTAGAAAGGGTTTGCTTTTTCCTCTTTGTGAGTTTTCTTGAAGTAAGCAGTAGAATGTAGTCATTAATTTAAGATTACTGCCTAGGCTCAAGAGATGGCTTAGTAGGTAAGAGTTCTTGCTGTATAACACGAGGATCTGAGCTTGGATCTGTAGCATCCATGTAAAATTCAGGCATGGTTGTGTGTACCTGTAACCCCCAGGGTTCAGGGGGCCAAACAGAGACAGGTGGATCCTGGGAGCTCGCTGGTGAGCTAGTCTAGTCAAAATAGTGAGCATCCGTTTCAGTGAAAGACTATGTCTCAAGGGAATAAAGACTGACATCTGTCATCTTCCTTTAGGCCAATATGTAGTTACAGGTGACTGTACACAATGATACACAGACACACAGACACACAGACACACACACACATACAAAATAAAAGCCAGGAGACTATTAATAGCGTAAGCAGTTTTTCTTGTATATAAATATTCATGTTGGGCCTAAGGTTATATTTTAGTTGGTAGACCACTTTCCTGGCATATGTGAAGCCCAGGGTTTGACCCTCAGCACTACATAAACTGGTTATGGTGGCTTATACCGATAATCCCAGTGCTGGGCAGATGAAGATGGGGGTTCAAGGCCGACCTCAGCTATGCAGTGTGTTTTAGGACAGCCCTGAAATCATAAGACCGTCTCTGAATGGAAAAATCACTGTCAAAAAGGGGCAGAAGAATCTCCCCTAGATTGTCAGCAGGGCCTCCAAGGAAAGGGTTTTAAAGATCATTTTCTATGTGTCTTAAGTGTCTCCATCCATGTTTGCATGTGTACTACATGTATGCATGCCTAGTTCCCCTAGGCAGAAGTTAGAGGACGACACAGATCCTCTGGACCTGGAGTTGTAGATGGTTCGTGAGCTGCCTCGTGAGCACTGGGAACTGAACCCGGATCCTCTGCAAGAGCACCAAGCACTCTTGAGCACTGAGCCACCTCTCCAGCCTATTTTCTTTAGTTATTTTAACACTTTAATCATTCTTTAAGAGAATAAACTTTTTTTTTTTCTTACTCAGTATCCCATCCTGACCTCAAACTCAAGTTATTCTCCTGTTTCACTCTCTCTGGGATCACAGACATGAGCCACCATACTTTTAATCACTATCATATTGAAAATAAATCAACTGACCTTATTGTAAGGAGGGATAGATAATTTATTGAAACAGGGTCTCACTTTGTAACCCAGGCTGTCCGTGAACATGCCATTAGCTCAGGCTGGGCTCAAACCCCCTAATCTACCTGGATACTGAGCTTTGCCCTCCCAAATGATAGAATTGAAGGTAGCTACTCCTCTGCCTGCCTTTTAAAAATTACTTGGAATGTACTTGGTATTTGGTGCTAATGGCGGGTTGTGGATCCTTAGGTATATTAAGGACAACTGTATTCCAGATCCTTTCTGTTCATAATGGATGCATGCCTTAGCCTATTGATTCTATTCTACTGTACTTTTCAGGGTCTGATTATCCAAACTTCCCACACCAGGTACATATTACACTCATGATTTATACAGTGTTTGTGTTCCTCCGGTGACTCTCTGCCCATATAATCAATCTTGCAATACAGAACAAGGTCACCTTGAATTGACATTTTCCTGCAAGTGTGACCTAAGATTCAAAGGGGACTGTAAAAACACAGAAAGTGTTAAAAACAAACAAACAAACCAACCAACAAACACACACACACCAGATGGCCTGCCTTCTGTTACATCAAGGCTAGCATGCTTGTCAGTCTTGGTAATCCTGGTATTTGGGCTGGGTAATTCCTTGTGGTGAGGAGCTGGCCTGTTCCTTACAAGATACCTAATACCTCTTGCCTCTGCCCACTAAATGCCAGTTACAGTTCCTCAGAAATGTTTCCAGATGTAGCCACATGTTCTATGGGTAGGTAGGAAAACAGAATCAGTGCCCACGAGGGCTGCAGATGTGGTTTAGTGATAGAGCGCATGCCCAGACTGCCTCAGTGTCTGGCACTATGAAAAGGGGAGGAAGACCCAGCTATGAGGAGAATTGAACAGAAAGCAGACATAGCCCAGGTTGACCTCAAATTCCCTATGCAGTTGAGGATGACTCTGAATGATTCATCTTTCTGCTTTTACTTCCTAAGTGCTGGGGTTATAGGTATGTACCACCATGTAGAGCTGTGGAAAAGAAATTCTTTTTCTTTCTTTTTAAAATTATTTCTTACATTTAAATTATGTGGGTCTCTGTGTGGGGTTACGCACAATGCAGAGGGCAGAAGAGGGTGTTGGATGCTCTGGAGCCGGAGTTTCAGTTGGTTGTGAGCCATCAGACGTGGGTACTAGGAACTGAACTCAGTTCTTTGTAAGAGCGGTACATGCTCTTAACCATTGAGCTTTTTTCTTTTAAGACTTACTTATTTTTTATAAATGAGAACACTGTAGCTGTCTTCAGACACCAGAAGAGGGCATCAGATCCCGTTACAGATGGTTGTGAGCCACCATGTGGTTGTTGGGAATTGAACTCAGGACCTCTGGAAGAGCAGTCAGTGCTCTTAACTGCTGAGCCATCTCTCTAGCCCCAGGAACTTCTTCACTGGAGGCTAACATAGCTGTTGTGGGTAAGGAGATGCCAGATATTATGCTTTTGGTCTTATGCTTTCATCTTTATGTTTTACCATAGAATTTAAAACAATGTTTGTGTCTTTTCCCATTGAATACAAAAAGACAGAACCCTCCAATCAGTGTATAGTGTTTATACTTCCAGGGAATAAGACATAGTTCTGGCCTTGGACTGGAGAATCAGGTAAAGTTGTCACAAGGGGTGGTACAGGCCTGCCATCCTAGCATTCAGGAAGCAGAAGCAGGTGGGCCTCACTATAAGTTCAAGGATAGCCTGAGCTAAGTGGTGAGCCCTAGGCCAACAAAGGCTATGTAGTGAGAGCCAATCTCAAACAAAACAAAAAGAAAGTACTAGCCAGGCCTGGTGGCAAACACCTGGTGTAATCCCAGCAACTTGGAAGGCTGAACCAGGACATCAAGACCAGCCTGGGCTGCTGGGCTACATAGCCTTCGGTACACAGTGTGCAGTGTGATCCTATTCCAAAATGAAAGGAAAGACGGGACTGGAAATGTTGCTTAGTTGGTGGGCTGCTTCTCCAGCACACACAGAGTACTGGTTTATTTCTCAGCACCACAGAAAGCCCGGCAATATTGGCACTCCCCTATCTCCTAGCACTTGGGAGGTAGAGGGAGAAGGAACAAGAGTTCAAGGCCAGCCTGGGCTACAGGATGGAAAGTAAAGGGTGAAAGGGTGGGCCAGGTTAGCTGGGGGCCTTGAAAACCCCAGGCATTTCTCTTAGTGAGTGAAGGAGAAGCTTGGCACTGAACCCTTCCTAGACCTCCAGAGTCCATAGCCTGTGCTCTCCGTTTCTAGAACACAGACCCTCATCTACTCCAGTTTAGCCTTCCTCTTCACTGAGGAAGATGCCGCAGTGTCTTCTGTGCAGGGTAGGGCGGGGAGCCTCTGCAAAGGCAGTTAAAGTGATGTGCGCTAGGAGTTACAGCCAGGAAGGCTGGCCACGATGATACTTGCTAACTACTGTGTTTTCGGGACTCTGCTGTTTTGAGAGCACTTCATGAAGCTTTAAGAAGCCCAAGGTCCTTTTAGATAGCAGAGTACATCCCCCTGGTGATCCTTGCTTTATTCCCAAAACATGAGTTCCCTTTCACTCAGTTCCTTTGTGTTTCTTGTCACATGCTAGTTTTATTAATAGCCTTCTGCTTAGAGAGGGAACCTTGTCTGTGCCAGCTCAACAGTCCTGTACGTGCTGCTTGGACCCTGTGCACTTTGCTTTTGTAAGTTAATGTTACTGGATTGGTGAATTTGTAGCTATTCCTAGCAAGCTCCTTCAGACATTGAAATGCTAACAAAAGGGGTCAATGGTTTTGTTCATGGCTTGTTTTAGTGGCCTTGAATGGATTTATTTAAAGGTACAACATCACAAACTAATCTTCAGAAATGGTTAAAACGTACATAGTCTAGGGAAAAGCCCCAAAACTAATCAAAAATCTGTATTTTTAGGTCAGCAGCGCAATGGCCATGGGAAAAGAAAAATTCTACAGCGTATTTCCGAGGATCAAGGTGATTATATTTTCTGACCTGTAATAATGATCTTCCAAGCAGTGGGTAAAATTATGTTACCCTAGGGGTATAATGTGTCTTATTGCTCAAAGGAAAAGCTAAGATAATTAAAAAATTAATGTGGAATGGTGGCCAGGCATAGTGGTGCACATTTGTAATCTTGCACTCAAGAGACAGAGGCAGGATGTCTTTAATGTTGGGTTCCGGGCCAGCCTGGTCCACATAGTGGGTTCCAGGATGTCCTGATCTGAATAGTGAGTTCCATGCCAGCCGCCACCACCACCACAACCACCACCACCAGAAACTTGGACTAGCAGGATCTTAAACTACAGAATTCAATTGTGGTGGTTAGTTTTTTGTCAGCTTGACCCAAGCTAGAGTCACCTGGGAGAAGGTAACTTCAGTTGACAAAATACCTCAATGAGACTGGTGGATAGACATGTCTGAATGGACATTTTCTTGATTGATTGGTGATTGACGTGGGAGGGCCTAACCCATGGTGGGTAGTGCTTACCCTGGGTTTGTGGTCCTTGGTCCCAGCGGCTGATGGGGCTGGAGAGATGGCTCAGTGGTTAAGAAAAAGCACTGACTGCTCTATCAGAGGTCCTGAGTTCAATTCCCAGCAACCACATAGTGGTTCATAACCATCTGTAATGGGATCTGATACCCTCTTCTGGTGTGTCTGAAGATAGCTTTCAGTGTACTCATATACATAAAATAAATTAATACATCTTTAAAAGAAGAAAAAAGGAAAAGCAGATGAACTTGATCCTGACCCTGGAAACAAGGCAGTAAATGGCTTTCCTCAGTAGTTCCTGCTTTTGCCTGAGTTCCTCCCCTTATTCCCTGAAAGATCAGCTATGATGGGGACATGTAAGCCGATTGGACCCTTTTCCCCAAGTTGCTGTTGGTCACGGTGTTATCAATCGATATTCATAGAGTGCCACCTGTCGAGCAGAGTGGGTGTCCTTTTCCTGTTTACAGTTCCCTACAAGTAGCTTTTCACTGTGCTTCAGTCTCAGGTGGTTAACACAGCCAGAGTCGTCATCAGGTCTCAGGACTGGACTTCCTGGTCCTCAGACCTTGTGACTGCCGCACAATGCTTAATGTCATAGACTGAGGCTAGGAGAAATGGAGCAGAAGGAGAGGAAAATGGGGAAGCTTGGCTGTGGTGTTCTGCTTCATATCCCCATGCTGAGGAAAGCACCTGCTGGGTAACCGCAGGGTCAGCATCTGTGGGATGGGTAAAGAGGGAGACCGTGAAGGGAGAAGAGTTATAGTTGTGGTGGTGGTGTGCTGTCTATCAGAGTTACCCGTTTTCTACCCACTGGACAGTGGACGTGAAAATACAGATGGGCCTAACACCCATCCTACTGTCTAATGACCTGATTCTCACCTTTGTTGCTATGGAACAGAGACTATCCTTGAACTTGAGACCTGCTTGCTTTCCAAGTAGCTAGGATTATAAGCATGTAGTCACTGTGCCTAGCTCTTGCCTTTTTTTTGTTTGTATATTTTAAGATAGGGTCTCACATGGTAGCCCTGGCTAGCCTGGAGCTCACAGAGATCTTCCTTTGCCTCCTGAATGCTGGGATGAAGGGCATGTGCTACTATGCCTAGCTTGGTTTTCAGATTTAAGTGTTATACTGGCCTTTACAGTGCATATGCAGCAAAGGCCATGCAGCTATTCTGGTAGGTAGCAATTATATAGCCACACAGCTGTGGATAGTAGTGATAATAAGCATTGGATGAACCTAAAGAAAGGAAAACCATTCTCTGAAAGAGAGATATAGTCACCAGAACATCATTGTCTTAGGTAGGGTCACTATTGCTTTGACAAAAAACCATGACCAAAAGCAACTCGGAGGAAAAAGTTTATTTCACGAACAGTTCCGTGTAACAGTTCATCATCAAAACAGTGAGGACAGGATCCTGGAGGCAGGAGGTGATACAGAGGCTATGGAGGGTGCTGCGTACTGGCTTGTTCCTCCTGGCTTGCTCAGCCTGCTTTCTTATATAAGTCAGAACCACCACCCCAGCCAGGGGTGGGACCACCCACAGTGGGCTGGGCCTCCCCTGTCGGTCACTAATTAAGAAAATGTCTTAAGCAGGATCTTATGGAGGCATTTTTCTCAGTTGAGGCTCCCTCCACTCTGATGACTCTTGCTTTTGACAGGCTGACATAAAACTAGCCAGTACAGTCATACTCTTAAGATCAGATGCAGGCCAGATGTGGTAGCACACACTTAGAATACTAGTGACTGAGAGTTCACTAATCAGGATTACGAATTCAAGGCCACATTTGGCTATATAACGAGTTGGAAGGTAGCATGCTGTCTCAGGGTTTTACTGCTGTGAACAAACACCATGACCAAGGCAACTCTTATAAAGGATGACATTTAATTAGGGCTGGCTTACAGGTTCAGAGGTTCAGTCCATTATCATCAAAGCAGAAGCATGGCAGCATCCAGGCAGACATGGTGCAGGAGGAGCTGAGAGTTCTACATCTTGTTCCGAAGGCAAACAGGAGAAGGCTGACTCTCACATGGTTAGCAGGAGGGTCTCATTGCCCAACCCCACAATGACACACTTCCTCCAACAAGGTCACACCTCCTAATAGTAGTACTCCCTGGGCTAAGCATATTCAAACCACCACAAATGGGCTACCTGAGATCCCGTTTTAAAATCAACAATGAACCTGGATGTAAGCAAAGAAAGACCCAACACTCCCTGTCTTTGATGGATAAAGAGGGATAACCTGAACATCTAAGATGTTACACTGCCCAGGATTTTCTTCACTAATGTCCCAGATCCAGTGAACTGTCCGATCTGTCCCAGTGGGATAGCTGGCACTAAATGCTGCGTAGGGATTGGGAACATTATGGTGTAGGCTACATAGATTTATGTTCTGTATTTTTTCTGTAGGACAAGCCCAGAAAGAGATCCTCTCATTCTCCTATCTCGGAAAAATCCAAAACTCGTCGATGCAGAATACACCAAAAACCAGGCCTGGAAGTCTATGAAAGTAATCAGCAACCGTCTGAATCGAACCACAGCAGTGCTGGCTCTCAGAACGTTGCCGTCTGGGTAGAGTTTGAGATTAGGCCTCCTGTCAGTGGTGAGATGAGCGTAGAGCAGGTGCTATGCACTGCTGTTAGCACTACATGTAAATAGCCGTCTCCCAGGCTTGACTCGCCCTGCTCTGCTGAGCGGCAGTAACTCTGAAGAGTTGAGCGTATATGCTTTTCCTGTGAGCGGCTAGATAGTAAATGTGGGGCTCCCTGAGTCACTCCTGCAAGGCCTGCTGTAGCAGCATGAGAGTAGCAGAGGCAGCTCTCACAGAGCGACTATTCCTAGTTACTATTTATGGGCACCGAAATTTGAATTTCACATGAAATGTGAATTTCATGTGAAATTTAAATTTTATGTAATTTTTTTCTTTATATTTTGTTGTTTGTTTTTATTTTTGAGACAGGGTGTTATTATGTAGTTCTGTCTGTCCTGGAACTCACTGTGTAGAACAGGCTGGCCTCAAACTCACAGAAATCCATCTCCCTCTTCTGAGTTCCTAGGATTAAAGGCATGTGCCACTATACCTGCATATCATGTAATTTTCCCTTTTTTCCTCCCCAGTCACTAGAAAATGAAAATATCTAGTCCCTGAGTTCTATACCACTATGTGGTGCTGTGGGCTATGGTTTACCAATCCCTGGTTTACATGGGTTCTCGATGGCTTTAGAGTGCATCCCGAGAGCTAACATGACATATCAGTGAGCTAAATGACTAAATCTGGGACCCAGGTTCCAGGACTCTTCATTTCATTAAAATCAGAAAAATGTGGCCTTTAGCTCTGAGGTCCATCTGTCCTGACTGTGACTTCTTGCTATAAGAAAGAACTTAAAGTCCTAAATTCCTCATTTGCAATTTCAACACAGCATATAAAGAAGAAAGCTTCGAGCTTCATGGAGAAAACCTCAGTATATATCTGCAATGGATGCATGTTTTACATAAGTTTCATTTGTACATTTTTTTTATGTTGGTATACTGGGGTTTGAACCCTTGCCTTAGAATGCTAGACAAACACTCTATCCTTGAGCTATATACCCTTGAGCTATATACTATTAGCCTATTATTTTTTAACTTAAGATTTTTATTTTATGAGTATGAGTGTTTTGCCTGCAAGTATGGATGTGTGCATGTATATGTGCCTGGTGACTGCTGGAGTGACGGACATTTGTAAGCTGCCACGAGGATGCTTGGGATTGAGCCCAGCTCCTCTGCAAGAGCAGCAGATCCCATTACAGATGGTTGTGAGCCACCATGTGGTTGCTGGGAATTGAACTCAGGACCTCTGGAAGAACTGTCAGTGCTCTTAACCTCTGAGCCATCTCTCCAGCCCTCAAGTACTCTTAACTACTGAGCCTCCTCTCTAGCCTCATCCTCAGCCTGTTTTATACAGTTTTAATCAAACAGGAACAAATGAGCTTAAGAAACTTTGGATAACAAAACTATGCATAAGAATTCAAGGGCATCCTTACTCAGTTAGTGACGTTGAGCCTAGCCTGGGCTATGAAACCCTATGAACAACAAGACAGGGAAAGGACAACAAAACCAAAGAAATGAAAGAGTACATTAATTCAGCACACATGTGGTCAGCGTCTTCTGTGGAGGGAGAGAGGGAAGAGAAAAGGGTCAGCCAGAGGATGGGCAGCTCCAGATGACTGCTGCCAAGTAGGGATAAGAGCTTGGTGTGCAAGATCTCTGTCTTAGTTAGGGTTTCACTGCTGTGAAGAGACACCATGACCAAGGCAACTCTTGTTAAGGAAAACATTTAACTGGGGCTGGCTTACCTTTTCAGAGGTTCAGTCCCTTAGCAGCATGGTGAGAAGCATGGCAGCATCCAGGCAGACATGGTGTTTGAAGGAACCAAGAGTTCTGTCTTGGGGGGACTCTAATGCACTGGGCGAAGCTTGAGCACTTGGACACCTCAAAGCTTGTCTACACGGTGACATGCTTCCTTCAACAAGACCTCACCTATTCCAACAAGGCCACACCTCTTAATAGTGCCACTCCCTGTGGGTCAAGCGTATTCAAACCTATTAGTGCCATTTCCCATGGTCCCAGCATATTCAAACCATCACAGTCTGCTTTATCATCGTCACCACCACCATCATCATTTTTTCTTGGGGGAAATTTAGAAAGCTGGGTTTTCATTATTGATGGATTGATTTTGAGATAGAGTCTTCTGTAGCCTAAGCTGGCCTTGAGATTTTTTTTAATGTAGTTGAGGGTGACCTTGAACTCCTGATTATCCCCGCCTTCACCGTCAGTTGAATTTCAACAGTAAAATCCCCCTTTGGGATTACAGGAATGGTCTGGGCTGCCAAGCCAGGCGGCTTTTGTGAGAGGTATCATGCCACCTAGTGAAATGGTAGCAGTGACTTGCATATTTATTTGTAAATACTTTCCAGGTCCAACAAATGTCTTCGTCAGTTACAACCATACACCCCGTAAACCAGCACTTATGGTCTTTTGCGCAGGTAAATGCTATTGCTAGTGGTAATAACTTCCTATTCCCCTACAGGATACTTTGGGAAAGCCAGCTGCTAAGGATGTGCACCTTATAGATCACTGCAAATACAAGTAAGACTTGCACTTAACTTCTCTCTCCCTCACCCTCTCCCTCTCCTTCCCCCCGTCCTTGCTTTTCTTTCTTTTTTCTTCCCCCCCCCCCCCCCCCACTTTGATTTCTCTGTTGTAATCCTGGCAGTCCTGGAACTCACTCTGTAGATCAGGCTGACCTTAGAGATCCACCTGCTTCTGCCGCCCCCACCCACCCTAGCTACTTATTTCTATGCTGCCTTTGAAATACTTCACTTTTTCGAGACTTTCATCCTAAAGTATCATGTCAATTAATTTGGTTGGCTTTTACTGGGGCCTGCAGGGCACTGACCTGAGTCCTGTGGGGACTATAGAGAAGAGTGAAACATGGTTCCTTAACTGATTGCCATTGATTAGTGTGTCAGGATCACCTCTCTCCACAACACTTGCCCCCATAGTTAGGTTACGTGTATCCCGGTCGTAGCTGTTATAATGAGGGCTATAGCGATAACACAGTAGTAGACATATTCTACTACCTAGGAGGTTCATTCCCATTGTGTACCAAACAGACAAACATCATAATGAAGTACCAGCACTAAGAATTAGCTCATAAGGTAACCTGAGGCTTGGAGGACAGTTAGGATGGGACTTGGAGGTAAGGACAATGACTATACCCAGCAGGAGCTCCTCTGGGTATAGGGTAGGGTAGGTGCTCCTCTGTTAGAGATGGGTACATATATGAGAAGTGCTGAGAAGAGAGCAGCCTTTTCTTAGAGGGCTTTTCCAGGGAGCTTCTCTTTGAGGATCGATTAGCTTAGGCTTGTTCTCCTACACTTGAGAAGAAGAGGGTGATGTCTGGGACGAGGGGCCTCCTTGACTTGACACAAGGGGAAACAGAAGGATTGGGAGCCTGACTTCCTGGATAACTCAGTATATACAACTAAGGACGAGCTTGAGCTCCTGGTCCTCTGTCGCCACCTTCCGAATGCTGGGATTACGGGCATGTCCCCTTGTGTCCACTGTGGAGTTTTTTCTTTTTAAAATATATTTTTACATGTATTTATTTCATGTTGAGTGCATGTGTGCCATTGCATACATGTGGAGGTCACACTTCTACAACAGAGAGTGGCTCTCCCCTTCCACTCTCTGGGCTCTGGAAATTTAGTGCGAGCACCTGTGGAGCCATTTTTACAGCCTGGTTTTTGTTGTTGTTGTTGTTGGTAGTGGTGGTGTTTTCTTCTTTGTTTGTTTTTTGTGTTTTTTAATTTTTTTATTTATTTTATTTTTTTACTTTTTGGGTTTTTTGTTTTGTTTTTAGTTTTTGTTTTTGTTTATTTGTTTGCTTGTTTGTTTTTGGGATTTTTTTGAGACAGGGTTTCTCTGTATAGCCCTGGCTGTCCTGAAACTCACTCTGTAGACCAGGCAGGCCTCGAACTCAGAAATTTGCCTGCCTCTGCCTCCCAAGTGCTGGGATTAAAGGCGTGTACCACCACTGCCTGGCTAAGCTACTTTTTGTTTTTAATGTACATCATTGAACAAAATTTTTCATGTATGTCTGAAATCTACAAAAACCAAGCCAAACCAAAACCTACTATTTCTTTCTGAAATACTATTTCCTATCTGTTTTCCACGCAGCACAGAGCTGCTGGCCTCATATAGCTCTTTCTGGAGAAATTATTTCTTCTTGTTTACCTGACATTCCTGGAACAACGTGCAGCGCCAACCCAGGAAAAGCAAGGAATTTATGGAAACTCCACAGATACATACTGATGTCTCCTTGAAGACTGAGAATAGGGCTCAATGCCTACAGTCTCAGCACTTGGGAGGCTAAGGCAGGAGGATTTCTGTGAGGCCAAGGCCAGCTCAAGGTAAAACATGAGGCCATGTTATAGTTGGGGTTTCTATTCTGTAATTAAACACCATGACCAAAATCCACTTGGGGAGAGTTTATGTCAGTTTATACCTGATAGTTCATTCTCCAGGGAAATCAGGGCAGGAATTCACGGCAGAAACCTGCTTGCTTCCCATGGCCTGCTCAGCCTCCTTCCTTATACAGCCCAGGACCACCTGCCCATGGGTGGCACCGCCCACAGTGAGCTGGACTCTCCCATGTCAGTCAAGGAAGTGCCCTACAGACTTGCCTATAGGCAAACTGATAGAGGATGCTTCTCAACTGAGAATCCTTCTCAAATGACTCTAGCCAGCATATCCTGTCTCAAACAATAAGATAAAAGATATACTTAGGGAAGGAGGGAAGTCATAAAAGCAGAGATGGGAGTGAAGGACAGGGGGAATGGGGAAGGTCCTGTGCTGTGGTAGCAGCTGTACAAAATGAAGTGTGCTTTCTTCTCTTTTTCAGATACCTATTTAATTTTCGAGGTGTAGCTGCAAGTTTCCGGTTCAAACACCTCTTCTTGTGTGGGTCGCTGGTCTTCCATGTTGGCGACGAGTGGGTCGAGTTCTTCTACCCACAACTAAAGCCATGGGTTCACTACATCCCAGTCAAGACAGACCTCTCCAATGTCCAGTAAGCACACATCTTAAGTGCAGCCACTTATATTCTCAGGATGATTTCATTTTCAAGTGAAGTTTCTTCCTGCTTGAAATATTTGGTCTGTTGTGCATTATGTAGGTAGGTTATAAATTTAAGTTGAGGTGCTTTAATTTAAAGTGTCGTTTCTAACATAACATGTAGATGAACTGAAAAGACTTTGATCTTTCAACAACTGAGGGTAGATTTGGTCTTGTCATGTTGTCATTAGGATTTCAGATAGAGCATAAGAGTTGGCCCAAGTGAAGCCCTGGGAGCTAGTCGTTTTCATGATGGGAGGAGATAGGAAAAGGTATGAAGGACCAGAAACGTGAACCCAGTTCCTGCCTCTGGCTAGAACAAGAATTTGGAGACAAGTTTGAAATTTAAGTTTTTTATTCACATATTGGGTGGGGACCCAAGGGAATGAACACCTGTGAAAGAGCATATACACATGCCACTGCATATGTGTGGTGGTCAGAGAACTTCCGGGAGTCTGTTCTTGCCCTCCACCTTGCTGAGGCGGGGTCTCTTGTTTCAGCTGCTGTGCTGCATGCTTGTCTTGCTGGCCATGGAGCTTCCAGCTGCTTTCCCACCTCTCGCTGAAGGGGCTAGATCCCAGCCTTTTACCTAGTTTTCAACGGTGGACTCGGCTTGTCAGGCTTCTGCTGCCATTTTTCTGGCCCCAAAAATTATTTTTCACACTTGATTTTTTTTTATGATTATTGTCATAAAATATATTTTTCAAAAATATATCCCAAGCTTATATAGTAGAATTAGCATAATAAATAATAGCGACAGCTAACAATCTGTCTTTAATTTATTTATTTATTTATTTTTTTGAGACATGGTTTTGTATAACTCAGGCTGTCTTCAAACTTGTTATATAGTTGAGGTAGCGTTAAACTTCTGACCCTCCTGCTTCTACCTTCCGAGTGCTGGGAATAGCAGCATACACCAGCCCCACACCATTCCTGACTTTGTTTATTTAGCTTTTTTCTTTGCTATTATTTCTTTAGCCACCCTGATCTTTTTGCTTTAAAGAAATTATGTACAAACTACATATCTACAGACTTACCAGTTGTCTTTCTGACTTGGTATTAATGAGAGTGATCTATATTTTAAAAGCTCATGATTTTTGTGTATGTATTTCTCTGTATGTTCATGCGCATATGAAGGCCAGAGCTCAGCCTTACCTGGTACTCTTCAGGGGCCATACATTTTGTTCTTTTTGAGACAGAATCTCTTTCACTGGGACCTTGGGCTTGCCATTAGAGTTGGCTACAGGCCAGCAAGCTCCAGGGATCCATTGGTCTCTACCTTACTAGCACAGGAATTAAAAGCACAAGCCACCATACCTGGCTTCTACTGTGGGTCTTGATCTCTGAACCCAGGTCCCTGTGCTTGAGTGGTGAAGACATTAGCAGCTAAGCCATTCCCCCCAGCCTCTATAATGTTGTGGTTCTTGTCCTTTTAGGGAGCTGTTACAGTTTGTAAAAGCAAATGATGATATCGCTCGGGAAATTGCTGAAAGGTAAGCTCTATTCATTTGTCCTTTCTTGTCTGTCTTATCTATCCTAAAGTTTTGTACATATAGTTACCGTGATAATGTCCATACCTCAGCTTCATTACAAAGACAATCCAGAGTGAAAGCTGCCCTGGAGGCAAATAGTACAGGTTCACAAATGTTCCATAGCTGTACAAATATAGATTCCAGTTTATTTTATTTATTTATTTTATTATTATTTTGTTTTTGTTTCTGTTTTTTCGAGACAGGGTTTCTCTGTGTAATCCCAGCTGTCCTGGAACTCTGTAGATCAGGCCTCGAACTCAGAAATCTGCCTGCCTCTGCCTCCCAAGTGCTGGGATCAAAGGTGTGCGCCACTACTTCCTGGCCGGATTCTAGTCTTTTAAAGAAGAGTTACCTATTTTTAAATTGTATGTGTATTTGTGTGTCTTATGTGTGGGTATGTGCGTCAGTGCTAGTGCCCAGGAAGTCAGAAGCATAGAGAGCTGGAGTTAGAAGCATGCATGTTCCTTTGCAAGAGTAGTAACTCTTAACCACTGAAGCCCCTCTCCAGGCCCTAGACCTCAGTCTTCGAGGAACTAAGATAAATGTTTTTAGCTGGGCATGGTGACTTACCTGTAATCCCAGTAACGGAGAGACTGAATCAAGAGAATGACTTTGAGTTCCAGGATAGCCTGGGCAATGAAGTCAGTCATATGAAAGAGTCAGAAGTCTCAAACTCCAAACTAGGACCAAACAAAACAAAACAAAACAAAACAAACAAACAAAAAACCCAACAAAACTCAAGTGCTTAAAAATGAATATTAGCTGGTAATAATGCTTGCTTTTAAGAGACAAATGTTAAATTTATTGCTAAATACATACATATGGATATGATAGTTATGGGGTTGTTTGTGAGAGGCAGGTGAGTTAATTCAAATAAAATACTTGGAATGAGGCTCATGATAAAGTACCCAACCATATGTTGCCTGTGATATACAATATTCTTGTTAATCTTCTGTCTAGGGGAAGCCAGTTCATCATAAACCATTTGCAGATGGATGACATCACCTGTTACTGGGAGAACCTCTTGACTGAATATTCCAAATTCCTGTCCTATAATGTAACAAGAAGAAAAGATTGTTATCAGATCATGCCCAGACATTTGAAAACTGAACTGTAGTATATCCATCACAGGACCAGAATCCTGACAGTGGATCTGAGATGCTCTGTGCTGAAATACTATGATCATGACGCCTGTATCTTGAACACCTTTGGCCAAGCGAAACATCCATTTTTCCTTATCATGTTGAAGCCAGAGGGACTCTTGAGAAAGATCTAGATTGTGTGTAATGAGCAGAAATGAAACAGCTCAGCTCTTTGAAATCATGAAATAAGGATTTGGAACTGCATTCTAACTTTCATTTTCTTATGATCAATCACAGCTTGTGCCTCAGGTCATCCACATGTATCATCACTGTGAAATTGACTGGGTCCATGTGAAGATGCTCTTTGTCCTGTTATTTGGAGCAGACAATCCATCGTTTGGAACTAGTACAATACACTAGGAACTCTGAAGTTATTTTAGGCTTGACCTCTGTTGCTTTATTTCTATGTAGAAATCCTTTGGAGTTTGTGAAAAGTACCGCAGCGATCGCTTCCTCCAGAGTCTATGCCTATGCCTGTGCTCTCTTTTCTAAATGCATCAATTCTCTGGCTCTCAGGAGGTTTCCATAATGCCTCAGTTGCATGAGTAACTTCTGTAGTTGGATTTCAAATTCCCATTTTGTGCCTTCATGCCTTTTTCTCTCTAAAGGAGATGAAGAGAAATTTCCCAGTACATTCAGGAAGCAGTGTCATTAAAGAACTATGTCCCTAGCATTTCCGAAGGGAGGCAGGAAGATGAGTTTGTGGCCATCCTCAGCTACACAGGAGTTCAAGGAGCCTTGCTACGTGGGGTCCTGTCTCATAAATGCAAACTCACCTTTTGCACATCTTTTATTTTGCCATCTTAAATTAGTAGCAGCAGGACCACCTCAATTTTCAGAGACTACAACCTTCATATGTGAACACATCATGAAGTGGCAATTTATAGAGCATTCAGCTTTTGCTTTTACTCCGATATGAAGTATTATTGGAGTACTTCCTATTCCCCTTCTGAAAAAAGATGTAAGGACAGTGTATTTCTGCTAGAGCTCCAGTATTACCTCTGAACCTCATTCTTGGCAGTTGGCGGCCCATGCCTGTGTTGTGTGCCATTGTGCTGCTTTGTAGTCACTTGGCTGTCTCCCCATTGTTTTGTAAGCTTACTGATGGATGACAATGATGTTTCACTGCTCTTGATGTCTCCATTATCAGATAGTGCCTCTCACAGAATAATTACTGAACAATTCTTGGGGGAATGAGTGTGGGGGAATGAATGGATACACTCGCCTGGCTTAACTGAATTCTGTTTTTAAATTGCCTAGGTACTTGCTCCAGTGGGGATGAGATACATTGTAAGACATGAGTCAATACAGATCCTCACCTGTTCTCTCCAGTAGTAAGGAGTGAGTTACTCAGATCTTACACTTACCCCTGTACCTCACTGTAGATAGTATGAGAATGACGTGTAACAGTATGTAAAGTGTAACAGTATGTAAAGCGTATGCTTTTGAAAATGGTTTGTATGCTCACACTTCTGAAGATTTTGTTATTGGTAATACTAGCTTGGTCCCAAACTTAACCATTTGCTCCTCAAAAATTTATTTACTATAGAAAAGGTTACTATTGTTTTCAATATAACCAAATATATGTTTTGTAAGAGTTGTACTTGGTGAACCTGGGAAAGAGAACCTGCTGACCCAAGAGAAAACTGACCATGGAAAAAGCTGTTGGGCTTGATGAGCCGAGCTCAGCTGCACTGAGGGAGAAGTGATGGTTCCAGACAGAGATGATTGAAATTCTTCACTGATGGTTCTCCTGTTAGCAAGTCCATGTCCTGAGGATGAGAGAGCTATGTTTGGTGGAGTGTGTTTTGACTACTCCTCATGACAACATTTTGACTGACAGAATTGCTTTGAGACCCTTGAAGATCAGAGTACAGAAGAGGCAGCGTGTTTCTCTACTGGTAAAAGAAGGTAAGCTTAGATAATGTGGGAGGCTGACAGAGTTAAGAGTTAGCGAGAGTTAAGGTAGAGCTGTGAGGTGGGTCATGACTGAGGTCCTAGGGAAATTCTGGGTACTAGGTAGCAAAGGCAACTTTGAATCTTGAGGGCTAGGATGTAGCTGAGTGGCAGGACACTTGCCTGGCATAGGATCATTTCCCAGCACCACCTAAAACAACAAAATCAGTCACCAGGCGCCCAAAGGAAAAAGCTGTAGAGCTCAGGAAATCTATCTGGTACTAAGACCATGTTTGTGTCTACAGGGTACAGGATCTTGGGGACATTTGGACTATATGTAATGATTTTTAATATTTTATTTCATGCATTTTTATGTATATGAGCACTCCTGTCTTCATGCACATCAGAAGGGGAAATCAGATCCCATTACAGATGGTTGTGAGCCACCATATGGTTGCTGGGAATTTAACTCAGAATCTCTAGAAGAGCAGCCAGTGCTTTTAACTGCTCAGCCATCTCTCCAGCCCCCATATGTAAATGATTTTGTCAGTGTTTATCCAACCTTTTTCCTGTCTTCATTCAAGACTACCCTGATTCTAGAAAGACTCTAGTTCAAGTGCTGAGGATCATTCCCAGAACCTCAAGTATGTCAAATAAATGCACTCAGCTTTTCTTACAGGTAAGCTAGACAGGCAAGACATCCATTTTTTTGGGCTTTCAGGCCCTGGGACCCTAATCCCAGTACTCACCTCTGAAAAACAGACCAAAGACATACCAAACTAGAGCCAGGAATTGGCATCTGAATTCTTCATCCAACATTTAATTGCTTGAGGTAGGTACATCACAGATCGAGGCCTGTCTGCTTTTCAGAGCTAATTACATGACAGGGGTACACAAGAGAAACCCTATCTTGGACCCTCCTTCCCCCCTAACCCCCGAAAAGATAATCTTGGACCCTCCTTCCCCCCAAAAAAGATAGTTTTATAACACCTACTTCATGGTATAGACTGGTGATTCATAAGTACAGAGATGAATACGCAACTTCAGTCCTTTTGACAGATCAGCAAATAGGCAATTACACCAATGCAGTAAGTGCTGATGGAAAGTTTATTTAAGGCACTTTTCCAAACCTGATCTGTAGAGAGAGGTTCCAGAATCAACTCCCTAAATACTATTAATATATCCTTATGAAAGTTTGTAGTCATTTATTTAGTTACACCGTGGAAGTGACTGTAAAGCACAACTGAGCTGTATATCAAGTATACTTTAGAAGAGGAAAAAGTAGGTGAAGGTGTCTGCAAAGACATAATTGGTAATGACCAATTACTAAGTTACACAAATCGATTGGGAATATTTTACCTTGGTAGACATGTTTTTGGTTTTGTCTTGGTGTTTTTTTTTTTAATGTGTGTGTACAGGAGTCCAGCTGGAGTACAGGCACTTGTGAGATGCCTGATATAGGCGATGAATATAACCATGACGTGTAGTTTTCAACTGGTCTTGTGTACCGCTGGTGGCCTAGAATAAGGCCAAATCAGGTCTTGATCTTGCACCACTTCCGAAAAGCTGAAATTAACAGGCATGTGCCGCTTCATCCAGTGAGAGGGCAGTCCAATAGAAACTAGACTTCGAAGCACATTAGCAGAAAGTGAAATAACAGTGTCAGTTATTGCATGATAATTCTAGATCTTTTGCTCTCCTCAGAGTAGTAAGCATACGGATACTTGTAGTGGAATCCACGTTATGGGAAAAGTGCCCACAGCTAATATTTCAAAAAAAGTTTTCAGATCTTGAACCCTTCCGAGTGCGCCCTAATGTTTAGGAAAACGGTGGACTCTACTCCGCCCAAGAAGCTTCTACGGCCCACCAGGGTGGATGGGCGTGGCCTAAAAGCATTTTATCTGTTTCTTTCCCCTCGGCGCTGGCACTGAATAAAGTGCTGTCCCCTTCTGTGTGGCTTTCTGCATCTTAAACGACTCATCTCACTTAAGTCCCTGAGCACTTCAAACTGAGCAGGCCCAGAAAACCGGTGCGCAAGCACCTCACTTAGACGAGACCTCCGCCAACTCACGTCCGGGGGCCCGACTGACCCCCAACCCTGCGCTACCGGAAGAGCTTTCAGCCGGAGTTTCGCGGTCCTGCCTCTCGACTTTTGCGCGACTAGGGGCGGGACTTCCGATCTCTTGTTTCCGAGAGCTCCCGGAAGTGAGCGGCTGGGGACCGGATGTGAGGTTCAGTGTCCCCGACGAATCGCCGGTGAGGTGTGCAGGTCACCCTCTCCCACGGTGCCCGCCGACCCCTGGGTGTTTGTCTCTCAGCGGGTAGGAGGGCACCATGGGGACGCCGCCACCCGCGCCCCGCAGCCTCCTTTGCGGAGCCTGGGGTCCTTTTCCCCGAGTCTTTGCTGCCGGTGCCGTGGCTGCGGATTCTCAAGGTTTTGTGGAGGATCAGGAACTGCGTTCAAATGTCTCAGACCCCGGTTTCCCGGAATCCGGATGGGACCGACTCCGTCAGCTGTTTACCAAAGAGTAAAAATGCCTCGGGTGTGTGGGGAGGGTTTCTCGGGGGACGCCCGCAGCCTGTGCGAGCCCCAGCGTGCGGTCCCAGGGAAGCTGCAAGTTCTCTCTGCCCTTCTATCCAGCCTGGTTGACACGCAGCCTTTTGAGTCAGACTCATTCAGTCACACTCTTAAAACAGTATCGTTCTAGTGAAACCAATACCCTAGTTTTACATATTAGAAAAATTGGACTAATACGATTATTGTCATGTAATATCACTGGAAGCTATATTTGTTTAGAAGTCTACACTAATACTGGGTTGTTGTTGGTTTTTTTTTTTTTCGTATTTCATTTGGTCCCAAACTTTGATCTTTCTTGGCCAGTAATGGCTCTGTATACTTCAAAAGCGAGAAGAACAGAGAGAATTGTCAATTTATTATTATTACTATTATTTTGCACAAGAAAAACAATAGTGACAAGTGTTCTCCGCACCTTCCGTTCTCTCTGCCCCCTTGTTCCCATCTCCATTTTTAAGAATTATGTGTATATATGGGTCTGCATTTGGGTATGGGCACGTGAGTGCAGATGCCCTCCGGCCAGAGGTGTCAAGATTCCCCTGGGTCTGGAGTTACCTGCAGTTGCAAGTCAGCTGACAGCTGGATCTGGAGTTACCTGCAGTTGCAAGTCAGCTGACAGGGGTTCTGAGAACTACCTCCGTTGCAAAACGAATACAGGATCTTAATTGCCAAGCCATCTCTCTAGTAGCCCAAGTCTCCCTTTTGAGACAGAGTTTTGCTGTACATGTAGACCAACCTGGCCTGAAACTCAAAGCAACAATCCATTTTCAGCCTCCTAGATTCCGTGATTAGAGCCTGGACTTCTGGGCCCAGCCTCTCTCTTGTGCCCAGCTGAGGGTCGGTCATGCATGAAGGCCTCATCTGTCACAGATGCCACATGGCCAGTTCTATCTCCCTTTGTAGAAGATACTAAAATAAACTATG
>NW_021620539.1:1198321-1201706 GCF_004785775.1 Grammomys surdaster
ATGGCCAGTTCTATCTCCCTTTGTAGAAGATACTAAAATAAACTATGTGAGGGGTAAATGATTAATCCTGCATTACTTTCACCTGATATTTAACGCTATTAATTTATTAATTAACGGTGACAATTTGTTTTTTCATGATTTACCATACTACCCTGTGTTACCAAGTGATTAAATACGTTGGGACAAGGGAGCTGGCAGACTTGTATTTAATAATTCTATTCGTTTCAGCACCTCTTTTTGTTTTTAAAAATTATTTTTATTTTATGTGTATTGGTGTCTTGCCTGCGTGTATGTCTGTGTACCCCATGCCTGCCGGATGAGGATATGAGCCGCCACATGGGTGCTGGAAATGGAATCTCGGCCTGCTGGAAGAGGGGCACAGGGGCTCATAACTGCTGAGCCGTTGCTCTGCCCCTATCATCCTTGTTTTAAGAAATAATGTGTTAGTTTTTCAAAGGGCCTTCCAAAAGTTTGTGTATTTTTGAAAGATTTTTATGAAGTGTGTAAGAGGAAAAAAAAAATATATATATACATACTACCATGACTCACTGAAGATGGTCATTTTTATCAGTAGTTTAAGCCATAGAGTACTGGAATGGAAAGAAACTTAGAAAATAATCTAAGGCAATTTTTATGCTTTTGTCCGTGATATGAAAGGGAAAACTGAGATTCAGAGAGGCTGATCTGGCTGTGTGCTTCTTAGCAGATTGCAGAGTACAGCCCCACTGTTTTGGAGTTGAGACCGTCGTGTTACTCAGTCCCATTATCTTTAGCTACTTGGGCTGTCTTTGTGATAGTTTAGAGCCTTTACTCGTTTTTATATTTATTTAATTTTCTTTCTTAGAGGGGCTTTAAGATGGGATCTCACATAGCCCAGGCTAGTCTCAAATGCCTGTGTAGCTGAGGATGACTCTGAGCTCATGTGACTATGCTTTCAAGCTCAGCTTGAGCCTTTATGGCAGTAAATTTTAGGTCAGTGCTACTCATTTAGCTATTTGAAGGACTAAAGAGGCAAAGCATAGATACCTCCTAGCTTGTTAAAATTTGTTTTTAAACATTTTTTCCTGAATTTTACTGTAAATCAGTTTTTAACGTAGATGGTTTTTAAAATTCTGTTCCATGTAAAATACATAAAATATAAACTGTGGCCATTTTCCTATTAATGTAAATGTAAGGGTTTGTTTTCTAAAGAGTTTTAAATTTCTTGTACATGAAGGAAATGTATAGTGATTGAAAACACTTTGAGAAGAAAGCTAGTAATCTAAGTAATGGTTCACTTAGGCGTGTCACTGTAGGAGTGCAGTACTGTCGAACTATTTTAAGAGGCCGTTCTGGGGCTGGAGAGATGGCTCAACCATTAAAGGCTAGGCTCACAACCAAAAATATAAGAGGCCATCCTGCAAACTCTTAAGTTCTAGTTTTTTTATGTATTTGAGAGGCATGATTTGAATAAACAATTCCTCCTTACATTAGCTTGTCCTTTGCTGCCTACTACATAGTAAATTTTCTCAGCTTTTTTTTTTTCCTCTGTGTTTTTAAAGCTAGGCATAGGGGTGCATGCCTGTAATGCTAGCACTTGTAATGCTAGACAGGAGGATCAGGAAGGAGTTCCTGGTTGATGTGAGATGCTTTCTCAGTAAAGATTCTGCTCTCACTGTGTTCTTCAAGGAGCCTGGAACTCCAGGGCTCAGTGATTTTCTTGCCTCAGCCTCTCAAGCTTTGTGACGACTACAAGCTGGGGCCATCGTGATGGCTTCCAGTGCTTTTGTAGTGATAGTCTGAGTATATTGTAAAACCAATATTCTTTTTTTTTAAATGAGATTTATTTATTCATTCTTTTACTTCAAGTGTTTGAATGTTTGCCTGCATGTATGCATGCACACTGTGTAGGTACTTTGTACCCAAGAAGTCCAGAAGACTCAGATCCCCTGAAATTGGAGCTATAGACATGAACCTTTATGTGGGTGATGGGAACTGAACCTGGGTCTTCTGAAAATGCCCTTAACCATTGTACAAGTCACCTGTCCAGCCTGTGGGTTTTGACATCTTTAGAATCCACATTTCAGATGTTTAAAATCCATATTTTATATATCAGTCTTAAAAAAATCTTACGAGTTCAAGCTGTGTGGTGGTGGTGCATGCCTTTAATCTCAGCATTTGGAAAGCAGAGGTAGGAGGATTTCTGTGAGTTTGAGTTCTATAGAGCCTGGTCTATAGAGTATTTTCCAGGATAGCCTACAGAGAGAAGCCCTGTCAAAAACAAAACAAAACAAACAAACAAGCAAACAAAAATCTCATGAGTTCGTGTGGTATATATTAGCTTAGAATTTAAAAATAGAAATATTAGTCTCAATATACAACTCAAAAGTTTTTTCTGTATTTCTAAGGTTATATTGTATATTTAGAAAAAATAGACCTATGTATTATTAATGGGTTTTCATAAATGAGCGTATTTGTTTAAGTGACACCAGAAATTGTTGTGACCAGTATCCTGGAAGCTCCCCTCTGTGCCCTTCTGCCCAAGGCTAACTATTATGCTAGTTTTCTAGCAGCATAAGTTGCTTTTGTTTTAAGACAGAGGTATCGCTTTTTTACTTTTGTTTTGTTTTTGGAGCAGAGTTTCATTATATAGCACAGGATGGCTTCAGACTCATGACTTCTCCTACCTCTGCCTCCTGAACACCGTAATAACAGATGTTCACCAAACTTCTGCTGCTTTTATATGACTGCATTAATTCACAAAAGGATTTAATCAGTTCTGTCCATAGCAAAAAATAAGGTGTAAGCATTTGGAATAATTCAAAACATAGTGCTTCATATACTGTCCTAACAACATTTTCTTTTTGGTGTTTTAGTGAACAACAGATTTCCCCAAAGGAAATTGACTATATCTGCAGGGCGGCAGTTTCAGCAGGCATCATTGGCTGGGCATATGGAGGAATACCTGCTTTTATTTATGCTAAAAAACGCTACATTGAACAGAGCCAAGCAGAGATTTATCATAACCAATTTGATGCGGTGGTAAGTATCGATGGCCTAATACCTAGGGACACACCAATTTAACTATTCTCTTTACATTTTGTCTCTGCTAGGTCTTGGGTTGGGAGGATTTTTGAAATGTCAGAGTGAAGAAATTAGATCTCTTCTTACTAACAGTGGAAGTACAAATGCTAAGTATCTAGATGAATTTCCCAATTCTTCAGTTTATCTGTTTAAAAGAAAGATATGTTTTTCTGGTTAGCATCTGATAGATTACATGTTGAATTTGTCCCATGCCTTTTAGTCTGAAACAGTTTCTCTGTCAGTCTTGCCCTTGGACAGTTTTACACACACAAGCACACACACACACACACACACACACACACACACACACACACACACACAC
>NW_021620539.1:1201716-1209938 GCF_004785775.1 Grammomys surdaster
CACACACACACACACACACACACACACACACACACACACACACACACGGGTGGGAAGTAGAAAAAGATGTAGACGTGTTTTTGGCAGGAGTTCCTAGGGTTGCTATCTCAGCACCTCACTTCAGAGGCGCATCTGTTTGTTCGCTTGGTATGAACTTTAGTTCCTGGGTTAAGGTAAAATCTTCCAAGTTTTTTTTTGTTTTTTGTTTTGTTTTGTTTTGTTTTGTTTTTGTTTTTGTTTTTGTTTTTGGAGACAGGGTTTCTCTGTGTAGCCCTGGGTGTCCTGGAACTCACTCTGTAGACCAGGCTGACCTAGAACTCAGAAATTTGCCTGCCTCTGCCTCCCAAGTGCTGGGATCAAAGGCGTGCGCCACCACTGCTCGGCTTCTTTTTCTATTTTTGTTTTAGACAAGATCTCTTTCTGTAGTCCTGGCTGTTGTGGAACTTGTGACCACGCTGGACTCAAACTCACAGAGATCTTCCTGCCTTTGCCTCCCCAGTGCTTTGTTTAAAGGTGGAACCAAGATTTCTTTTAGGGATGAATAGTATTTTGAAACTAAGACCTGGGTCCTCAGTGTGTTCTACATTTCCAGGGTATTACTGCTTTTAGACTGAGGGCACACTGTGTCGTATGTGTGTGTCGTGCTCTGTATGTGCTTTCAGACACCTGTCAGTGTTGCTATCTATGTATTAGAAGCTATGAGTCCAGGCATAACTATTTTTAATACTTTATTTTTTAATTTGTGTGTCTGTGTTTATACTATGTATGTATAGGTGCCTACAGAGGCCATCAAATCCCCTGGAGCTAAAGTTACAGGGAGTTGTGAGCTTCCCTACAAGGATGCTAGGGACCAAACTCAGGTCCTCTTCGAGAGTAGCACGTGCTCTTTGCTGCTGAGCCTCTCTAGCTCCCCTATCACTTTACTAGAAATTTTGACTTGCCCAAGATCACATAGGAGTTAGGATCTTCACATGAGTTTTCTCACAATCCTTACAAATACAAGCTGTATCTCATGATGTACCAGACCTGCGGTTTGATGGGCTCACAGATGAGAATGTGCTGTGGAGACAGACAGCATACCCTTCAGTTACGAAGTCATTCCTTACCACACTAATGACAGTGGTGGTAAATTTCCTGCTGAAGCTCTGGTAAGAACTAAAGCACTTTCCTGAAGAGAATGTTGTTAAATGTAAATGAGGGAATAGATTAACTTTTCATATTTTTATTATTAGTTTGTGTGTGTGTATGTCTGTGCGTGTGTGTACATGTGCATAAGTTTGAGGAATTCAGAGGACAGTGTTGGAAGTCACCGCTTGTTTATCCCAGAGTACCCTAGGCTAACTGGACCTCAGTTTCTAGGTGATTCTCCTGTTTGCATCCATGTCGCTGTAGGAGTGCTGCCATTCATTTTCCAGCCACTGCATCCATTTTTCTGTGTGGGATCCAGGGATCAAACATGTATGGTCAGGCTTTAGTGGCTAGCTTATTTACTGGCTAAGCCATTAGCTTATTTGTGCATAAAGGGCTCTCAGTAAATCGTCATTTTCTCCCTCCCCCCCATCCCCAATCTATATTACTTTAATCCTTGCCTTTAAGTAAGCATTTCTTCAGCATTTGGTGTTTCTTTTTTGCCAGATTCTCTTGAGTGTAACAGGCATTGCTATTGCTGGTTTTATAACTGTCATTGTAGTTACTACTTTATTGACAGACTGCTTAGTTGAAACTGGCACTGTTTGTTGGTTTTTTTTTTTTTGGTTTTTCGAGACAGGGTTTCCCTGTGTAGCTCTGGCTGTCTTGGAACTCACTCTGTAGACCAGGCTGGCCTTGAACTCAGAAATTCACCTGCCTCTGCCTCTCAAGTGCCAGGATCAAGTGTGCGCCACCACTGCCTGGTGTGTTTTTGTTTTTCTTTTATTTATTTATTTATTTATTTATTTATTTATTTGGTTTGGTTTTTCGAGACAGGTTTCTCTGTGTAGCCCTGGCTATCCTGGAACTCACTCTGTAGACCAGGCTAGCCTCGAACTCTCGAACTCAGAGATCCGCCTGCCTCTGCCTCCCAAGTGCTGGGATTAAAAGCGTGTGCCGAATTTTTTTTTTTTAATATGTATGAATGTTTTGCCTGCATGTATATATGTACCAAGGACATGCCTGCTGTCTGCAAGAGTCAGAAGAGGGTGTTGGATTTCATGGAACTGGAGTTACAGGTTGTTTTGAGCCACTGTGTGATGTTGTGAAGTTCTCTAGAAGAGCGGCAAGTGTTCATAATTGCTGAGCCCCAACAGTGAACTTTATTGGTGGTACTTGAGAGTAGGCCTCCCTAACCCCCTGGAATGAATGGAAACTGAGAGGAGATGCGCAGTGCACTGGGGGCTGAGTTGGGACCCAGCAACAGAGGGCCTTCTTGTGTTCTTGCTGGGGTGGGTGGTCCACAGCTTCCTACTTCTTAAAGGGCAGGTGGGCCATGAGATTCACCACTCTGCTGGCTAGCCAAATTGGTTGTCATATCAGAAAATGAGCTTGACAGAATGGTAGTAAGGGCACTGGCCTCAGCATCAATAGTAGAAGAGTGGGTATCACTGTTAAAGATATGGAAGATCACCTGGTATGTGCATTTAGGGTGACTTTTTTTTTTTTTTTTTTTTTTTTTTTTTAACTATCTTCTTGATACCATTTTACTTGGCAGCTTTCTTGCAGCAGGTTAGATTCTGGATGGACTTACTGAGGGTAAGGACCTGAAAGGCCATGTTGATAAACTTCCTGTTAGCTCCGACATAATGTGCCCATAACTGTGGTAGCACCAGCAGATGCAGAACCATCCCCTTAGCCATTATGCTACAGTTTCCCAAAGGGGCGGGGGTCATGGTCTTCTGGGAGGCAGTAAGGAATAAACTGGTAGTAAGTTCTTCAATGATGCTCAAGTTGTCATGGATGACCTTGGATGGAGTAGAGTAAGCAAAGCAGTCAGTGGTATAAGAGATGCTTATGCTCTTGAGTGAGTTGTCACACTTCTTGTGCTTCACATCTTGACCTGCAGCCAGGAGACTGTACTGTGTCCCACACTAGGTGTAGCTTGAGCATATTAAGACCTCAGAGTCCTACTCCACAATGACATAAAGGCCATACCTACCCCAACAAAGCCACACCTCCTAATAGTGCCATTCCCTATGGCCGGGCATACACACACACACACACACACGGGTCTGTGGGAGCCATACCTATTCAAGCCACCACAGTGTAACTGAGTAATTTGTTGCTGACATTTCACTATTGAAGTTTTAGAATAAGGAAACTGTCAAGGTATCTTGAAACCTCACCGCATTTTAACAAATTGTTTTCAGCAAAGTGCACACCGTGCTGCCATGAGGAGCTTCATACGGTATGGCTGGCGCTGGAGTTGGAGAACTGCAGTCTTCGTGACCATATTCAAGTAAGCTGTCAGTTGAACAAGTCAGTCTTTATCTTTAGGTGGCGGGTGGCGGTGATGTCGTCTTGCTGTATCTCAGGCTGACCTAGAACTCAGTGTAGTCTACGCTGACCTCAAACTGCCTTACCCTTCCATGTCCTGGAATTACAGATGAGTGCTACCATGCACATGTGCATCAAAGGAGTGCATCCTTTGAGCAAAAGGTCTTAATAAACTGAACACACAGGCTGGAGAAGTGGCTCAGTGGTTAAGAGCACTGATTGCTCATCCAAAGGTCCCGAGTTCAATTCCCAGCAACTACATGGTGGCTCACAACCATCTGTAATGGAATCTGATGCCCTCTTCTGGTGTGTCTGAAGACAGCTACAGTGTACTCATGTACATACATACATACATACATACATACATACATACATCTTAAAAAAAATAATTAAAAAAAAACTGAACACTCACATAAGAATATTCAAAATACTTTTTCATGTCTGTGTGTGTGTATATGTGTGCGTGCGTGCGTGCGTGCGTGCGTGCGTGCGCCTGCCTTTGCACACACCTGCACCATACTGTTCATGTGAGAGTCCAAGAACAACTTACAGTCCTCTCCTTCCACCGTGCCATTCCTGGGGATTGAACTTAGGTTGGACTTTACAGCAGGTGCCTTTATCCATAGAGTCATGTCACTGGCCCCATAATGCCTTTTTCTTAATAACTTGTATTTATATAATATATAATAATGTACATAATAACATGTACATAATAATATACAAAATATTATACAGGCAGAGCTCTACAACTAAGGGTCAAAAAAGCTCCTAGACATATTAGTCTAGTACATGCTGAAGGGGCTAGGCATGGGTGAGAGAGTGAAATAATAGGACTGTTGTTGTTTCTGGTTGTTTTTTTTTTTTTTAAGCAAACTTTTTTTGTAATTTTGTTTTTACTGTATGCGTATCGATATTCTGCCTACTGTATCCTATGTGTAAGGGTGTCAGATTCCCTGGAAGTGGAGTTATAGACAATTGTGAACTGCCATGTCGGTGCTGGGAATTGAACCTTAGTCCCTTGGAAGATCAGCCAGTGCACTTAACCACTGAGCCAGCTCTCCAGCCCCATTTTGTTTTATTAAAGGCAGAGTCTCATGTAGCCCAGTCTGGCTTTGAGCTTGACATGTAGCTGAGGGTGAATTTGAACTTCCGGTCCTCTTGCCTCCACATCACATCACATGCCTGGGTTGGAGGCGTGAGCTACCATGCCTAGTCTGGTGTGGTGGGGATTAAACCCAGACTTGGCACGATAAGCAAGCACTCTATGAGCTGAGCTACTGTCTTACTTACCTTCTTACTTTTAAGAGGATGTTTTGAAACTCATTTCAGTGAAGGTAGCAGTCAGGAAATTAGTGGTGTGTTCTTTGAGTGAAATGTTTTTTTTCCTCCCCTCTTCCTAGCACAGTGAACACTGGACTAACTATCTATCGAAATAAAGATGCCTTGAGCCATTATGCCATTGCAGGAGGTAAGGCGGTGTTATTCTTGTTCACATTTTAATTTCAAGTATAGTTTAGGATATATAGGATTTATGAATCAGAATTGCAGATTTTTTTTATTGGCTTCACACTAGATCTTATTCAACATTCATACAAAATATACTTATGAACACCCTCATATTTGACCCTTGGTGGTTATTAAAACAGACAAGATCTTTGCTTTCACTAAATGTTGCCCATGAGGATGGGCAAAAACAGATCCTGTGACAGAAAGTAACAAGTAGGTTTGACATGGATGTGGTGTGGACAGGCCTGCTAGAGGAGACCATTCAGATCATTTAAGCTGACACCTGCAGACTGGGAAGGAGCAGACTGCGGAGGACAGTGGGCTAAACAGGGCTGTCTCGGGAATCTCCAGAGATGTTCTGTGGAAGCAGGGTGATGTTTCAAGCACAACAAAGGGAAATAGCTTGAGGAGAGACTGGGCTGTGAAGTAGGAAGGGTCAGATTTTCTCATGGTAAGAATTTGGGTTTATTTAAAGCTCTTTTTCTCTAGCATTGATACACCATTTAAAATGGAGCCTAGGAGCCAAGGGTGCTGACAGATGCCTTTCATCCCGGCACGTGGAGCTCTCCAGAGCAAAGCACAGGAAATGCCCTATCCAGGAAGTTGTTTAGAACAGTTACAGTTAGACTGGAGAGATGGCTCAGTGGTTAAAAGCACTGACTACTCTTCCTGAGGTCTTGAGTTCAGTTCCCAGCAACCACATGGTGGCTCACAACCATCTGTAATAGGATCTGATGCCCTCTTCTACTGTATCTAAAGACAGCTACAATGTACTCAAATACATAAAAATAAATAAATTAAAAAATAAAATAAAACAGTTGCAGTCAGGGACTTCTATCACAGTTAGCTTACAATTTTGGTGCCCCAAGTTCAAGGCTAATCCAGGCAGCATCTAAAAACTTTATACCTTTAAAAATGAAACGAAACCAGAGAGATCAATGATAGGGACCCATGTGTGCTCAGGAAAGACTAGTGTGGCCCTTACAAGCTGCTTTTCTTGTGTTGCTTATAATGTCTTGTGGGTACAGAAAATAAAAGCCAGAAAAAAATAGTGTAAACTGAAGCTTCAATGCATTTTCTAAGCCACAGACAAAGTTGTTGGCCAAAGGAAGAAGCTTTAGTCACAACTACAAGGAACTGTGACTGACTCTTCCCAGGAAGCAGACATAAAAATAATAAAAACTCAGAACAGACATCAGTATCTGTGCTCTTCAGGAAAGTATACAGATTTGCTCTAGGCAAATCACTACCAAAATGCAGAAGCACAGTCGTGTGAGGGACATGGTTCAACTCCAAAGCTGTCTGTTTTCAAGCTGGAACTTGTAGCACACGCCCATAATCCAGCACTTGGGGAGATGGAAGCAGAAGATCACAAACTCATGCTCATTCTTGTCTCCGTAGAGTTTGAGGCTACCCTGGCCCACATGAGCCTTTGTCTCAAAAAAACTTCATTTTCAACAATATTAACAGCAAGACTTGGGAAAATAGGGTGTGGGGTGGGTGTTGGAAGTTGCCACTGAAGGAAACTCTCTCTTGAACAGAGCTGACAAAGGATCAAATAGTGTCAAAGTGAAACGGGAATAAGTTATCACGTGCAGATAGATAAAGATAGGAAACTGGAAAGTAGTCAAAGTAGCTAGTGTTGGTAATGCAGCGGTGGGAATTAGATAACAGTTCACTGCAGGGCAAGGGATAGGACTCAGTGTGCAAAAGCACTTGCCATGCAGATGGAAGGGCCTGAGTTCAAATCCTCAGAGCCCATGTGGGAGCTGGATACACAGCATAGGTATCTGTAATTCCAACATTTCCATTGGGAGATGGGATACAGAGACAGCGGAATCCTTAGACAGTTAGGGCCCAGCCAGCCTGCTGTAAGTGGTAGAAAAACAACAAAGAGACCCTTGTCTGGAGAGTGAGGAGCCATACCTGAAGTTGTCCTTTGAACTTTACATACATGCTATGGTACATATGCACACATACACACGAACGTTCATACATACACAAACACGCAAATTGCATTTTTACACTCACAAAAATATTAAAAATTTACTGGAGAAGAACTCAACCACAGATTTAAGGAAGCAGAGGAAAGAAATGGGCCGGGCATGATGTCTCACAGCTGTAATCTCAACAACTGGAAGGCAGGGCCAGCAGGACGCCTCAAGCTTGAATGCAGCGTGGGCTGTAGAGTAAGACCAGGATGTGTGGAAAACATTTTGATTGTTTTTCTATTCTTTAAGAAATGGTCTCTCTGTGTAGTCCTGGCTGTCCTGGAACTCACTCTATAGACTAGACTGCCCTGAAGTCAGAGATCCACCTGCCTCTGCCTCCCAAGTGCTGGGATTAAAGGTGTGTACCACCAGGCCCAGCTATAAATTCTTTTGAGGAAGACAGTTGAATGAACTTGAGGCAAGATCAGTATAGATTATTTCCTGTGAAAGACAGAATTTTAAGAGTGAAGGAAGAATTGATTATACTCACAGGTGGTGATTGTACCAGATGGAAAGGCAGGGGAAAGGAGCAGGGAAAGGAACAGTAAGGAACTCCAGAGTGAACGTGCTAATCTGCACATCTAAAAGAAACCGCAGAGGCTCACACTGCAGAGCTGAGACTCAAGCCTTTGAGGATTTCTGACCGAGCCTTGGTTTTTATTACTTAAAAAGCTCCATATTTCTTTCTCTTTGTGACGCAGTGCTGTGCCATCAGCATATTTCCAGGTGTCTGCCCCTCAGTGAGGAAGTCCTCTTTGGTCCTGTCAGGGACAGCTTAGCACACAAGAAGTCACTGCAAACCCTGAAAGAGAATGGTTCAAACCCTGAACCATTCTGTGTGTCCTTACACACTACAACTGGCTTTTAAACTGGCCTTTTCATCTTTAATTTTTAAATGAAAAGCAATGAAATGAAAATTATAGTTGTTTTAAATAGAGAACTTGGCAAAATATGAAACACCTGTCTAAAATGTGATTCTATGCACATAGCAAAAAATTTCCCTAAAGAATTAAGGAAATCTTGCCATCAAAAAATCAAAACATGAATAAAATTATGGAATATATAGAATACTTGGGGTTGCTTGCAGACCTGTTGGACAGAATTTAAAGAATCAGAAATAAAGACTGACCTTGAAATGCCCAAGATGCAACTCACAGGCCACATGAAGCCCATAAAGAAGGAAGACCAAGTGGGGGTGATTCGGTCCTTCTTAGAAGGAGCAACAAAATACTCAAGGGAGCAAATATGGAGACAAAG
>NW_021620539.1:1214938-1219325 GCF_004785775.1 Grammomys surdaster
AACTCACTCTGTAGACCAGGCTGGCCTCGAACTCAGAAATCCACCTGCCTCTGCCTCCCAAGTGCTGGGATTAAAGGCGTGCGCCACCACCGCCCGGCACTTCTTATTTTCTATTAAGCAAAAATCTTCTGATCTACAGAGTGAGTTCCAGGACAGCTAGAGAAACCCTGTCTCGAAACACTCCCCCCTAAAAAAAAAATTCTTACAGGTGTGCCCCTTTGCTTTGGGGGTTTTAGTTGATTCCAGATGTAGTTGAAAACCAAGAATAGCCATCACACTTGGAGACTGGAGAGATGATTCAGCAGTTAACAGCAGATGCCCATACCCCTCCCAAACACACACTCTGAAATAAAAATTTATCTTTAAAACTGTTCATACCTCTTGTCCCAGAATTCCATTTCAGTAAGTTCATCTTAAAGAGGTGGTCAAGGGTATAAATGTGTATGTGCAGGAGTGCCTTTATTTATATACTTACAGATAGAAAACTGGTGTGGAGACAAAAATTTGTGGTATGTCCTTGCAATAGAACCATGTGGGAAACTTTAATATCAAAAGCTGGAAATTGAATGATAAATGGAATTTAATAATATATTCTGAGAAAATTAAAAGTTTAATATATATGAAGCATGGCCTCATTTTATTTCTTAAAAATATTTTGTTTAGAAGACTAACAATGTACTATTTCTGAGTAATGAGATTAAAAGTGGTTTTTGTTCTTGTTAATTTAGAAAAAAGTTAAACGAATATATAATAGTTAAATAGAAATACAAAGCTCAGACTAAGCACCTAACATTTTTACCACCTAAGATGGCATTAGTTGTAGAGAGGAACAGTAGCTGGGGTGTATTCGTGCAGTTGATGGAATGCGTGCGGCTCACGCATTGTTCGCTGGCTTTAGTCCTCAGCACCACATACACTCTAGGTGGTGGTGCATGGCTACTGTGCACTCAGCACTAAGAAAGTACAAGGCAGAAGATCAAAAGCTCAGGGTCATTCTCAGCTCCTTACTGAGTCTGAAGCTAACATACATTACATGAGACCTTGTTTTTAAAAAGGGAAATAAGCTGTGGAATTCTGGTGAGAAGAGGTGCACTCCTTGTATTGGTCAGCAGGGGCCACTGTATGCTAAATGCTGCCTCTACCGGTCTGCCTGATTGCACAGTGTAGTACACTAAGCAGCACAGACAGAGCCAGGCTAGGAGTAGGCATAATCTTCTGGGGTAGATGAAGGGGTTTTTGTTGCTGTTGCTTGTTGTCATTGGTCGGGCACTTGGGAGGCAGAGGCAGGCAGAGCTCTGTGAGTTCAAGGCCACCTTGGTCTACAGAGCCAAGTTGTAGGACAGCCAGCTCTATATAGAGAAACTCGGGGATGGGGAGATGCATGGGGCATGGGGGATGAAAGAAGTGAAAGATGTGGAGGAAGGTGAAATAAACTGCCAGCTTTTAAGAGGAGATGGGGAAAAAAAAGACTGGGACTAGACCCATAGGAGAGACTGAGGGTTCATATTTACAAAACATTTTCTTCTCTGACTGTAGAGCAGGCAGAAAGTTACCTTCATGGGAATTGCTACATCATTCACGCTGGGTTCAGAAAGCTCACTTAGAGGTCTGTGTTCTTACTGTAAAAGGATAGAAGTGTAGCATCTAAAGCTGATTGAGTATTGCTTTTTTTTTTCCCCCTTTTAAATAGCTGTCACAGGAGGTCTTTTCAGAATAAACTTAGGTGTTCGAGGTCTGGTGGCCGGTAGTATAATTGGAGCTTTGTTGGGGTAAGTGTTAACTTGGTTTAGTCTAACTATCTTGTCTACCAAAGGGATTAACTATAAAGAACAGACTTAGTCCTCAGAGACTTTAAAAGGTGTATGTCTTATATCGACAAGGGCTGTGACTGTTCAATTCCTTATTGGGATTATGGGAGGATTGAATCCAAATGATTTTTTTAACTTAAAAATTTTGTGTGTGTGTGTGTTTATTTCTGTGTGTCTGTGTATGTGCCCAAGAAATATTGGGTCCCTTGAAGTTGTGATTCCAGGCAGTTGTAAGCTGCCTGGCTAGGTCCTAAGAATAAAAGTCAGAGACTCTGCAAAACCAATACACACTCTTTATCACTGATCAGTATCCCCAGCTCCAGCTGCCCACTTGTTTTATTTATAGTCATCCCAGAGTAATTAAAGCAGTAAATAACAACTCAATAGAGGTAAATAGGATGCATAGTCAAGATTCCTTTTTGCTGGGTAAAATACGTTTAAACATCACCAATACCTGAAATTACTTGCAAACTGAATATTCATAAGGAGCAAGAAAAATGACCAGAAAATTGTTAACATAGCACATGTATGCTGTAGCATGTTAAAGTTGTATTTGTTTTGTTAGCTGAATATGTATTTTATTTAAAGGTTTTTCGTTTTTCCTAGCTAAAATGCTAGGAATTTGAAACAATTTCAAACCTGCTGAGAAGTTGGATTAATGATTATACTAAGACCTTACAATGGACTTAATCTCAGCCTTTAGTCCATGGGCAGAGCCAGACAGAGCTCTGAGTTCGAGACCAGCCTGGTCTATAGAGTGAGTTCCAGACAGCCAGGGCTACACAGAGAGATTCTGCCTGGAAATACCCCATACCCCAAAAAAGACCCTATGTGTGGGTTTCTGAAATGGCTCAGTGGGCCAGAGGTGCTTGCCTTGGGTGCTTGCCTGCTGACCTGAGTCGTATCCCTACGACTCACGTGATCAAAGGAGGGAGTTGACTGTGCTGCTTGTCTTGTGACCTGTGCACCCACACTCACGTTACATGTGCACACACAGAGTAAGCAGTGTAATGGTTTAAAGACTCATATGAGGGCTGGGAATCAGGTGAGTGCCCAGCATGCATAAAGCTAAGTTCAACCATTGAGACCTCATAATCTCTCCCTGCAACTGTATCAGCACGCGGCTGCTAGGGTGAGTTTGTAGTGGAGGGATCACAGCTCTTTAGCTGCCACTGCGCTACCCAGGATGGCTCTCAGTTTGCTTTGATTATTCTTGCGTTAGCTTAGGGTTAAACGTTTTTGTCAAGTGCAGTTGTACTCTTGGTATATATCACAGCAAGAGGCATATTACCCATTATAAGTAATGTTTAACTTTAAGTATTTGGTGTGTTGGTTGTAATCTGTGTTGGCAAGGATAGAGATGAAGGAACCCGCATATTCTATTGGTGGGAATGTAAGGCAGGACGGATAGTATCAGTCAGTGTGGAGCTGCCTCAGAAGCTACAGTAGAACACACCTGTAGTCTCAGCACTTAGACCATCAGTTCTCAGCCTTTTAACACAGCTCCTCAAGGCATGCTGACCTCAACCATACAATTATTTTCTTGCTATCTCATAACTGTAATTTTTCTACCTGTGGAAGTCGAAAAGTAAATATCTGATATGACACCCCTGTGAAAGGGTCATTTAATACCTCAAATGGGTCAAGAGCCACAGGTTGAGAACCACTGAATTAGGATATAAAGACAGTAGTTCAAGGTCATCTTTGGCTACATATGTGAAGCCAGCTTGGGCTACATGAGACCTTGTCTTAAAAATAACAATTAAACCCAGACAGTGGTGGCACACGACTTTAATCCCAGCACTTGGGAGGCAGAGGCAGGCGGATTTCTGAGTTCGAGGCCAGCCTAGTCTACAGAGTGAGTTCCAGGACAGCCAGGACTACACAGAGAAACCCTGTCTCGAAAAACCAAAAACAAACAAACAAAAAAAAACAACCAATAAACCAAACGCAAACAGTAAAATTAAAACTTACATGATCCAGCTCTACTATTCCCTGGCATGTACCAGAATGAATCTGAGTCAAACTTTAGGTCTGTGATCTGTATTTCCTCACTGGATCTCTAAGCCAGACACTCCATTTCTGTTCCTAGAGGCTACCCACATCTTGGTCATGGGTCATCCATGTTCAGAAGATCAGTATCTCTCCTCACTCTGACTCTTCTGCTCCTTTCCAGCCATAGGGAAAGCCTTTAAAGGGCTCACCTAGATAATCTCCTTTTTGATTAAACCAGAACTGCAGAATCCATGTTTCCATGCAGCATGGCAAAACCACAGGTGTACAGCTCTTCACTGTCGTGGCAGAATGTGTACCGCTCTAGAGACAATGGGATCCAGGAGAATGGGTTCTAAAGATGAGGTGGACTAAAGTCTCATGCGATATCCAACTTTATTCAGAACATCGGACAGTTTCTACTGAGGGTTAAGAGGAATCATATGAGTAAAGTGAACAGTTACAAGGACAAATCACTCATGGCAAAAACACATCTTTCCATAGAGTCAATTGAGTAATAACAGCAAGCAACAATGAGTGTCTGAGACAAACTCACACCTATCCATACTCCTGGGAGGGACAATGAG
>NW_021620539.1:1219335-1220041 GCF_004785775.1 Grammomys surdaster
CTGGGAGGGACAATGAGTATCTGAGACAAACTCACACCTATCCATACACCTGGAAGGGGCAGAGAACCACATTCTAAGAACTTCTTGTGTTTTGAAGAAACTGAGGTCACAAGACTCTTGTTTTGGAGTTTTCTCACAAGCACTCAGTCCTCACACGACTCCATTCTTGGATGGTGTTCCAGCAGTGGAGGGATTAGGACAGCAAGTGTGGGGAAAGTTGAGGCTTCTCCCTGTCACAGTCACAGGGCTCTCTAGTCAGTTCCATTGTAGGTCTTTCGCATGGGATGAGGTAGAGAGACTGTGTGAACATCCCGTTACCCAGCTGTCTTCGCTGCAGTGGTTAGACATCACGTTGACATCCTTGCACCTCGGTTTTTAGGACGGTGCTTACAAAGACAGTCTAGTCCTGGCTGTCCTTGTGTTTTCATTAGTTGACATTCTTCTGAATGAGTTATCCTCCTTCTCTGCTTTCCTACTCACCTTCTTACCACTGTGTCAGGATTGGGTGACACTGTAAATTACGATTTTCTTTTTCGGAGGGGACTGAGAAGTTTGAGATGCTCTGTAGGCTAGGCTAGCCTTGACCTTGTTATTGTCCTTGGTTTTCTGAATGTTGAGATTATAAGCATGATTTATCATACATAGCTAGATTTATGGACTTTATTTTACAGTTTATTTTTTCTCCTCCCTCCCTCCCTCCCTCCCT
>NW_021620539.1:1220141-1269606 GCF_004785775.1 Grammomys surdaster
CCCTCCCTCCCTCCCTCCCTCCCTCCCTTCTTTCTTTCTTTCTTTCTTTCTTTCTTTCTTTCTTTTTTTATTTTTTCCTAGACAGGGTTTCTCTGTGTAGCCCTGGCTATGAAATCCACCTGCCTCTGCCTCCCAAGTGCTGGGATTAAAGGTGTGCACCACCACTACCCAGCTCAGTTTATTTTTTCAAGACAGGGTTTTTCTCTATACCTTTGACTGTCTTAGAACTTAGTCTGTAGACCAGGCTGGCCTTGAACTCACAGAGATCTGCCTGCCTCTGGCTCCTGAGTGCTGGGATTAAAGGCATATGGTGCTACCATCTTATTTTACAGTTTTTTAATTTAATGAATTTTGGTTTGTCAAAACCCACTGCTAAGGTTATTTTTGTTGTATTGGTATTATATAAGCTTGGTTTGGAGAGAAACATTGTTGAAGTTGGTGGGGAAAACTTTTATGATAGGGTCACTAGTTCAGGCTAGCCTCCCCCTCCCCATGTAGCCAAGGCTGAGCCTGAACTTCTGACCTCCCACTTCTGCCTCTGACGCAGTGGGATTGCAGGCATGTGCATGTGCCATCTTTTCCTGGTCTCATGCAGTGCTGGGGAGAGAACTCAGGAATATACGCATGTTAGGTAACCCCCTCTATCAAACCAGCAAAAATATGTTACATTTATCATCTTGACCATTTTTACTAGTTTTTAAAATTAGTATACTGTGAAGCATAAAGATGTTTTCATAATTCTCTGTCCTTCTGGGTCTTCTTATCTTCCCACATTTAGGCCATTTTAAGTGTGCACTTCAGTAGTGTTAAGCATATTAATATTGTACATCATACTCCCATAATATTTTGTCTTAAACCTGAAACTGTATTCATTGAAGTATAATTCTTCCCATCACTCCACCCAGCTATAGGCAACTTTCTTTCTACTTCTCAGTCTATATAAGTTTGACATGCGTACTAGAATCATGCAGGATCTGAAGGAATGGAATCACAACACTATGTCCTTTTGTAACTGGCTTATTTCACTTAGCATACTAACATGCTTGAGATTTATTTACATTGTAGCATGTGATGGTTACTTTTTTTAATGATACATAATTCTCTCCCTCACCCCCTCTCTGAGACTTTTTTTTAAATCCATTCTGCTGATGTAAGTTTAGGTTTGTTTTGTTTAGAAAAAATTTTTTAATGAGATTATTGAAATTCTTGCCAAAGAGAATTTGACTTATAAAATTTTGTCTTGATAATGTAAGAAATAAATTCTGATTGTCCCTATGATGATTATCTAAACCAGTGTCTTTAGTGCATACACACGCATTGTATGCACGTGGGCTTTTGTTCATGAATGTGGAGACCAGAAATCAATGTTGGGTGTCCTCCTTAATCACTCTCTGCCTTATAATTTTTATTTATATTTTTGTCATACTGGGGTTCAAACTTAGGGCCTTGCACAAGACAGGAAAGGGCTTTACCACTAAGCTATGTTTTCAGCCCCATCCACTTTACTTTTAAAATGGGACACTCACTGAAGCTGGAGCTCACTGATTGGCTAGACAGTGTAGTCAGCAAGCCTTAAGATGGCCCTAACTCTGCCTCCTCAGTACAGGAAAATGTGTAGGCACATGCTGCACACCTGACTGTTTACATGGGTGCTGGGCATCCAAATGCAAGTCTTCTCTCCAGGTCCTAATGAAGTTGTTTTGGTTTTGTTTTTGATATTTATTTATCTTTAGTTTACATGTATATATGAGTGCATGCCTACTGCCCTCATAGGACTAAATAGGTCATTAGGTCCCTTAAACCTGGGTCCTCTGCAAGAGCAACAAGTGCTCTTAACTGCTGCCCCAAATCAATCTCTCAGGACATAGCTGGTGACATAGCAGCTGTCAGTTATACCAGACTCTAGAGTGTGAAGATGTTTAATGACTCTGTTCCTCACAGCTAGTAGCTTCCTTCTTCCACCAAAGGATTCCCACCACATGTCTTCCTCTCCAGGGCTGGTGCTATACGGATGAACTAGTCCTTGTGTTTTGTCTGTCTGTCTGTCTGTCTGTCTGTCTGTCTGTCTGTCTGTCTGTCTTGCCTATTCATTCCTTGTGAGTCTCACGTCATGCACCCAGCCTCACTTAGCTCCCTGTCCCCTGGTATCCACCCTTGCCCTTGCAGCTTCTTCCTCCCACACCGCCAAATAAAAACACACACACAAACAAAAAAAGAAACAAAACAAAGCATAGGCAGCATCTCGTGGAAGCTGTGGTATGTTACAGTGTCCCATAGTGCACCCCTCTGTCCATGCCCTCTGTCCACACACCTTCACTTGCAAATGTTCATTGCAAGGAGTCATTGGTCTGGTTTGAGATCTCTGGCTTCTGTGACACCATCAATATTGGATTCTCACTAGGACTCCTCCCAGTTATACTGTTGTTGCCCTGTGTCCTGTAGATGCTGCAGCTTTGGATCAGCTTTGGACTGACCCTTACATGTGCCCTAACAGTTCACAGAAGATAGAGAATTTAGGGTGGCCCAACTCAGAGTCCTAGATCAGGCCTGGTTAGCACATTGGTCACTTATCTTCCCACCAGGGTGAGCTCTCCAGCACTGCTCAGGCTCAGCCATCCAGTGCTGCCATTGGCAGGAGGCAGGGTTAGCCCTCCCACTCTCATGCCTGCAGGCCTCCAGAGCCAGTTCCACTATGCTGCCCAGTCAAGGTGTGGGGCCTACTCTCCCAAGTGCTGCAGCTGTCAGGGGCTTGGCTAGCTTTCCTCTCACACCCTAGGGGCTGGCTCACCCACTCCCCCTTCACCAGGACTAGCTCTGTTATGCTGCCCAGGTTAGATACAGGGTCCTCTTTCCCACCAGTGAGGGGCAGGGCCAGCTCTCCCATTCTTATGACCTCTGGGCCATCTCTCCCAACTACCACAGGTGGTGAAGGGTAGGGCGTGGGGAGGACATCACCCCCTTTCCCACTTCCCTTCACGGCAGATGAGTGGCAGGGCCAGCTCTCTTATGTTCACACCCACTGGGCCAGCTCTACTGGGCTGCCCAGGCGGGTCCAGTACCAGCTCTCCTGAGTGCTGCAGCCAGCAAGGGGCAGGGTCACCTCACCCACTCTCATGGCCCAGGTGGCAAAGGACAACGGGGCTGTTGGTTTATTTCTTATACATGATTTAAACAAACAAACAAACAAACAAACAAACCGTTTCTAGATCTCTTGCCGTTTTATACCAGTCAAAGAAACTACAGTGATTGTTTTTCTTTGTTGTACAACTCAGGAAGAACATTACCTTAATATTTTTCTGTATCTGATTGTGCAAGTGGCTCTGCTGTGGATGATCAGGACACTCCTGTGTTGAGTGGGTTAATGACTATCTCCTTGTGTTTTGTCCTCAGCACGCCGATGGGAAGCTTGCTGATGGCCCTTGAAAAGTACTCTGGTGAGACAGTTCAGGAGAGAAGACAGAAGAACAGGAAGGCATTGCATGAGCAAAGACTTGAAGAGTGGTAAGGAGCCTGGAAAGGCTGATCGTCTGACCTCCTAGCATGGCCCAGATAATGAATAGGGATTCTCGGAAGCATGCTCAGGACACAGCAGGTGGCTTTTCCTGAGTCTGTCAGTTCTTCTAGTCTGTGTTGTCATTTCATTAGGGGATAGGAAAATGAAAGGCACTGATTTTATTTTTTTTAATCTGACCAGGCTGTTTCTTTAGGTCTGCCTGTCCTTTCTTCCTTGGAGTTTCCTTCTTTCCTTCCTTTTTTCCTTTCTTTTTTCCTTTCTTTTTCTTTCTTTCTTTCTTTCTTTCTTTCTTTCTTTCTTCCTTTCTTTCTTTCTTTCTTTCTTTCTTTGTTTCTTTCTTTCTCTCCATTTGTGTATGTGTGTGTGTGTGTGTGTGTGTGTGACAGACAGACAGACAGACAGACAGACAGACTTGGTAGGTTTAACTAGATTTACTACAAGATCATTGTTTACTACAAGATCAAAAAATAGTTGTTTACAAGAGCATAAGCAACTTAAAGAGGCTATACTTCTGAAGAAATCATCTTCTGCTTCCTCAGTAACCATTGAAAGACAATAAATAAAGAGAAAATAAAGGCTCTCTCTGACCCACGAAGGAATTCTGACTGGTCCAGCCTTGTGCAGGTGCTCACAGCTGCTCTGTGGCCACCAGGCTGTGGCTATGCTGTGCCGGGAAGACGGAGCTCATAGCCTCCTAGTTCCTCCTGCTCTCGACGCCCTTCTGCCCTCCTCCTCTGTAATATTCCCCTGAGCCTTGGCGGGTGGTGGTATAGATGGGTGCTTCCTATTTTTTAAACACCAGGGGCTTGAGGCAAGGTGATCACCATGTGTTCCAGGTTTATATATTGAGACTTGGTCTCATGCCCTCTTTTGGTGTTCGTCTGAAGATAGCTACAGTGTACTCATATAAATAAAAATAAATAAGTCTTTAAAAAAAAATCTTCTTTTTAAAAAAATGTAGAAGCTAGAGAGATGACACTGGCTGCTCTCCCAGAGGACCTAGATTCAGTTCCCAGCACCCACATGGCAGCTTATAACTGTCTGTATTTTGGAGGAATCTGATATCTTCTTCTGGCCTTTGTAGTCATCAGACATGTATGTGGTGCACGGACATACATGCATCAAAACACCCATACACATAAAGTAAAATTTAAAAAAATTCAAATGTATAGCTCACATGTGTCGTGAATATGTATATAGTATTTCTAAGAAGAGTTAGGTTAAATGTGTATGTGACTTTTATATTTGTGCCTCTGCTTGAAAATAATATAGAGAAATGATTTTTAAAATTGTGCTAGCAGAAAATATAGAAGTCTAGACACAGGTAGTGTAGAAGAATGGTCAAATTTGATTGAGTTGAGACTTAAGTTGTAGGTGGCCTTGATAATCAAAGAAAGATACTAAGATTCTATTTAGGAAAAGAACCGATCTGTTAGAAATTTGATTCTACTTTTCATAAATATGTATCTGATTCTGCTCTTCCTAAATAGGTATCTGTAGCATTATCCTGTATGGCTTCACTTAGATCATTATCACATAGTTTTCATTAGCCATGGTCTGCTGGGAGCGTTTACATAGTGGTGGACACTCCCAGTCCCTCAGGTCTGAAGGGTAGGAGGGCAGGACCAGTAATTGCTCATAAGTTTCATAGCAAAGCAGGGAGGGTGTGTCTCTGTAAAGACATGTGCTAAAGCAGCACTGACATGTGCTTATCCTTTGATTGTAGGAGAAGCAGTCTGCAAGTCACCGAGTTCCTTCCTAGGGAAATTGAAAGTGCCTTAGAGAAGATTCAACCTGAAGAAGACGCTCAGAGAATTGAGGCACTGCTAAGCCTCCCTAGGAACCCTTCATCGCCAGATAAACAAAGCAAGGACTGAAGACCAGGGGTCTGTGTCTGGGAACACCAGTTTCAGGCTGCTCCTTGCCAGTGGCTGACAGATGTGAGTGCTAGCAGCTGTGGTAGTGGTGACTTGTCTCTGATCTCTTTTTTTACATCAAGAATTAGGCACTCAGAACTGGGCAGGGTGTCACTGACCTGTAACTGCAGCTGCGTGGGAGGCCAGGAAGCCAGTGTGAGGCCAGCTTGAGCTACCTAAGGAGAGCCTGCTTCAAAAATGTGCACCCACAGAAAATAACAGAGCCAAACATATAACCCAAATATTCTTATTTATTCCAATCATTGATCCATCTAAATACTTAACATTTCTATATCCTGCTAGATTTTATACAAGTAAAATTCTTCCCAAAAGATTAAAATTGTGTTGTCTGAATCACCTGTTCACGCCTCAGTCTTTTATGAATGTTCTCTTGGAGTAACTGAAGGAACTAGATAGAGGAGAATGGCCATGAGACCCTCTTCCTTAGGCCCTCAAGTAGTGTGGGCCTCTGTGCGTCTAGTTGTTTGGATTTTTTAAAATAAGAATAAAAGGTGATTCCTGGACCATTTGAATGTGATGTAACAAACTGGACGCAGGTGAGTAGCATTAAAGAAGCAATCTTAGGCTCCTCTCCCACACTGTCAGCAAAGCATCTGTGCTGCAGTCCACAGAAGACCCTGAGATGAGACACACCATCCCCACAGTAAGGGGCTGGCTGCCTGAGAGAAGCAACCTGAGAGAAGAGAAGCATAGATTTCAGCTATGGACAGAACAGGAGGAAGCACAAGACTGAGTCACATGGGCAGCACTTTTCTGGTCTTTGGGTCTGTTTTTTTCAATTTTAGTTACGTGCAGTTAATGGTCTGAAAACATTAAATGGAAGATCCCAGGACTGAGCAGTTGCTCAGTTTTTTTTTTTTTAAATGAAAATAAGCTTTATTACATCAAGTAATAAATACAAAGATGCAACAGTTTCAGTCGTTTTCTTCCAGATGTTGTGATGGGCTCACAGTAAACACGGAACTGAGATCTACAATCTCAGGATGGACATTTGCAGGGTGCTTGGTAGGTTGGGTAGATTGTTCTTTCTTCTGTATTTATAACCTGTGCATTTTAAAGATTGACTTCAAAGCACTCAGTCATGCAAACGCTTAAGCAGAGAAGCTCCATGAAGCAGGGTCTACACTGTACACAGGCGGGCCAGCTACTAAGCAAACGTGCTGTGGTCTGCACTCAACTCCTCAGAGGCAGGTGAGCTCATGGAAAGGAAGTCAACTGGGGTGATGCAAATGGAAAGTGTATTCAAAGGGAGGTTAAAGGGGACACTGGCATTTGGGGACAAAGGATAGCTTGCTGTGAAGTGGCTTCACAAACATCTTTCAAATGCTCAGAAAGAAAAAAGAGCTGGGTCATTCCTAACTACTTAAAATGCACACCGTTGGTTACTGCAAAATGTCTTCCCAATCATTTGAGTGTGGGTTCAGAGCTTAATGACTGTGGTAGAAAAATTACTGCCATTTTGAACAAAGCCTCTCATCTCCACGGAGTAGCGAGATGGGCCTTCAGACTGGCCAGGGGCTAGGACCTGGCATTACGTTCTGTTTCAGCCAAGCACTCCCGAACCAGGCTTCGGGCATGAATGATGCCTCGTTTTAGTCTCTCCATGGCGCTCTTGCTCCCTGCATATGTGGGTCTGATCTCTTTCCCCAGCTCTTCAATAATGGCCAGCAGCTCTGCATATTTACTCTGAGGCACTTGGCTATTTCTAGTTCCCTGGGTGTAGCCTAGCGATGGAGGTCCATAGTCACTCAGCAGCTGGCGATACTGAGAGGAAGTCGCCATGCTAGTAGACGGTGAGTGGACACCTCCTGGAGAAAATGGTGGCGATTGGGGTGGTTTGGTTTGGTTTTTTTTAATTCACGGAAATCATTCCAGATGCCCACGTCTGGCTCTATCTCAGCAGTTGCTCAGTTTTAAATTTTGTGCATTTCTAGATCGGATGATGAAATCTTGCCTCCTAAGATAGAGCACATTCCTTCTCCTGGTGTTTCCCATTCTCTGTCCATCTGTCACTTAGCCTTGATTATCAAGTTGAGTGTGTGGAATGGCAGTGCTTATGTTCAAATAACGTCATTTAATGACTCCAAAGCGCATGAGCAATGCCACTAACAGTTCACATGCACCATGACAAGCTGTGCGGTGCACCCTTTAAGCAGAAAGGTGAGCATTGCCACCATGTTGAGGATCCAGTATTGTACACAGCTTCAGGCATCCACTATGGTCCTGGACTGCATTCTACAGATCAGATGGAAGCGAAGAAACTGCTAGCATTTGAATTTGGAGTTGGACTTACTGTTAATAAGTTGGTTCTACTCTTAAGCAAGGTCTAAAGAACAGTATAGGAATAGTCACAAAAGCTAAGGACTCCAGGGATAAACCACTCGCTTTCCATTTTAGCCTGTAGCATAGCAACTGTATGACTTACAACAAAGCCATATGATGAGCCTAGAGTCTAATACATAGTAGGCAAGCACTCAGCCAGTGAGTTACAGCCTCAGCCCCACTGTACTTTAAGTCTCAGAGTTTTCACTAAGCATAGTAGTATATTCTTGAAAGTAGTTTTTAGTGGAATTATTTAAGTGTGATATTGTTAAGTATATATTTGCAGTCCTTGACATACAACGTCCCAAATCCTGGAAACCCACAAGTGATAGTGTCTTTGTATGTGTATGACAGCTGGTGGCCTCTTAGAGATGAGGACTGGCCACCTAGACGTTCTTAGCAGAGCATACAACAGGCACTGTCAGTCCCAACTCACAACATCTAGTTAGGAAGATGAACTTTGAGGTGAGCTGCCTCCAGTGCCAGAGATTGAGTCACCATGCATGTGAAGTTTCCATGACGACCCAAGGGATAGTGCTAGAAGGCTGCTGCTTACCAGAGGCAAGCACCAGGGAGGACGTGGAATCTCTGCACTTTCCTGTGCTTCATCTAATGTATGTTTTCATCAGAATGCCTTTTACAGCAAACCAGTAAGTATGTTTCCTTACATCCTGTGATTGCTCATCAAACAAATTCGTTCCATAAGGAGTTGCTTGAACTCAGTTTGTAGCTAGTTGGTCAGTTATGGGATGAGCCTTTACCCTGGGGGAGATGATGGAGCAGAGCTAGTGAAACTACATGTCCACTCAGGAGTAACTGCTTCCTGGCTGCCTGGGGAAATCAACAGTTTGGGTGGCTACAACGCCTTTTGTGTTGGTAAGTGTGGTAAGGGAGAAGGGGTGTGCGTGCGTGCATGCGTGCGTGTGATTTTCCCAATCAAAATTTTAACACAGTGCCTATATTATACTAAATACAGCTGTAAGGAAAGGCCTCTGCACTGGTGTATTGGCACAGTAAATTAGTGTGTTATTGATGAGTGTGTTAGAACCATACTCATAAATTATGTCTTTCATAATTACCCCACTTATACATTGACAAATTAGCAAATATCCATTCTGTTCATTGTTTTACTCATAGTAACATGGACAAAATTTTTAAAAATTATAAAACTAAAGAGATGCCTTTAAAAATAATTTTACTTTACCATAGATAAACATCTGAGTAACAAAACCAAAGTATAACTCTTAAAAACAACTAACACTTATTAAATGTAGTAATCAATAATTTAATATAACTTACTTTTGTAAGTTTCTCTTCGATTGATCCTCTTTTGTCACTAACTTTTTTTTTGAGGACTCTTGGTCAGCCTGATCATCATTAAGTCTGATTAAATGCAGCAGCTCCCTCCTCCCTCCTGCTTTTCTTTGGCATTGCTTTCAGTATCTTGTTAGCTTTTTGTCAGTCTGCTGCTTTGTTTTCTTTAGTGACTTTATTCTGAGAGCACCCACATAAAAATGAACCTGTTTTTTGGACAGTACACCAGACTTTGGCCCCATTGAGAAATTTGGCTGCCATTTGATGTCCAACTCCAAAATATCAGACAAGAATATCTGATTGTCGCCGGGTGGTGGTGGCGCACACCTTTAATCCCAGCACTTGGGAGGCAGAGGCAGGCGGATTTCTGAGTTCAAGGCCAGCCTGGTCTACAGAGTGAGTTCCAGGATAGCCCAGGCTATAAAGAGAAACCCTGTCTCCAAAAAAGCCAAAAAAAAAAAAAAAAGAATATCTGATTGTCTTCACTTAAGTCCACTGCTGGCCTAGCAAGTTGTGGATTATAATTTCAGAGAAAAGGGAACCTTCAGTATAGAAGCAGTAGTTGGCTGTTTCTTGTTTTCCTTTTCTTTGGGAGACAGGGAGAGCGGCGAGTGGGATTCAGAACAGGGTCTTACTATCTAGCCCATGCTACCTGGAATTCAATCTTCCTGCCTCAGCATCCTGAGTGCTGGGATTACAGGCGTGTGCTACTGTGTCTGACATACATTTTGTTTTTCAGTTCCATTGTAGCAGATCTATACCAAAGAGTGTAAGCCACTTCCAGGAATCTGAGGAAGTTCCCTGTAAGGCTAGTATCACTTAAGTCATTTATGTGAGGACAGATTATTACTTAGTAAATAATTTTATTTTAAATGAGAACTATATCAAGTACTATGTAAAGGGGCAAAGTTGCCTACAGATATTGCAAGTCCAATATGAACTAGTAAGTTACGATCTGTACTTCCAGCTTGACTTTTGCTTTGAAGTATGAAAGGCATACATTCATCTTAGATGTCAAAAGCAATTAATTTCGGTTGATTCTGTTTTCTCTTGAGGAAATGAAAGGATGAAAAGGAAAATACCTGGAAAGGACTGGCTGAAAATTACACTTTTATTACCCTCAAATGGATATACATACCAACATGTTTCCTACAAATTACGCTAGGGCCAGTAGGTCTTAAAAATCAAACAAACAAAATAGATGTTAGTCAAATATTGCCAGTAAGCAATATTCTGAGCCCCATACTAACTTAGCCTTTTGCTTATTAAAAGCATTTTAAATTATCCTGTCTATGAGCTCAGAGCTTGGGGTCTAACTTCTACAGGTTAAGAGTGGTAGAGCCAGGAAATCTGGATTCTGACTCACCTTCATCATTCAGGTTCCCTCCTGGAACCTCAGTGTCTTCATTAATACAGCTAGTGTTCTGCTAAGTGCAGTCGCTCACACCTGCAATTCTGGCACTCAGGAAACTGCTGCAGGAGGATTGCTGCATGCTTGAAGCCTGCCTCAGCCACAGAGTGATTCTGTGTCACTGTGAGCAAAAGAATGAAACCGTATCTTAAAATACTAAGTGTGTATGTGTGTGTGTGTGTGTGTGTGTGTGTGTGTGTGTGTGTGTGTGTGTGGAGGAGGAGGAGGAGGAGGAGGAGGAGGAGGAGGAGGAGGAGGAGTCGGAGTCGTAATAGTGGGGTGTGGGTACAGATGTGTGAGTCTTCCCTAATATCCCTTCCAACGAATTCAGTTCAGTCTCTAAACTACATTTTCAGAATCAGCAGAACTACTGTGGTAGGTGTTATAGTCCTCTCAGAACTTGTGCAAAACCACTGGAGAAGCTTCAGCTAGAGAACACGTTGGCAGGGCATGGTTGAGTAGTGCTAGGTTTCTGAAGACACAGAAGAGGTCAGTTGCAAATGTAGGTGAGACCTGAGGAAACAAAAGAAATGAATGTTCCAACTCTAATTTTTGCAAGAGAGAAAAATACTATGCTTTAGATGTCAAGGCCAACTATATAGTTAACTTGAAGTAACATAATAGATATTAATTTTGATAACTAAAGAATATTAAAATAATCTAATTTTTATTTTATGAAATGTAGTAACTATTCACCAAGCAAATGTTTATTAAGTATCAAGTATGCCAAACAACCACATGTTGTTGCAGACAGTCTACTGTGTATGTGGTAAAGATCTCAGACATGATTGCTTTTCTCAATAAGCTTGTAATCTGGAAAAGGATATGATCCAGGGAACATGGAAATAAACCCAAGTAGTATGTTATATCCTAAAGTCGACAGATGGAGCTGCATGTTCTCAGTAAGTTGGCACAAAAGGCATTGTGGAGAAAGTTGGGTTTGTGACTTGGTTCTGAAGTACAGCAGATTGGGCAGAAGGTGTAAATTGGGGAAACTCTTCATCATAGAACTGAAAGGGAGGGACACTGGGGAAAGGCATTCTAAGGAGTAATACATTCAAATGAAAAGAAAATAGGAAAGGAATCTGAGATTGTTTTGGCAAACCTACAGCTCGGCTGCTGTGGAACAGAGCTGCAGGAGTCATCTAATTTGATGATTGGTTCATTTCTCGCCTGTATGATGACTATAGTCTAGGTATAATGCTCTCCCAAAGGCTCTTATGTTAAAGGCTGGGTTACCAGTGGATGGCTTGTGAGAAGCCATAGGACTCTGAGGAGTTTGTCATCGTCCTACTATGATGGCATTGCTAGACATGGTGAAAGTAGGAAATGGGACCAAACTGGAGGAAGCAGGTTACTGGGGACCATGGCCTGGAGAGATGTTTCCTCCTCTCTGCCGCACCTCCTTTCTGCTTCCAGCTGCAGTGAGGAGAGCTGCTCTGGCCCACTGTGCCCTCACTACAGACCACAAAAGTGTAAACGAACTAATACAAAGAGCTCAGTCACACCACTCAACCTCCAAGACCTCAGGAGTGTGCTCCATAAACGGAGAGAAAGCTTACCACACAGATAAAAAGATAAAATAGTGATCCTGTAAAAACAATAGTACATTACTTATCATTTTCTATAATCTTTGCTTTGTTTTTAGCACAAGGTCTCACTATTATAACCCCTCCTGTCCTGGAATTCACTATGTAGACCAGGGTACCCTTGAACTTAGAGATCCTCCTGCCTCTGCCTCCTGAGTGCTGGCATCATAGATTTTGAGCTGTGTACTACCATATTCAGTTCCACCTCAGATTTCAAAGTTCCATTGTTCTCTTTCATAAAAGACCATGGTGTTTTAGGGAATACAAAGTTGATACATATTAACTAATTCTCACAGAAGTTAATGCTGCATTCACTCCATTAACTGAACGAGCATTTAGGACTTCAGCAGTAACTGACCTACTTTATGTGTAGTCATAGGACTAAATCCAAGTCTTGATAATTTTTTTTACTCTCTGACATCTAGTTATTTCATAGAAGTGACTGGAAATCGTGTCATGAAGAACAATGAAGAGAAATATGGATATTTTAACTCTAGAGAGTCAAAAGCTTTGAAGCTTCTGCAGGCCCTGGGTTCTCTTCTGGGTTTTTGGATGGGAAAAAGACATGACAGAATATTTTAAATGAAACCCACTGATTTATCAGTAGCATGAGTCATCAAGAAGGAGAGAACTCAAAGATAATGTTAATGTGTTTGTACAAGTAACTCAAAGTTGTGTTCATTAGTACTGAGAGATGTCAAGAAAATGGGTATTGAGAATAGGACGTTGGCCAAATGTCAGTCACTTCAGGAACTCAGATCTTAGTGTTGTATTGCTGAGCAGAGACACCATAAACCAAAGCAACTCTTTCTTTTAAAAAGGCTTTTTATTGATTCTTTGTGAGTTTCACATCATGTACCCCAGTCCCACTCATCTTCCCAACCCCTCGTATCTGCCCTCTGTCCTTGCAACCTCACCCTCAGAATAATAAACACACACACACAAAAATTAAAAGCATAGAAAACATCTTGTCATGGAAGCCGTATTGTTTCAGTCCCAGTGTGTCTCACAGCATATCCCTCAGTCCATACATCTTCACTTGTGAATGTTCATTGCAATGAGTGGTCTGGTTCAAGGTCTCTGACTTCTGTGACACCATCAATACTGGGTTCTCACTAGGACTCCTCTCAGTTATCCTGTTGATGGCTTGTGTCCTGTAGGTGCTGCAGCTTTGGATAGCAGGACTGCCTCTTTTACATGCCTCAACAGTTCACAGATGATAGAGATTTCAGAGTGTGCCAACTCGAAGTCCTGGATCTGGGCCAGGGTGGTAGCTGACCTGGTCAGCCCGTTGGCTCTCACTTACCTGCACCACCAGCTTCAGCTGAGCCATCCAGTGCTACCATTGGCAGGAGGCAGGGTCAGCTCTCCCACTCTCATGCCCTCAGGCCAGCTCTCTTGTACCCACACCTCCAGAGCCAGCTCCACTGTGCTGCCCAGTCAAGGTGCAGGGTCTACTCTCCCAAGTGCTGCAGCAGGCAAGGGGCTGACCTAGCTCTCCTCTCCCACACTCAGGGCTGGCTCACCTACGCCTTTGCCATCAGGGCCAGCTTCACTGTGTTGCCCAGGCAAAGTGTAGGGCCTGCTCTCCCTAATTAGGAGGAGGGCTAGCTTTCCTTCTCACCCTCCAGCTCTCTGGAGCTCACACCCTCAGGCCTGGCTCACTACCACCAGGTGAGAGGACTGAGACTGGCTGACTTCATGACAGGCTTCCAACTGGCAGTCCAGGAGAATGGACCTAGATCTGTTTCCTGGAACTGTACAAGTCCAGAAAGTCAGTTGGGGTGGGGTGGGGGGAACCCCAGACCATGGGCAGCCAATCAGAAACTGCCCCTCCATCAGAAGCTGCCCTGCCACCGGGCCTGAGGCAAGGGCAATGAGTCAGTGAGTCAGTAACTGTTTGCAGGCTCCTCACAACAGTTTCTAACCCTCCCCCACGCACATCCCAGCAGTGGTTCTGGAATGTCCCCAGAGCCAATCCCAAAGACCCCTACACCCTTAGAGATTGAACCAACCAATTAAAATGAAGGTCACCTATCACTCCCTGGAATTCCCCTAATATGCTTTAAATTGGGCCCAGCTGAACGTCTCCATCTTGACAAATGGTAGACCCCTCACATGGTGAACTTCTGCAGAATAAAACACTCTTTGCTTTTGCATACTATTTGAGTCTGGGGTATCATTCTCCAGTGGATCATGGACCTTTACATTTTTGGTCTCATCTGGGATTCACTGGAGACCCCCAACCCAAATAGTGGAGTGTCTTTCCGATCAGGAAATCCTGACACTCAGTTGTCTTTTATCTTGTCTATCTGTGCTTCTGTTTCTGGTATAATCTGGATGCCGAGAGGGACAAAGTGGATTGATATTTTGTCACTGGGCAAGTTCCTCCCGACCCCCTACCAGAAGCAGGAGAACTTGCTAGTTCTCTGATTTCTGAACCAGCTATGGGTCTGTGGGCCTCCCATGCACATGAAGAAAGACTGTCTGAGACAGCCTTTTTGGTTTGTTTTTGTTTTCCTGGGAATGTCCTTCTGTGCCTGTCTGTGTGTGTTCTCTGTGTTTTTTGTCTTTTCATACACATTTTTTCTTTGATTCCTTAGGATTTTTTCTTTGATTCCCACTGGCTTGGTCCTGAACCATTTTAAGGACTTTCTCCTTGTTGCAGAAGAGTCTGTCTGGTTGTTCGTTCCCTCAACCTAACCATCTTTTGCAGGAATGAATGACCTACCTATAAAGTAGGATGGCCTGAGGAGGGAACTTTCCACTTCCCCACCATTTACAGGATGAAGGCTGTAGTTTTATGAGGCCAGGGGCCACCTGGATCAAGTGCCATATATCACTATATGGCAATACCTGGTCAAGAAGTTCCCTGTATGGATGAGACCTTCTTTGTCACCAGCCTCATCACTCTCTCCCCTTCTTTCTCTAAAGGAGGGTCAGCTTCAGTGCCCTGCCTTGCTCCCCATTCTCCTGGGGAGGCTCTCTGTCCCCCTCCTTATGTTCCTGCTCCTCGTCACTCCCCCTCCACAGCCAGCACAGGCAGAGGGAGGAGCATCCCCTGATTCTCCTGACTCCACTAGGAGTCACCTCACACTCAGGCCTGTACTGCTCAGAGAGGTCAACTCTACTACAGCCTTACCCCTCCAGGCTATGGGACCCCCAGATGCTCAGGGGAGACCGTTCATGACATATGTGTCATTTACCAGTAATGAACTTTACAGTTGGAGATTACGGAGATCTCCCATTTTCAGAAAGACCATCAGCTCTCACAGGTCTTCTCGATTCAGTCATGCTGACTCACCTGGGCACCTGGGATGACTATCAGCAACTACTCCAGGTCCTTCTCATGACAGAGGAAAGAGAGGATTGTGGGAGCTGCCTGAATGGAAATTGATTCTGAGGGCAAATGGGCTGCCCACCCGAGTCCAGGATGATACTGATACAACCTTTCCTTTGATTTGACCTGACTGGAATTTTAACACTGCTGAAGATAGGGTGAGGTTCTGGGTCTACTGCCAGATTCTGATGGGGGGGCCTCCAGGCTGCCCACAAATTTTTCTAAGGTAAGCGAGATGATGCAGGGAAAGAATGAGAACCCCAGGGAATATCTAGAAAGACTTGTTGAAGCCTATAGGACCTACACTTCTTTTGACCCAGAAACTAGAGAACATCAGTCAGCTGTAAACATGGCTTTTGTTAACCAAGCTGCCCCTGACATCCATCGGAAGCTTCAGCGCCTGGACAACTTTGCAGGTAAGCAACTGACTCGGTTAGTAGCCATAGCTAAGAAGGTTTTAAACAACCAGAAGACTCCCAAGGATCCACAGACCAGAGGACTGGCAAAAGTGCTACAAGCCACAGCTGTCCTAGTGAGAGAGCTGAAAAACCTAGCTCATGAAAGGGGCAAAGGTAAGGTAGCCCCTATTGAAGAAAAAACTGTCCTGCATTAGAGAGGGAACAATGTGCCTATTGCAAAGGGAAAGGCTATTGGAAGCATGACTGCCCTAGGAAGAATCAAAGGAGGGCCCAAAGGTTCTGGAAGTAGAAGAACTAGATGGCTAAGGGTGTTGGGGCTCAGCCTTGATGAGCAGAGGGGAAGCGCATAGACTTTCTGGTGGACATGGGCACAACATTCTGTTTTGAAACAATGCTGGAGCCATTATCAAATTTTAAAAAAATCTGGGTGCAAGGGACAACTGGCACTAAGCCCTATCCATGGACTACCTGAAAAAAGGTGGACTTGGGAGTGGGACAGGTAACCCACTCATTTATGGTCATCCCTGGATGCCCATACCTCCTAGTGGGAAGAGACCTCCTTAACAAAATGGGAGCCATTTTGGCCCAGAGGGAGTGGAAGTGCTGGATAAGAATGGCTTTATCCATGTTCTGACCTTGGCCCTAGATGAAGAATACAAACTGTTCCCTCAGCCAGTCCCGTCTCCAGCCTGTTACTCCAGAGGTTTCTGGCAGAAGTCCCCCAAGGTCTGGGCAGAAAAAAAATCTAGTAGAACTCACTGGTCATTGAGCCCCAGTTCTAGTACAATTAAACACTGGGGCTACCTCAGCCCAAATCAGGCAATATCCAATGCCCAGAGAAGCCAGAACAAGGGTCACCCTCACATTAACTGGCTCCAGGAAGCAAAATTCTGATTCCTTGCCAATCAGCATGGAACACTCCCCTCTTTCTGGTCAAGAAACCTCATTCTAATGGCTACTGGCCTGTGCAGTATTTAAGGGAGGTTACTAAGTGCGTGGAAGACATCCACTCACCCCCCCGCCCCAGTTCCAAACCACTACACCCTGCTGAGCAGCCTCCCTCCTGAGCACACAACATATACTGTTCTTGACCTGAAGGATGCCTCTTTCAGCCTGTCTCTGGCACCCAAAAGCCAGCCTCTAATTGCCTTTAAATGGCAAGACTTGGAAAGAGGCTTCAATAGACAACTGACTTGGACACACCTGCCTCAAGGATTCAAAAACTCATCCACCACCTTTGACGAGGCACTACATGAGGGCTTGGGTAAATATCATCAGGCCAACTCACAAATAACTGTGCTCCAGTACATAGATGACATCCTGATTGTAGCCCCTGACTTGGAGATATGCCAAGAGTCCACACGGGACCTGCAATAGGAGCTGAGTGAACTTAGTGTTTGCTAAGAAGGCCCATCTTTGTCAACTTGAGGTAACATATCTGTGATACATACTCAAGGGAAGCCAACAGTTGCTGTTGGACTCCAGAAAGCAAACTATTTTTAGCATCCAGTTCCATCAACCTGAAGGCACGTTTGGGAATTTCTGAGATCTGCAGGTTTTGTAGACTCTGGCTGCCAGGATTCACTGAGATAGCCAAACCATTATATGAGGCCACCAGGGTCCAGGAAGATAAAATAGACTTCTTAGATAGACTTGACTTTTAAGACTTTAAGAAAAGCCTTATTGGAGGTGCCAACCCTGACAGTCCCAGACATCCAGAGAACTTTCCACCTGTATATGAATAAGAAAGAGGTGATAACAAAGAGAATATTCACCCAAACTTTGAGACCATGAAAAAGACTTATGGTTATTTGTCTAAGAAGCTGGACCTGGTGGCCCAAGGATGTCAAGCTTGCCTCTGTATCATAACTGCCACTGCCCTGCAAGTCAAGGATGCTGGCAGAATAACCACGGGGCAAGAACTTGTTATCATTACCCCCCATTCTATTGAGGGGACCCTCAAGAATCTATCCAGCTGGTGGCTGTCCAATGCAAGACTGGTACACTTTCAGGCTCTACATTTGAATCTTCCTCCCATAAAATATAACCCATCATCTGCCCTAAATCCAGCCTGCTACCTGATCCATCCTCAGATATGTGGCATGATTGCTCTATAGTTCTGGGGCATGTCCGGAACACCAGACTGGACTTGACTGACATACCCTGGCCAGATATGGAATGTATTTACTTCATAGATGGAAGCAGCTTCATCCAGAATGGAATCAGGTATACAGGGGTGGCAGTAGTGGACTTGGACTCTGTTATTTGGGCAACTGCTTTGTCATCAGGAACTTCAACCCAGAAAGCTGAACTAAAGGCTCTAACCCAGGCTTTAAAACTGAGGAAAGGGGCCATAGCTGACATCTGCACTGACAACAGGTATGCCTTTGCTCATGTACATGAGTCCATATACCAAGAGAGGGGATTATTGACTGCTGAAGAAAAAAAAACTATCAAAAAACCCTTATTTTATTAGAGGCATTATGGCTTCCTCTCAAAATGGCCATAATTCATTGCTCCAGGCAGCAAAGGTGACATCAGAACTAGTCTGAGGGTACAGGCTAGCTGATAAAGCCACAAGGGAGGCTTCCCAAGCTTCCCACTGCTAACATCTTGATAGCTCTGCTGCCCCCTGCACTCCCAGCCATCCCTGAATATATTGCTAAGGACAAATGAGATCAGATGAAATACCAACGAGTTTACAGAAGAGATGCAACAACCTTGTCATCAAATTCATTGCAGCTGACAGAAAGGCTGATTAGACTGTCTTTAAGACATGGGGACTAAGACTTTACATCTCTGGCTATGATCCAAGACTCCTACTTACTGTCCAACTGCTTCAATGTAGCCTTACGAGATCCACGGTCCCCTTAGGACCCAACAAGGTATTAGTGAGGCTGAACCAGCCACCCCCAACCTCTGTCTCATCACTCCCTCATCAGGACCCACCACCCTTTCACCCCAGTGAGGTCTCACTTCTAACCAACCACTTCCTAAAACTGTTCCACCTCCTACACTTCATCACATGCGTCAGGACCCCTGCAATTATTAGAAATCACTTTCTAGGCTCTTGACTCCTCCTGCCTCGACTTAACACAGGACTGTTGGTTATGCTTAAATGCTCAGCCACCCTACTATGAAGAAATATCCCTGGAGAGTATTCACACACTACAGATGGCACTCAATATAGATGACAGCAACCAGACAGGGATAAGCTGACCCTACTATCAACAATAGGACAGGGACTCTATGTTCCCTTGTTCTCTAGTGGTAATATGAACCACGGACATGGACATCAACAATGACCTCTGCCACTGCATAGCCATGGAGCAAGACATGGCCCTTACTGGCAGCATAGGCAAGGGCCGTTGCTGCTTGTATTACAAATGCTAATTATGTTCCCCCAAAAACTGCTTACACATATCTGCACATAGCTTCTGCGAACCTGCCCCCAAATGGTTCTGATTGATAAATAAAGATGTTAACAGTCAATAGCTGGGGAAGACAGACAGAGGTGGGATTTTAGGATTCCTGGGCTTGGGACTGGAAGAAGAGGGAGAGGGAAGAGATCTGCCATGCTGGGAGGGTGTGGAGGAGAGGAGAGACGCCATGCCTGAGAAGAGTTCAGGACAGAGAGGCACAGCCACCATGTGAAGGAGCCCAGAGAGCACAGCCCAGAGGTATGCCCAACCTGGTCTAGAGCAGCCAAGATAGAACATAGAATTTAGTAAGTAGCAACTCAGGATTAACCGCATGGAGGTTAGGCAGTGGCCCAGCTATTGTGCTGCTTAAGGCATAGTAAAATATAAAGGCCGTGTGTGTGTATGTGTCTTTCTTTCGGGAACCTAAACCATTGAGAGAAGTAGCAGACACACCACTGGGATTTATTTGAAAGAGAGCAAGGAGGGGTATATGGGAGAATTTTTAGGATGGAAAAAGAAGGTGGAAATGATGCTATTATAATCTAAAAACAAATAATTAAAAACAAAAATGAAACTAAGATACATTGTTCTTATTCCAAGAGAGGAGAACCAGAACACAATTACAGTCAGATCAAAGCAGAACCAAAGGTCAACAGTAAAAACAGTGTTCAATGTTGTGGACTCTCTCGTGATTTTCTGAGCTCCAAAGGGCTTGAGAAGCTCTGTTTCTCTGTCTCTGCTCTCTGTAGCACATGAAGCATACCTGATAGGCTCAAGCCAGCTCCACTCTCTACCTGCTGCTGAACTTGGTCATTCCATGGTGCTGGTATCTCCATTATCTGAGGTCATCTCTGGAACTGAGCCTTCACCTTCACAAGTGGCCTCTCACAATGCCAAACTTCAGCCACTACACATGACCTCTTCATTCTTTCAAAACCAGTCCCACATGGGAGACTCTTAGACATCACCAAGTTCTGCTACCAGTTTGAGATCCAACCTTGACCCCTATGGACCACAGCATCTATGTGCTGAGCCCAGACAAATGCTCCTCCATAGATTTCACCTCAGTTATACTGTCTCTTAATCACAGCTAATTTTTCAGTTCCAGCTAATCAGCATCAACTGTCCCAGTATAGCAAAGATTCCACTGTAGCGATGCTGAGCTTTTGTTAACCACAGCTGACTCTTAAGCCCCAGCAGGCTAAAGACCACATATTCTTAACACAAATATAGCATGCACACACACACACACACACACACACACACACTCATCCCACTCATCTTGTAAAATGTATGAGATACTCACACACTTCCTTCGAAACTTCACAAGCCAGGCCTTCATCATTTGCATTTACCTCACAGGTCTTGTTTTCCAAGCTACACAGAACATTCCATTAAGGACTGAACATTAAGCATCAGTGATTTTTCCAGTGTTTTAAACACAGACACAAACCTTCTCCAAACGACATGGTTAGGTCTGTCAGCACGACACTCCACTCCTACTACCAGTTTCTGTCCTAGTTAGGTTTCTGTTACTGTGATAAAAGCCATTTTGGGGAGGAAAAGGTTTACTTCACCTTACAGGTATAGCCCCTATGACTGAGGTAAATCAGTGGAGAGGCTCAAGGAAGAAACAAAACAGGAACTGAGAATGCTATTTACTAGCTTGCTCCCCATCATTTGCTCAGTATTCTCTTTTTATTTAATTTTAAAATTATTGTTTTTACATCCCAACCATAGTTTCCCTTTCTCCTCCCATCCCAGACCCTCTCCCCCACTTTTCCTCTGCCCGCACCCCGTCCACTCCTCCATCACGTCTCTTCAGAAAAGGGCAGGGCTCTCAAAGCTATCAACCAACCAGAGCATATCAAGTTGCAGTAAGACGAGGCACCTCTCCTCATAGTAACAGCTCTTTGTCTTATACCACCAGGATCACCTGCCCCTGCCCAGGGCTGGCACCACCCGTAGTGGTCTGGGCCCTCCCACATCAGTCATCAATCAAGCAAATGTCCAACAAACTTGCCCATAGGCAACCTGATGGAAAGAAATTCTCATTTAAGGTTTTCTCTTCCCAGTTAACTCTCTCTTGTGTCAAGTTGTCCAAAAGATTAACTAGCACAGTGCCGAAAGGAAGATTGTACCTCATGAGCCACATAGTACCATGTATCCCACATGGGCATATAAGAGCTAAAGGAAGGCAGATGGCTACCTTCAGACAGTCTGTTCAGCTGATGCTTCTGCAGGCCCTGTGTAAAGGCTGTTGATAGTTTCTCCGCTTGCCTCATTTCTTCTTCTGAAACAGCTTCCTTGAAGATAAACATAAATCATGAAAGCAGATGAGGAGCCCATAAATCAAAACACACACACACACCTGTTTTCCAGGGACATTTGGTAATTCCTGAAAGATATTTTGTTGTTATCGTTTGTTGAAAGAGGCTGAGGAAGCTGAGGAACCCCTTATATAGTAGAATACTACTGTAACCAAGTATTATTTGGCCCACAAATGTCAATACTAGCAAAGGTGAAGATGACAGACACCCAACCAAAGAGCAAGACTAGTAATTTGTATTAGAAACACTACGAGCCCATTAAGTTTTGTATCCTATCCCTAAGGTGAGCTTCTCATAGCATAGTGTTATGGGGTCCTCTTGGATCCAATCCAACTCAAAACATCAAGTCAGTGCAGAAAAGAAAGGTTCATTGTAACCAAGCCACTACTGCTTCATCAGGGATGCAGCACAGACTCGGGAGCTAAACTGCAACCCTGAGACAGAATGCTATAGACCTTTTAAGCATAAAAACCACACACCGTAATCATCTGTGCCAAGTACATTTTCCAGCAATCATGATTCAGGGATAGGGGTCTTTCTTAGGAGCATTTCTTTGTGGTACACATATTTTGTTCTTACTGGTTGGTTTGATCAACTGTGGTAGGGTGGCTTACCCAGCATTCATGTTTCAACTTGTCAACCAAGATGCCACTTATCCAGGGAGGTCTTGGGAACTTAAACTTGGTTTGATTCCCTATTCAAATGGAATTTTATTCAAAATGACTTCAGTTTGGTTCCTTCTTACAATAGTATCTGGTGACTTCTATCTGAACTTTAACCTTTTTTGTTTTTGGATGCTGAAGGTTATAAAGTTATTAAGGTTATAAAGCAGATGTTGGTCTTCTAATTTTACTTGCTCGGTGTATATGACTCCTAGTCTAGTTGATAGCTTTGGGGTGATTATGGACATAGGTCTGAAATAGAAATCCCTGTTTTGGTCAGTTGCAGAGACTGAAGGGAGGCAGTGTCTAAGTCCCCAAATTTTAAAACCCATAGTGTCCTAGAAATCTCTTCTAACCAACTACTCCATCTTTGATACAAAAATACATTTCCAATAAGGATTGGTAAAAACACTTACAGCATCTAACTTATCAAGACGTAATGACCTCTTCCAAAGCACGCCTCTCCCTCCAAACCTTGCCGTGCTACCTATCCTCAGAACGCAAAGATTACAGTAGAGATACTTTCAAAGTAGTCAGCAATCATTGGTGTCTCCAAGAAAATAGAAAGTTATGGGAAACTGACAGGATTAATCTCAGATGCGTCCTTCCTTTTTGAAACAGGGTCTCCTTACAGCCTCAAAGTTTCTTTGTAACACAGTTTGGTTTCTAGTTTTCTGTTCTCCTGTTTCAGTCTCATGAGTGCAGAGATTAGAGATTTGTACCACTCTAGTTAGCTCTCAGACCTGGATCTTAAGAGCAACAACTTCTTGTCTTTGGAATTTGAATGCCTAGAAGAATGGTAGGCATACGGTAGGGGTCCAGGAATTTTATTTTATTTTTCTTTACAGTGAATGGACAGAACATGATGAGAAAAAAAAAAGTATCTAAAGTTGTCGTAGATTTACTGCAAATATGGGCAGAGGCTAGACTGATACACTGAAGATGTGCTGAAACCCACTTATTGGTTCTTCTAGGAACCAATAATTATTATAAAGGTAGTACTTACTGTGTTTATAGACAATGACGTATTTGATGATGATGGCAATGGCAACTGTTATTATTACTGCACCGGATCCTGCCATGATGGTCACAACTGTGCTGTTTTCATCAGGAGGGTCTTCAGGGGCTGTGGAAAGAAAAGAATAGCATCAGTTGAGATGTGCTTCCTACTGTTGGGTTTCCATCCTACGCCTCTTCAGTATGTGCCTGTGGAGAACCTCTTACTTTGCCAGATCATCTCATGGACACACAATTGTTAGCATTCCCTTGCACTACTCTATATCCAAATGATATAGATATTGCACGTGAAAAAAACGCAACTTGAATTTTTGTACCTACCGAGCTAACTTGGCATGAGGAAAGATTCTACAGAGAAACCGTAAGAGTTATCTTGTCTTCATAGCTCATATCTGTGGTTGATATGGCCAGGCCTTAGCAATGTCATAATCTAGATATACCTACTTCTTTCTCCTCTAGCTTTACTGTGCTTCCTCCGGTTCTCTTGCTTGTTCTCATATTCTCCACTTTCACTCGTACTCCACACAGCGGCTGCCTTAAGGTCCGGGAGGTGCTCCACATTCTCATCAAGATAGATTTATTTATTTATTTATTTATTTATTTATTTATTTATTTATTTATTTGTTTATTTATTTATTTATTTTCCTTCCAGGCTTAACTTTTGGGAGGACTAGGAGAACTAAGAATGGCTAAAATTGGTATTAAGGGATCATCCTGGAAATCACTTGTGTGGGCTAGCTTCTGATGAACTTCTAGACTCACAAGAAGCAAAAGAAGGATACAAAGACTGCTGAGGCAGAAGGAGAAAGAGGTTGGTGTGTGTTGCTGCCATCCAGTTCTCCTCATTGGGGCAACGGCTATGTCATTTGTTTTTCAGTCTTTCTGAGGAATAGCAACATCTGAAGGAAGGACAGGGATACCATTTGACAGGAATATTAGCAACGCCGCCTCTCTGGCTTCTTGAATGGCTTACCAGAAATTATTAAACACTAACTGGTTTTCAGCTTTCCCCATTGCCAAGCCTCCTGCCTGAAGTTTGGCTTTTAGCTTATTTGAGCATTTGGCACCACGGATTCCCCTCTCCTTGGCTTCTCCGAGTCACATTCCTGTCTCTGCTTGTTACACTTGTCTTTCTTTTCAGACACTTTTTCCCTTCTCAGCTTCTAAATGTCACTGTTTCTGTAGTGTGTGTGGGGGCATGGTCTGCCTTTGTCATCTAAGCCACACCCAAAGCTTGAAATGTCATCTCACTTCTGAATTTGAACATTCCATTTCTTATCTCCTTTCTGAACCCCAGATGTATTATAGATCCAGCTGCTGACAAAATGGTGGGAAGCCAGCTGAGAGAAACTAAAGTGACTCTTTTATTCCTTCCTTCCTTCCTTCCTTCCTTCCTTTCTTTCTTTCTTTCTTTCTTTCTTTCTTTCTTTCTTTCTTTCTGTCTTAACATTTATTTATTTTTATTTTATGTGTATGGATGTTTTGTCTGCATGTATGTCTAGGCACAACAGGCCAAGAGAAGGCATCAGATTCCTCTGGGACTGGAGTTCCAAGTGATTGTTAGCCACCGCATGGGTACTGGAAATCAAAGACAGTTTCTCTGGAAGAGTAGCCCGTGCTCCTAACTGCTGAGCCAGTTCTTCCAGCTTCACTGTGTTCTTAAAGCACATCATCTACTGGCCACACGTACCACTGAAGTGAGTGGCACCTTAGCCACCTCAACAAGACTGACACAGTCTCCTTGCTCTCACCTCCCAGTGGGCTTCCATAGACTTCCTACAGTCTATCAGAAGACTCCCAGTTCCTAGCCCCACCCCCATTGCCTGCTTGAGTTTGGATCTTTCTTATCTGCTTCCTACTAGCCTCCAAACTCATCTCACAAAAGGTCACTTGTCTTAACTCTTACTCCAAATGAGGGTGGCTGTCCCATTAGTGAGACTGAAAGCTTTTCTTTAAAGCTCTCCGTTTACAAAAACAGATTTCATAAGTAGGCAAAGCAACCATGTCTGGGCCAAGCATAACCTGCCACCTGTTTTAAAAAATAAAGTTTGAAATGGGATGCAGTAGCTCATTACTCTAACCCCAGAACTAAGGAGGCTGAAGTTGGAAGATTATGAGTTCAAGACCATCCTGGGCTACATAATGAGACACCATGCCTGCACATATTTGTGTGCAGGGCAACAGAGTCTGTACAACCCGATAAATTACTATCTGAATTTTTTTTCTAAAAAAGTTCCAGCAACTTTTGCCCTAAATTTCACATATATCCACCATTCCAAAACAGCATCCAAAGTAAACTATATTCAAGCTATGAATACAGATTAAACTCAACATAAGCTCCACCTTTAAAAAATAATATAGAATTCATTAGTGATGGAACTATAAGCTAAGAATAAACCCTGAATTAATAAACTGTTTTCACTTTATGAGCCAAGATATTTTAAAATAAAATATTAGAATGCATAAAACAATATTGAGATTTCAGTTTTAAGTGTTGAAATTATGCCAAAACAATTTGATTTATGTTGGGGACCAGTGTTTTCAGGAAATTTTCTTATTACTTACGAAGGAAAATAGTTAAAAGAATCAATCTCAGATCTGGAAGAGAAAATCACACACTAGAATGAACCTGTAAGCCACCTTAACTAGCTCAACTATAAAGAGGCAGGCATAAACTTGCCACAGTGCATATTTAATGCATGAGTACCAAAGACTGTCATACAGTATTTCTTCTGTACTGTGCAGACATAAATGTCCTTAGAATGGGGCTGAGATGGGAGGAGAGTCCCAAGTATACCTCTGTATACTCAGCCATTCAAATTGGATGTGCATTTCAAGTATCTGAGTCCTGTGATAACCTGCCATGGATTTAAGATACATATTATTTGTATAAAAATAATTTGTCCTTTTTTCCACCTTTAGAGAAAGGGAATTTCACAAGCTTACTACCTATACAGTAAATTATTGACTGGAAATGACCTGTTTTTCACCCTGGGCATTGTCCTCAAAGACTTTTTTTTTGTTGTTGTTTTGTTTTTGTTTTTTTGAGACAGGGTTTCTCTGTGTAGCCCTGGCTGTCCTGGAACTCACTCTGTAGACCAGGCTGGCCTCGAACTCAGAAATCCGCCTGCCTCTGCCTCCCAAGTGCTGGGATTAAAGGTGTGCGCCACCACCGCCCGGCAAAGACTTTTATCATATAACTTTACTGTTTTTTTTCTTCTGGATGAACCAGTAGGTGGGATCAAACCTAGGGCTTTGAGTATTTTGAGCCAGTGCTCTGCTTACACCCAGATTAAATCAGTAGTTTTAAAAACAAAAATCCACTCCTGCCGGGCAGTGGTGGTGCACTTTCCAGTGTAATGCTGCTTACGTTTTTTTTCCCAGGTGAAGTTCTCCGACACATGAGCGTCTCCATATTCAATGAAACACTGAATGGTGTGGTTGCTTGTCGTATTGAAATCTAGTTGGCTACTAATGGTATACAGTTCAGATTCAGGATCCTGGGAAATTGTTGTATTGATGCCATTTAATTTTCTTCCGTTTTCCAACCAAGAGAGGCGAGGCTCTGGGAAACCCCCAGAAGTAAAGCAGGTAATCCTTTTAGTGTCGGCAGATGGATTTCCAGATTCAGTTATGTTAGGGGTAGGGAAGTCAGCTAGAGATAGAACAAGCATACAGTTATACACGGGTACAGGTCTGTGTGCTTAGGTATATGTTAAATAAATTATCAAGGTTCAGTGAGACTGACAAAATAACGTTGGTTTACAAGACTACATACATCATTATCAGTAAAATAGCTCCTCTGAACCGACCACGTCAGTCGCCTCCCACCTCTAATGAGCACAGAGAAAGGAATGAGTGTGTGTGGGAACTGTTGATGTGATGTAAGAGGAGAAAAGAAGACTGATAATATTTATTGAGTCCCTCCTAGTTATTTCTGGAAATCATTCTTTTTATGACAAACTTAGGACATGAGACTGGGATTATTTAAAAGGGTTGTGGACCAGGTAAAGTGTGGTAGTACAGGTTGAGGTAGAAAGGTTGCTTGAACTCTACAAGTTTGGGACCAGCCTGGAATATATAGTGAAAGCCTTGTCTGCTGGAAAACAAAATACCAGACAGAGTGGTGCAGGTCTTTAGTTCCAGCACTGAGGAGGCAGAGGCAGATGGATTTCTATGACTAAGGCCAGCCTGATTTACATAGCTAGTTTCAGGACAGCCAAGGCCTTATAGAGAGACCCTGTGTCCAAAAAAAAAAAAAAAATCTCTATCAATCGAACAATCGATAGATAGAAAGAATAGCACAAATGTGAAATGATCGATGTCTATAATCTTATCTTATAAATAAATAGATTTGCAAACTCACCGCCCTGTGACAGAACTGATACCTGCAGGCACATTTCTCAACACCAGAACCCATCCTCGCCATCCCCTTCTATCTCATCCCTCCCTTTCCTCCTGATACTGGAAGAATACCGGTGGCTTCTTTTATCTGTCTATTTAGTAAGGAACATGCATGAAGCCACCCTTCAACCTGAGAACCAGAACACAGACTGGAGCCCACACGTGTCCACTCGCATGGTCATGCCTCTGCTGGACCCCCAGTTCTCGCCCTAAGTCCATGTTCAATACTCCCTTGCTTCTTAAAAAGTAAGGTTAGCTAGCATGTGGAGCACACCTGCAGGCAGGTATACTTTGGAGGCTGGGATAGGAGGAGTGTGGGGTCAGCCTGGGCTATATAATGAGTTCAAAGCCACCTTGGGTTACAGAGTAAGACTGTTCTGTTCTTCATTTTCAAATATATATATATATATATATATATATATATATATATATATATATGTTATTAAATCTGCAATCACAGCTATTACATATTACATATTATTAATTCCTTGCTACTCTGACATTTTGAAAGGACAAGGAGGCCTCCTGGAGTTGATTTCATTTGTATATTTGACCTCCAGTAAGATACTAAAGTAGACTTGAGAATCAAGTGAGGAAACCCCCTACCACGTGCTTCTCACGCTTAGACTTTAGGAATTTAAGTCCTCCCCTCACCCGTGGCAATCAATGCCTCCACTTCAGTCCACATACTGAGCTTTGGTCTTGGAAGTCTGAGTACTACAGAGCTCCTATGAGCAGAGGTCAGAGGCTATCAAGAACAGTTCTTAAACTGAAATTTGCCTTGTGACTGTGGGCCACTTGTTTTTTAGTCTTAGTTTGTAGATGGATTAATAATACGTGCATTCCAGGAATGAAGGAATGAATTGACCCCATTACTAAAAATCACTTAGCATGGAGCCTGACACACAGGATATATTTAGGTAGATGCTGTCATTTAAATCAAGCTTTCAAGGAAAGCTTCTAAAACTGCCCAGGGATACTGGGAGAGATGAGGGAAGAATACAGTGTATAGTTACCAGGAAAGGGAAAACCCTGAATTTGGTTGCAGAGGAAGTCATTGGAAACAACAACAGCAACAAAAATTCCTTAGTGGTGAATCTCTCTGAGTTTGAGGCTAGACTCCAAGCCAGCCAAGGCTACACAGTGGGACACTATCTCAAAAACTAAAACAAAGGGCAAGTTAAAAAATGAGCCTTGTTCCTAAATAAAGTCTGGTGTGGTCCCAAGCTATTTATAGTTGGCATTGTTATTTTCTACTTGCTACCTTATTACCACTCAATCGAATTACTACTCTGATAGTCAACATAAAAATGTTACTTTTGTTTCTTCTAACCAGACATCATGGGCTTTTTAACCTGGAGTAAGAAATCTGCCGACCTAATGTTCTCAGTCACAGCTCACGTTTGTTCCATTTTTGTGTTCCTTTTCTGAGAAATGGTTAGCTCAGTAAGTGCCACCTTTTCCTGTCTGACTGAGCTAACGGCTGCTTCAGCTTTCTTCCCTAGCCCTTCTGCAAGATAACGTGTTTAGGGGAACTACTTTGAAGATATTGCAAGACTGTGAATCACCTAAAGATTAGCCCTTTGGGACTGAAGAGATGGCTCAGCCATTAAGTACATACACACTCTTAACTCACTCCTGCAGAACACACAGAGTCCATCACCAGCACTCATATTGGGTGACTCACAACTGCCTATAACTCCAGCTCCTGGGAAATCCAGTACCTTCTTCTGGCTGCTGTGAGCTTTTGCGCACACACATCTACATAGTTAAAAACAAAATAAATCTTAAAAAAAAAAAAAGACTGGCTCTTTATATCTCAGATGACTCAGTTAGCCCAAGTTTTGGTCACCTTCAGTGGAGAAGGGTAAGTATGTGTTATGAACAAAAGCAGGAATGCAAATTATTCAGAAAAGTAAAAAAAAAATATGTGACCTAATTAGCTTGTTACCCAGAATAGGAAAGGCACTTCTCAAGTGCAGTTCACAGTACGTCCACTTCATATCACCGTTATGCTCCTGAGAGTCAGAAGGCCGTTATAGTGCCTGGGATGATTACTATGGCCTTGAATGATCCCAACTACAAGAAAAGTGCACTGATAGAGGTTTCCACTTTGACCAATCAGGTTTTCTGTAGGACTGGAGACTCAACCCTCAGATATGAAGTGAGACGATCCTTCTCTGCTAAAAGTGTCACCTTCGTCAATAGACATGTTCCTTTAAGGACATTGTGAATCAGTAAACCAGAGACTCCTACCAACCTTTGATGGACAGCAACACTTCAGTGATCTGTTTAACTTCATAAGCTCCTCTTTCATTCTTTTGAACGACACAGGTGTATGTGCCCCTGTCTGAAAGGCCCAGGCCCAGGATGATAAGAGAGTAGTTAGTGTTGTCAAGTAAAGTCCGGTTCTTATACTCGGACCACGCTTCTTGTACCCCAGAGATGATAGACTGCACCATTTTGCCTTGTTTTTGCCAGTAGATTCGGAGTATGGGCAGCTCTTCATGAGAAAAGTTGTAACGACAGGGCAGCGATACCTTTTCTTTCACTGACTTGGACACTTGGTCAACACCTAAGAAAAGGCAAGTAAGAAAAGATTTTGTCTTTAATGAACAACCAAACTCATATGTGCTATAAGGTGACTAACCATGATGAATGATTTTTTTAATGTGTGGGAGCCGACACATTTTTTTTATGGTCGTTTTTAGAGATAGGGTCTCTCTATGTAGCTCTGGTTGAACCTTTCCTGTAGATCAGTCTGACCTCAAACTCACAAGATCCTCCTGCTTTTGCCTCTCAAGTCCTGGGATTAAAGGTATGCTCAACCACACCCAGCCTCAACACATTTTTATAATTATTTTTTATTATTGTATATTAATTATGTAGAATGGTGGAGTTCATTAGCTTATTTATTTACGTTTGGTTTTCTGAGACAGGGTTTCTTTGTGTAACCCTGGCTGTCCTGGAACTCACGCTATAGAGTAAGCTGGCCTCATAGAGATCTACCTGCCTGTGCACCACTACAGCCCAGTTTTCATTTATTATTTTTATTGTGAATTAAAAGAACCACATATAGGCCCCAAAGGGTATAGGAACTTCACAGGAAGAGCACCAGATTCAACTAAATTGGACCCTTGGGGAGGTCTCAGAATCTGAACCACCAATCAAAGAACATACACGGGCTGGACCTAGGCCTTAGGCTCATATGTACCAGATTTGTGGCTTGGTCTTCGTGTGGGTCCTGAACAACTGGAATGGGGGCTATTTCAAAAGCTGTTGCCTGTATGTGAGTTATGTTCTACTAGCCGGGCTGCCTTGTCTGGCCTCAGTGGGAGAGGAAGTGACTAGCCTCACAGAGACTTGAAGTGCCAGAGTGGAGAGTATCCAGAGCCACCCCCCCCCACCCCCCCCGCTCAGAGGAGAAGGGGAGGGGAAGAAAGAAAGGATTGTGGGAAGGGGGGCAGTGAGCAAGATGTAAAGTGAATAAGTAGAAAAAAAATTAAATTTCAAAAAAGAAGCACACATAACTACATATATGTTGGATACTTATAATCCTAGCACTTCAGAGATTGGAGAATAGTAAGTTCGAAGATAGCTTGTCCTACACCAGGAGACCCTGTCTCAAAACACCAAAGGCTGGGGATGTAGCTCAATGGTAGGGCACGTGCATATCATACACAATTCCCTGAGTTTGATTGTCAGCACAGAAAGAAATACATCAAGTTTACTCCATGGACCATCTTTAAGTTTACAGTGGAGAAATACCTTCATGTAGTTGTGAGACAGACCTGAAGAGACGGTGGTATGTGGCACGAATCTTTGCACCCATTAAACAACCGACTCGCTCTCCATTTCCCTCACCCCTGAAGCTGCCACTCTATTGCTTGCCTCTGTGAGTCTGACTACTTCAAATATACTGGCCTTCTTGTGGTTGGCCTGTTTACTTAATATTACGTCTTTAAGGTTTAGTCATCTTGTGTTATATGACAAGAGTTCCTTGCCATGTGATATGACAGTCACAAATAATCTGTCTCTTTGTTTATCTATCATCTATCTATCCATCCATGTGTATGTGTATATATGTATATATACATATATATCTCAAATTTGCATGTTGTATAATTGCTCACACACATACACACATACAAACACACATGATTTATCTTCTCATCTGCTGATGGACATCTGGGCTGCTTCCCTTGCTTTCTAATTTTGGGTAGTTGGGATAGTGGATACTATTTCTGTCAACATGGGTCTGCAAATGGCTCTTCATAACCCTGATAACACTTCATGTGGACATTTTCACAAAGTAGAATTTCTGTGTCATATAATATTTTTATTTTCAACATCTTTTGAAAACATCTATGTTATTTTCCATAGAGGTTGCACTTCCAGTGCTTTTGAGAAGGATCTGGAAGCTACTGATTAGAAAGCTAAATACGGGTTGGTGGGGTTCTAAGATGGCCACAGAGCCACTGTTTTCTACCTGAGGAAAAGATCTGGAGTGGGCTGTTACCTCTTGGACTAAATGAAAGTGATGTTGGGTCAAATTCTGAAGATGAAATCATACTAGAGATCCAAGAACCTTCAGACCTTAATTTACAGGAAGACGGAGAGATTGGCAGCAGTACGGAGCCAGCAGTGTGAGCATCAGACTTCCCGTCAGGCAAGCCAGACACGGAAACAGAGGCTGATGCAGATGCATATGAGAAATGTCCTTCTGGGATTCCCCTAAACACGTGGAGTAAATTTCAAGAATTTCATAAAACAATTCTGAACAGAAATATTCAACACCAAGATTCAGACATAAAAAAAAGGAAAACGTTCCCCCCAAAAAAGGCAAACTGAAGAATGAAAAGGAATCTCAAAGTCAGCAGTCCTCAAGTGAGACCCAGTGCAAAGCGCTTACTCAGTATTCCGGAGCCAGTGATAGATTTGAACCTCTGTTAAACAGAAAAAGTTGAGAAGTCAGGCCTTGACAGGAGGACCGACCAGGCTGTGGAGGGTGGGACGCTGAGAGAAGGACCAACCAGGCTGTGGAGGGTGGGACGCTGAGAAGGCCAAGGAGCTCAGCAACCAGCGAGCTGCTCGAGAGCTCGGTGCAAAAATTGCCAAAGCAATTGCTTGCCACGAGTTTGTTAAAGCCAAAAAGAAGGCTGAAAATTCACAGGCTGCTCGAAAGAAGCAACTGGCATGGGAGTTTGAAGCAAAGAAGAGATGGGAAACCAAAAGCAACATGGGATATATGTGACCTTGCAGAGTTCTTCAAGACATTGGTTTATAGGCTGTCATGCTTCATTTGCTGAAAAGATTTTCCTGTTTAGGTTAAATGTGTCAGGAAATTGATAAAGGTAGAAAAAGATAAGCATAAAACTTCAGAGCTGGTTATAAACCGTTTTCAGTCTTTTTTCTCATAAGTTTTTGAAGGAAAAGAACATTTTTATATTCATGTAAGACATTTTAAGCATATGAAAGAAAAAAGAGTAGGATTTTATTTATTTGTTTGTATAAGCGTACAGTTGAAAATCAATTTTGTGTTTGATCTGTTTGGTCTAGCACAGCCTGTGAGGTCCTTGGACTTCCTTATCTGTTCTTAGCATGACTGCACTTTTCGTAGGATTGTGTTTTTAAGATTGGTTTTGCTTATAATGGATTAGTCATAAATAGAAAGTTTTTCAATTGTTACTGACTTTACAAATGACTTTAATTGCTTTAAAAATAATTGTTGATTCTTTTTGGAGGTAAAATTAATATTACTTAGTCACATAGTAAAGGTGGTTGATTAAAAAAAAGAAAGAAAGCTAAATACAATCGAATGAAAAAAAACCTAACTTGGTTCTGCAATAACCAAGACATATCACTGAAATCAGATCCATGAGCCCCCTGCATTTTCTGAGGGTTTTCCAATGACAAGCAGGATTTAGCATTAATATGAACCTTCTCTCAACTCAGGTAGGTTTCAGTCCTATCCCAGGCTAGCCTTGAACTCCTTATGTAGCCGAGGATGATTTCCTGTCTCCACCTCCTGAATCCTGGGATTACAAGTAAACACCATCATGCCTGGAGTCCTATTGCTTCTTGTGTGCTCTACTGAACATATTGATACCCCACAGATAAAATAATTTTGACCAAAACTCCAGAGAGTGTACGCCATTGGCTCACAGACTGCGCACCACATCCTAGGGCCCTTCACACCCTTCCTTTCTGTTTCCTTTGTGTCATCCTTTGAATGGGAACAATTGCAAGTTGATCTACTCCCCCTAGCGGTGAGGAAGAGGTCATAGTGCTTTACAGAGGTCTTGGCTGGGACTCTTGAGATGTTTAGGAACTCTCAGCAGAGGGGACAATGACTCCATGCCCTGTGTCTCTCCATCATGAAGGAATATAGGAGGCAGATAAGAGAAAACATAAATTTAAAAGAGGGCCATATTAAATAAGTCATATAACATAACGTCCTTATTCTTGGAATAAGAATATTTAGTTTAGCCAGGCAGTGGTGGTGCACGCCTTTAATCCCAGCACTTGGGAGGCAGAGGCAGGCAGATTTCTGAGTTCGAGGCCAGCCTGGTCTACAGAGTGAGTTCCAGGACAGCCAGGGCTACACAGAGAAACCCTGTCTGGAAAAACCCAAAAAAAAAAAAAATTTAGTTTATTTGGGGCATAGCAGGATCTTGCTATGCAGCTCTGGTTGGTCTCAAACAGATAACAATCCTTTGGCCTCAACCTCTTAAATACTAGGATCACAGAAATGTACCATCATGCACAGCTCCAAAATTTATTTACAACCCAGAGTCAATACTTGTAGGATTTTAGACATGGGGAGAACAGCAACGCACGTGAACGCCTGACATATTCACCAGAGGGGAAGCATGGCGCTCTGCCCTCTTGCTTCCGCTTTTATACTGCAGTAAGGATCCTTCTGTCTCATTCCACAGTCTCCTTAGTCCTGTACTCTCCACAGAACACAACTCTGTTAAAAAAAAAAAAGACCTACCCAATGGGACTTTCCCCTTCATTTTTTCTACAGCTCTTTACCCATGTTGTACACATACAAACACACACACACACACACACACACACACACACACACACGCACGCACGCACGCACGCACGCATGCACAGTTGCACAGAGCTATGTTTTTGTTTGAGACAGGGTCTCTGTAGGTAGCTCAGGCTGACCATCTTGATCCTCTTGCTTCAGCCTCCTGAGTACTGGGAAAGGTGTGAGCCACCATACCTGCTACCAACATGGTTTTGAATGCTCTCACTTTCCTCCTGCACACTTTGATTTGGGAGAACAAAGGCCTCTAAAGCAACCGCTAGATTAGAGAATGACGTTAGGAAAGCTGAGACTCCCTGTTTCATCTAAGTCTTCTGATTATGCAGCCGAAAGCGAACCCAACACTTTAACAGCAGCCTTATATCTTGAATGCCTATCACGACATTGGCAATAAACGGCCATTTTTTCTACCGTTTAGTTAAGCACCCTTGAATGGGGATGTCACTGCAAAGACTTGTCCTGAATCTTCCTCTCTCCCTCGCCTTCATCTGATAACAAATGGTGAGCATTCTAACATACAGAGAAGCACCTACGCATTTTATATACCCATCCCAGAAGTGGGATGGTTCTCCAGTCCCATGAGAAGGCAGATGGCTTTAAGAGACCCCAATGAAAGAGCCCAAGCAGGTTAAAGAATCTGCTAAGCCCCGAAGGAACATGGAGGACAAAGTTAAGGCCTGTGGAGTCCTAGAGGGACTACCAGAATTGTATTATTTTACAGATGAGAAAACTAGGTCAATGCTAGGCAGTGGTGGCGCACGCCTTTAATCCCAGCACTTGGGAGGCAGAGGCAGGAGGATTTCTGAGTTCGAGGCCAGCCTGGTCTACAGAGTGAGTTCCAGGACAGCAAGGGCTATACAGAGAAACCCTGTCTCGGGAAGAAAAAAAAAAAAAACAAACTAGATCAAGCAAAAGACACCACCCCAGTTTTACATGTGTATTTCTTTCTGGCCCAGACTTTTAAGGTCACTCTCTATTTAGTGCCCTAATCATCAGTGTTAGTTGTCAACTTGAAAGAATCTAGAATCACCTGAGACACCAGTATTGGCTCCCTAAGAAACTCAGGACGAATGGCTAACTGTGGCACCTATTTGACATCCATGCTGGCCACCCTGCTCTCTTAGTATTGCAAGTACCTGTTATAGAGTCCTGGCTACTCCCAGCACCTCTCACCCCTCTCATCCAACCCTAAACCTCTCCAGCTCCTGAGCTTTGCTTCCCTTCCCCAGCTTCTGATTCCTTACAACCCATTATAACCCTTATAAGCCATTTCAGCCGCGTGTTCTCTTGGTCCTCAACTGCTTCTCTCTTGATCTCTTTCTTCTTCTTCTTCTTCTTCTTCTTCTTCTTCTTCTTCTTCTTCTTCTTCTTCTTCTTCTTCTTCTTCTCTCTCTCTCTCTCTCTCTCTCTCTCTCTCTCCTCTTCCTCTCTTGCTCCCCTTCCCTCCTCACATGATCCCAGTCTATTTTGATGATCATGTTCAATCTGATACTTTCTCTCTCTGTTCTGGACTCTTCCAAATGCCTCTGGCTGTGCTCTCCCTCATATCTACAATAAAAACCTTCTTCTCAACCCTACTTAGAGCCGCCATGTCCCCATTCTCATTCAGCCAGCTTTTGGCATACCTGTGAGGGAATGACCCTGATTTCACTGAGGCAGGAAAATATGTCCATTGTGGGTGGCACTATTTCTTAAGCTGGGTCTTAGATATAGAGGGAGAAAGAGCTAGTCACAGGCATCCCTACTCTTGACAGGGATGCAATGTGACCTGCTGTTTCATGTCTCTGCTGCTGTGACTTCCCTGTCATAAGGGGCCATACCTGGAAGCTGGGTCAGAAAAATCCTTTCTCCCCTAAGTTACTTTTGTCTGGCTATTTTATTATAGCGACAAGAAAAGAAACCTAGGTAACTGATCCCCCAATTTTAGGATTCAGTTCCAAAATAACTAAGCCAACACTGCATTGCTCCATCCGGCCGCACCATTGAGCTCTTCCACTAAGAGAGAGTCAATGGGTAAAGCCAACTGCCAACAAACCTGACATCCTGAGTTTAATCCTTGGAAGGAGAGAATCAACTCCTGCAAGTTGCCCTTTGACCTCTCCACATGTACCACACATGTACATACAAATAAATAAGTAACAACAACAACAACAAAAGGTCTTAGGGAGCTGTAATGCCAACACTGGGAGATAGAAGAAGGAAGACCAGGAGTTCAAAGTTATCCTTGACTACACAAAGAGTTCGAGGCCAGCCTACACGACAAAAGACCTTGTCTCTAATGAACACAACTAAAACAACAACAAAACAGAAAAGAAAGAGGCCCTTTCTTTCCAGGTTTGGCCTGACCGCATGGTTTCGGGCTGGAACCACTCACAAGGCTGTGGCTTATACCTGTGGGCTATGTCTGCCCTCTTAGCTACTTGATGGTCCCTCTAGCCTGTCTTTGTCTCAGCTGTCTGTCATCTGTGCATGCCATGATCCTACAACTTGGATCTGCCGAGTGGGTCCCATTTTAAAACTCGGTCCCTGGGGCTGCAGAGATGGCTCAGTGGTTAAGAGCAATGGCTGTTCTTCTAGATGACTTCTCTCCAATTCCCAGCACTCACAGGGTGACTCAGAACCACCTGTGACTCCAGTTTCAGGGAGGCCTGGCACCTTCTGGCCTCTGCAGGTACGAGGCACACACATGGTATGCACATATACATGTATACAAAACCCCATACATATCAAATAAAAAATTAAAAACATAATCGAGCATGTTTTCTCACCAATACACCCCAGGAAAAATCCTTCTAAGGTCCAAGGTCTCAGGCTCCTGCCTAGTGCTCTCATCTGAATGTAGCTTGCCCTGTACCCTGAGGGTCACAAAGATGCCCTTGGGAAACACCCATGTATGCAGCCTCATTTCCAGGCCGTCTGGCTCTTGGAAAGCAAGGTCTGGGGCAATGGCACTTTCCTACCACACCAGCCATCTCAGGAAAGTATTTGTGCTCCTAAATTAGAGGTGGCTGAGTTCTCAGGCTATCCTTCAGGCAACTTCACTGAGTGTCAGCGGTTCCTACTCCGGTCATAACTGACAGAAGTAAAATGACAAGCCTGAAGAGGACTTTGAGAACTAAAGATCGGCCATGACCTGGACACATTTAGGGATACAGGAAAGCTAAAAGATGTGAAGCAGAGCATAGACTTTGTGTTCCCATTGGCGTAGAGTCTAGTCTCAGCTCAGCTATTAGTCCATACCTCTGCTTTCTCATCTGTAAAAGGGGTGTGATACCTGCCCAGTCCAGAGCACTGCAGAAGTAAATTCAATTAAATGACATAGACAGAGGGGATTCTGGGGCATCAAGTCTGATACAGGAGTGTCTGCTGTCCTCCTGTCTGCCCCAAGTCTTACCCTCTGGTTGCTTTAGTCTCACTTAGGGATCATATCAGCTGTGTAGCACTCTGGTCTTGCTTGGACCTGATGAACGCCGTGACATGAAACAGCTCATTTCTTTGGGCCCCAAATAATGAGGTATCCCCTTCCTCAGACCTACTTGCTCCCACCCCATAGAATGCAATATTTTCAGCAGATTTTGACATCCGATCTCACAAGAGAGAAAAACATGAGCAAAAGCAAAACTGCCTTCTTCCGAAGGCAGTTCCTGAGGGCTTCCTGCAGTCATATGGTGAGAAGTATGGATTACCTCTCTAAAGGTCATGCTACCTCACCAATGGGCTCCTCTCCATCCCTGTCTGAGCCTCCACCCATCACATCAATGCTGAGGAAGAACCAGACTGAAAAAGAGGAATCGAAACTTTCCTGTGTGACCTGGAAATTCCCACAGGAACCTGGCTTCCACTCTCATGCCTGAGCAATGAGAAAAATGGAAGAAACAACATGTCAGGCTTTTGTCTGTTGGTGACTGTGGAGGGGAGCTGGGTTCCTGAAGCTTCATTGGTCTTTGAGTTAGTCAGGTATACCTCTTGGCACTCCAGCACCCCAGACAAAGCAGGAGTGAGTGTTCAAACAGGACGCCGTACTTAACTTTCCTCACCATGCCCAGGATATGAGAGAAGCCAGCATCTTCCTCAGAGGTCCATCCACATGGCCAGGGTTCATATAAATCGGGGCTGGTGTTCTCTACTCAGAAAAGCCTTCTCTGTCTCTCTCAAACAGTTCCTCCTAACTCCATCAGTCCAACCACTCCTAAGCTCTGTCCTTGATATGTCTGTCTTCAATCTTTTTTTTTTTTTTTTTTGAGATGAGCTATGTTGCATACCCCCGTGTGTCCTAGCACATTCTTTATCTGGCCTTTTAAGCTCATCAATATTTCTGCCTTGACCTCCTAAATGCTGTGATTACAAGTATATGCTGCTATACTTGGCTTTATCTTCACTCTTGCTTCAGTAAATAAAGGTTACATCTGGGAGATTATATCTGTACATACGTACGTATCTATCTATCTATCTATCTATCTATCTATCTATCTATCTATGCTTGTATATATAAATGACATGTGTGTCCATAGGAGAAACTTTGACTGTTTTGTTCATTGCCACATCTGCAGTACTGAGAACAGGGCCTAGCCTAGGGGGTATGAAGTGGATACTTGCTGAATGCATAGCTAAGTATTAGGACCTTGGATCAGCATGAATTAGAACCATAACCTTGAAGACCTGGGGAAAGCTCCTTGGACCTCAGGTCCACTTCAGCAAAGTGTGTGTGCTATCTTCTTTCCTACTGGACAAAACTACCACAGCAATCCTAGGAAGGAAGCAAGGCCCTTTGTTAACTGTGAGGCTATATGATTTTTTTTGTTTTGTTTTTTGTTTTTTGTTTTTCGAGACAGGGTTTCCCTGTGTAGCCCTGGCTATCCTGGAACTCACTCTGTAGACCAGGCTGGCCTCGAACTCAGAAATCCGCCTGCCTCTGCCTCCCAAGTGCTGGGATTAAAGGTGTGTGCCACCACTGCTCAGCTGGCTATATGATTTTTAAAGACATATTTTTATGTTTCATTTTATTATTTATGTATGTGTGTGAATGGGTGGATGGATACATGCCACAGGTGTGGAGGTCAGAGATCAGATCTCAAGAATCGGTTCTCTCCCTTCACCATGGACTATGAGGCTTAATCAGGCCATTAGGGATACACAGCAAGTGCTTGCCTCCGGGGTCACATCCCCAGACCTAATACAGGCTTTTCATAGGACTCTTCTGATCATGTATGGCATGCTGCTCTGCTGAACCACACCCAGAGTGGAACTGTAGAAATTGTCTGACCTGTGGTCTGAATGGAAGGCCCACCGCTGGTTTGGGATGCACATCAGGCCCCACTAGTCATCAGCAGCTAGATAAAGCCAAGACTATGAGGGGAAATGGACAGAAGCAGTAGGCAGCTCTGCTTATTTTTAATGAACATGTGTACAGTGTTCCTCTGGGTGACAAACAAGGGACACGAAGCAGTTAGCCTCAGTCCCTGCCTCTCCTGATCCATTTACCATCTTCCTCCCTTACTTACTTAACTCCCAACCTCTACCCCTCTAGGAGAGGATGCTCTAGCCAGCAGACCTAAAGACAAACCACACATTTTTTAAGAACTCAGTTCACAGCAGCGAATTTTTAGCCCTGAAGACAAATGAAGTCCCAACACATACTCCAACACAGATGAACCCCAAGTACAATGTTAAAGGAAAGAAGCCAGCCAGACATACAACACCATAGGATGCATGCTCCCACTGTAAGAAATGCCCAGAATGAGCATGGTCCTAGATAGGGGAAGTAGATTAGTGGTTACTAGGAGACGAGACAGGATGTCATGGAAAAGAATGGCAGCTGAACGGTTCTAAGTATGAGGTCATGAAAATACTCTGAAGCTAGAGTTGTTATGGCTCCATCAACAGCATGGGACACAAAAGCCCGTGAACGGTGGTTCACTTTAAAATGGTGAATTTTAAAGCCTTTCGGATAACTTAAGCTTTCATTGTTTGTTGTATTATGATTGGCTTACAGCTTAGAGGCTATGTAGGTTTTTCTTTTTAAGTGTGCCATCAGCCAGCCATGGTGGTGCATACCTTTAACCTAGTACCACTTAGGAGGCAGAGGTAAGTAGACCTATTTGAGTTTGAGGTCAACCTGGTCTACCTATTAGGTTCTGGGCCAGTCAGAGGTATATAGTGAGACCCTGCCTCAGAACAAAACCAAACAAAACCAAAAATACCTTAAACCTACACCAAAGAATGCTATCAATGTGCACACTTTCATATTTTTCAGAAAAGAGTGTTTTAGTAAGAAAATAAAATTAAAAGATGAATTTTATGATATTGTAGGAAAATTGGAAGATATAAAAATAGTAAAATAAAGCCAAGTGAGAAGACTCAGTGGGTAAAGGCACTCAATGCTAAACCCAATAAACTGAATTCTATTCCAGGACCCACATGGTAGAGAGAAAAACCAATTCCTTTGGACTCCATATGTGAGCTGTGGCACACACACACACACACACACATACACACACACACACACACAAACATACACACATGCACACACACACACATGCACACACACATGCACATACACACACATGCAATACACACATGCACACACATATGCATATACATCACACATGCACATACACGAACACACACACACACATGCACACACATGAACACACACATTCATTCCCCTCCACACAGGACTGATGTACCTTTCTAGAGTCTAACTACAGATGAAGAGGCTGCTTTGGCAGCCAAGCCCCTGGGCTGGATTACCATGTCTTGTAATAGAAAGGAAACAAGTTGGGCATAGCATCTTAAATCCACCAGATGAGGTTTTAACCTGGTGGCTGAGCACTTGCCAAACCCTGGGTCTGAGCCACAGCACTGAAAACAAAACAAAACAACTCAAAAGATGTGATGCACCACACACAAACACGCTTGTTAAACAAGCATTTTGCCAGACTAGAAAAAAATTGTACTAAATTTGGAAAGAGTAAAAGAGGACAAACCAACAAAAACCATAAGCACTACCCATCATCCTAATAACACTCGCAGATATTAATGGTCTACAGCCATACCACACCAAATGTGACCAATCTCGTCTGACCTTGGGAGCTAAGCATTTTGGTTAGTACCTGTATGGGAGCCTGCTGGTGTTTGGACACAGTCTTTTCTATGGAAGCGATATCATGGGGCGCTTCTAAGTTTTCCATTAAATGAATACCATGGGCCTGGTGTTAGGCCTGTGTAGGGTGCAGCACAGGGAAGATGTGGGCTGGCATACTAGCTGTTGGAAGATTTCAGTCTTGGTCCCTGAGTTTCTCTCCACTTTACATACAGCCCTTATATTCTGTAGAAATCAGATCTTTTCATTTTTTTCTCTTAAATTATAAGTTTGTAAGAAGGCTAAGAGATTTGGACCACTATTATCAGGGTAATGATGCCAGAGGTTATAACTCATGAGATGTGTTGGCTGGTTCTGTTTGGACAGCAGTGTGTGTATGGGGGAGAGGTCGTTACTAGTGACATTTTGAGGACATTTGCTTTTTCTCTACCTCAGAGTCCCTAATGCGCCAATAGCTGGCTTCTGCAGGAAGCTTTTTCCCAGCCCTGAGAGCTGAGCCATTCTTTAGTGATCCCAGCCCTGAAGGAAAGACTGCCCATTTGTTTTTCTGAAGGTTTCTCCTAGCCACCAGTTACTGGAATTTGGTCCTGTGTTTTTACCTCAGTAGACTGTGTTTGAAACCCGATGGTGGAGAGGATACAGCTGAGTCCTATCTTGTGAAGAAAAGAGGCCAACTTGCCCTGGGTGCTGATGGCTGGAGAGTAGTAGGGAGAGAGGACCATGCCACCAGGGTGTGGCTTCCTGACCTAGAGCAAGATTGAAGGTGTAGTACATCCCCCAACTCCAAAACAGCCCTGTACGACCTTACTTGACCTTATTTGATCTTGACCCCAGGCACCACAGGCCACTCACATCCACACCCAAACCTGCCCAGTCCCCACCAGCTTCATACTGTACATCCTGAGTCCATCGGCTTCCCTCCAACACCTTTCTTTCATCAGATCCATCACATCCTCCTATACATTTGGCTCCAGAAACAGTCTCCTGTTAGATCTGGACAATGACTGTGGCTGCTCTACAATCCAGTCCTCATGCTTCGGCAACTCCAAAGACTTGTGTGTTTCTCAGTCCGAGGATTGAACACAGAGTCTGGTGCATGCTAGGCAAGCACTCATCATTGGGTTCTATCTTCAGTGCCTCTCTTTATTTCTAAGACAAGAACTCATGTAGCTCAGGCTGGTCTCAAACTCGCTATGTCCTAGAGAATGACTCTGAATTTCTCATCTTCCTGCCTATACCTCCAAAATGCTGAGATTACAGGCATGGGCCACCATGCCCCGTTTATACCTTACTAGAGATGAAACTCAGAGCCTCATGTATGCTGGGTGAGTACTCTACCCACCAGGCTATATTCCAGCCCATGCTTTTTACTTTAAGGCAGGGTCCGTGCTAGCCTTGAGTTCACTCTATAACCCAGGAGGCCTTGATGTTTTGACCCTCCTGCTCAACCTCCAGAGTAGCAGGGAGTACAGTCCTGTGCTAACACATTTCCTGTTTTTCTTTAAATGTACTTTGCATACAGACCTCATAGTTCTCCAGCCTCAGCATTACCCGGATGCTTCCTAGAAATACTGAACCTCAAGCCCTATTCCAAACCCACCTAAGCAGAAGCAGCATCTAAATGTAAGTTTTTAAGCTGGACATGGTAGCTCACATACATAAGCCTTGCTACTCTGGAGGCTGAGGTGGGAGTTTGAGGCAAGACTGAATTCTAGGCCAGCCTGGAGTACAGAGTGAGATCTTGACTCCGAAAACTTTTGAAACATACAATATTTCAAAAGTATTTGTCAGAGCAGTTTTAGGTTCCCAGCAGAATTGGGTGGACAAGCATGAAGGATTCCCACAGACCAACCCTGTCCTGGCCCTCAAGCTTCCTCTGTCCTCAGCAGCAACCCGTGCCACAGTGACACATTTGTTACAGTCCATGAACCTTCACTGACACATCATTATCTTCTAAAGTCATGATTTAGCCTTCCCTCTGGGAGGTGTGCTTTATACGTGTTTGAAACATCTATGAGTAATAGATACATCGTTACAATATTATGCAAAATAATTTCACTTCTCTAAAAAAAATCCCCTGTGTTGGAGACTGTCTTTTAACAAAACTCCCAGGTGTTGAGTACGCATAATGTATAGACAGTGCTGAGATAGATAGTGCCACCCCCACCTCCCTCTAAAACCCTCCCACCCCTCCCCCAGTGCAATTTGAATAATATTCAGATTCCCAATGGTGACCTGAAAACCCCTGTCCTAGGCCTGGCTTCCTTCTGGTCCTGATCCTGCCACCACTGAAAATAGCACCTCTGAGTAATGCCTTCTTTTCAAAGTTCCCATCTCTGTAAAAGTCACATATTTAATGTTATGGTTACTAGATTGCTTATCTTCTTTCTTCCAGTGACTATAAATCACATGAAGGAAAGAACTCATAATTTATCCCCAGGACCAACAAACATGTCTTTGTACCCAGAAACTACTTGCTATTTGTTGAAGTCAATGCTTAAAAAGAACAAGCCACACAGCTTCGATGTAGCCCAACTGGCAAAGTGCTTGCCCAGAACACACGAAGCCCTTGGGTTTGATCTCTATTATTGCATAAACTGGGCATGGTGGTAGATGTCTGGAATCCTAGTACTTAGGAGGTGGAGGCTGGAAGGTCAAGAGGTCATTGTCACCCTTTGTTACCTACTGAGTAAGAGTAGCCAGCCAAGGCTACATGAGACCCTGTCTAAAATTGGGAGAGAGGATACTTGTGCTGGCGTTTGTCACTTGATACCCTGCCCAGAATCCTCCATTGCTATCTGCCTCTGTCAGGTCTACTTCTCCAGCTTCCCTGGTCTCTCCTGTCTACGATCCTGAGTGTAGGTAGTCAGGATCTCCTTATGTCCATATTTCCTTTTTTTTGTTTTTGTTTTGTTTTGCTTTTTTGTTTTTGTTTTGTTTTTTTGTTTTTTTGTTTTTTTGTTTTTTGAGACAGGGTTTCTCTGTATAGCCCTGGCTGTCCTGGAACTCACTCTGTAGACCAGGCTGGCCTCGAGCTCAGAAATCCACCTGCCTCTGCCTCCCAAACGCTGGGATTAAAGGCGTGCGACACTACTACCTGGCCCATGTCCATATTTCTTGAGGGGTTAGTTCCAGGACTTACATATGAAAACTTGTTTGAGGACACGAGTCTCAGGCTCAACCAACTTCTGAGGTAGGTAGACATTCAAAGCTAAGCTGTTCACGAACTATTTTTTTTTTTTTTTTTTTTTTTTTTTTTACTCAGAGCAGTAGGAACTGGACATAGCCATAGCACATAGTGCTTTCCTGATGGGTAATAATGTATCACTTTTGCTTAATTCTGACCAATTTTTCTGGTACAATTGCTGAGCCTTGGTTTAAATTTTGCCAGTTTTTCTCTCACTTTTGAAAGTTTTCCACAGCACCCACCCATCCATTCCCACCCCAATTTCTGGGTTTATGTGCTTTCTCCTGAAGACTTGAATTTGGGAGTGCTCCCCTAATTTCCAGAAAAAGATTGTAACTATGTAATTATTGGACATTTTCACTGTGTCCAGAACCTGATGTGTGAAAGGGGACTTCGTCATGGTACTCTGGGTTCTGTGACTAAGTTTCACGACCTGGGACAGAAAATTTAAAACTGCCACTACTTGTAGCCAGTGGTCCATGCATCCTTCATCCTCCTCCCTGCCCTCTCCTTGCCTCTCACACTTTTAGATATTCAGGGTGGGGTTTTGAGTGAGCTGCTTTACAGCAGGGCTTCCGAGAGTCTGTTTTCTGCCTGCCCTGTGATCATCCAGCTTCCTCCTGGTTTGTGAGAAGCCACTTTATATGTTACCCCTTAGAAAGCAGATCTTTTATTTTCCAACCTTAAAAAGGTCACACATGTCAGTTACCCTATTAAAAAAATAGTTATGCAGGACATGGTGGTCCAAGCACATACAACACGACCTGCACAGAGTTTCCATGCCCTCTTAGTAATGCTGAAAGTCTAGCTTCCATAAGACAACCTTCATAGAAACAGAAATGCATTGAGAACAAAACGTTCTCTGAAGAACACCACTTGAAACACACAGCCAGTTAGAAATTACTTAAAGACTAATTTTTGTGTGAAATCTGGGCTGTTAGATGCCAGTGTTGAAAGAAAGCAAAACTTAAGAAGAAATGTTAAGAGAAAGAATTCACACTAAGAAGTGTCTCAATTTCCCACCCAGCTCCAAAGGAAAAGATCACCATTGTCTTAGAGGTAGGTCATGTTAGTTAAGTTGTGCCATAGAAACAAACTTTGGAAAGCAGCCTCCCAGACCAAACGCTGTTGGCACACAAGATGTAAATGAGCATCTAATAGAGATGGAGGAGGCCACAGCTCTAGGCTGCTCGTTGGTTTTATGTGTTGTTAAAATGACAATGTCTCCACCTCTATGCTAGAGTTGACATTCTTGCTTTAACTTGCTTTCTGACTTGCTGTGTGACCCTATGTGTCCTTTAACCTCTTCAGACCAGAACTTTCACAGCTTTAAAGTATTCTGGAGACATTCTGAAGGGCCTTCCAGTTCACAAAGGGAACAGGGGAGGGTCACACAGTGAACCGAGAGATACGGCACAGACAGCATCATCTTCCTCAAAACCCCGGTGAGCTTAAGCCAAGTTCCTGAAAGTTCTTTCCTTACCTGAAGACATTTGAAAAAGACCAAGCAGCAGCACAAAGAGATGGATGAACCTGGGACGCGGAAATCCGAGGAGTGGTGTATCCTGCATCCGCTGGTAACTGCTACCCATAGCTTCAGATGCTTCCGATAGATAGGGAAAGCCAGGAATCTAGAGCCAAGGGAGCTTAGGCACCTCCTAGGCTCACAAAAATCAAGAAACAGGGCCGTAAAGAAGCCTGGATGGTATACACCAAGCAGATGCTAAAGATGATCTTATTGGTCCACAGAGATGGAAGAGGGTTCTTGAGTCTTTGAAGGTTGAATTTCACAATCTGAAAAAGAAACTAGTAAGAGTCTGTTGAGTCTCTTGCTGTGAAGTAAAAACTCCCCCGTAGCTCTGTCTAGGATGAGTGAGAGTTCTTCACATCTGAGTGGCCTCTGAATCAGGGTGTGGCCATGAGGGCAACTCAAAGGTGGAGAGAACTCTAGGGGAGATGACTTGTCCAGGCCTGTTCTGAGAACCAGCCACAGCTGGGTGAAAGGATTCTCTGCTTGGGGGGTGTGGCTAACATTAGAACACAGTGAGATGAGTCCCTCTCCCCCCATTTCACATATAACAGCAAAAAGCAGAGAACCTTCACTAGCAGCCAGATCAAGAAAGCTTAGATTCCATTCTGGACACATTGTAGAAACACAGAGTGACTGGTAAAAGTATATTTGTCCGAGGCAATGTTTTAGTTAGGAAATGATTTCTTTATATCTTAAAACAGGAAATCAAGAATCTCAAACTCAGTAAGTCCTACAGGGATATCAATCAACAGAAGTCTACCAGTAAAAAGGGAGGAAAGAGCGGACACATTACAAACACCACTTATTTAGACTATGAAGTATTATGTGACAAGGCTTGTTTATTTTTTTTTTCTTCTTCCAGTAAGTATCAAAATTGAGAAATGAAAATGAAATACGTCATGCCTACAACTGGCCTGATGCTATCCCACAGCCAACCAATTAGCTTGAAGAGACTTTGTCATCGGCCATTTCTTGATTAAAAAACCTCAGCTTCACCCTACAAAAAATGTTTGCAACTAGGAAACACAAAAGAATGGTGTTTTTCTAACAGTGCTGGAATGCCATGGCCTTGAGAATAAGAGACCACAGGAGACTGCTCTGAGGGCAAGTTACGACTGTATGTATGTTTAAAAAGCAGTGACATTGGGGAGTTGGGGGCTGAGAATGTGGCTTAGTCGGTAGAATGCTTGCCTAACATGCAGGGAACCCTGAGTTCTTCTCCCAGTGTTGTATAAACAGTGTGGTGGCACTGGAGAGGTGGGACCAGGAGAATCAGAAGTTCCAGATCATCCTGGGTTACACCACAAATTTGAGGCCAGCCTGGCTTATATGAGATCCTGTCTTTAAAAAAAAATATATATATATATATATATATATATATATATATATATATATATATATATATATAAACGATATAGAGGAAGAGAGCGTGTTTTATTATGGTGTCCCACAGTATGATAAAGAGCAAATGCATTTACTTACTTGCTGAAGATTCTTTTTCTTTTGTCTTAAAAATCAAAGGATGGGGTCCATGTGTATACAAGTGATCTCTTCTTGTTGCCTCTGGTTACTAAAACGGCAGGGGACTGGAATTTCCCCTTTCCAAGTTCCCTTTACTAAAGCCTCAGAGGAAGCTCCCTTGCTCTTTGAGAGTGTGTTTGACTGGCCACGAGGATGAACTAGCTCAGACTCTGGGGTATCTAAGAAGAGGAAGAGTGAGGGGCAACCACTAGCTCCGCCTGAACAGTGGTGTGTGAGCTGTCTTGGCTGTTTCTGCCATAGTCTCAAGTTCTGTTTCTATACTCAAGAGTTACTCTTTCCTACCCGTGGTAAGACTACTATGGGAACAGGCTGTCCAGCTCATATGTAGTAGGCATTTTGAGGCATTTTGTGGGGGAGTGTTCACTGTCTACTGGATCACCCTAGCTCCATTTGCGTCTTGTCCATCCTCAGAGTATGCTCCTAGCAGTCGCAGTGATTGGTGCATTTCACTCACCTTACCAAAGCTGGGGTAGCTCAGTGTGCAAGATGGAAGCATGATAGAGTGAAGAAGGCTCTGGTCCCCCTGCAACTGCTATCGACAGATAGTTTTTCCACCTTGGGATCCTATATATGGAATTTGAGAGGACCCAAGGACGAGTCATCAGCCTTGCTGAACAGTGAGTCTCTCTCTGCACTTGCAGACCTGGGTAGCTCCGTGCTTACAACTTTCACAGTTGGCTTCTGACCCACCTAGACCGCCCCTGTGGCCTTGACATGGAATACCCTTGGAAGCTCTGCACTCAAGCTCTCCCTCCCTCCTCCCTCCTCCCTCCTCCCTCTTCCTTCCTCCCTCCTCCCTCCTCCCTCCCTGTTCCCTCTTCCCTCCCGTTACCCTTTCCTTTTTCCTTTTTGTCTATTTTTTTCTTAAAAAGTAAACCAGACAGTTTCCTTTTTTTTTTTTTGTATTCACAACATATTATAAAGATGATCTTGAACAAAAGGTCATGGTTTCCAGATTTTGCTGAAAAGGGAAACTTAATTCTGTTCATAAAACTACAGAGAAATGTCATGACTTGAGTGAGTAGTGGATTTTTCCCGCACCTTTTTCTAGGGAGGACATGCTTTTCAAATTTATGTACATGATTGTTTACTTTTAATAACTTTGTTGAGGTTAAATTATACTAAAAAACAGCAAGACATGGTGGTACATGAATTTAATCCCAGCACTTGAGAGGCAGAAACAGGCAAATCTCTGAGTTCAAAGCCAGTGTGGTCTATAGAGTGAGCTCTGGGACAGCCAGAACTGCAGAGAAACTGTTTGAAAAACAAACAAACCACACACACACACACACACACACACACAGAGAGAGAGAGAGAGAGAGAGAGAGAGAGAGAGAGAGAGAGAGAGAGAGAGAGAGA